>NC_050573.1:58268511-58568511 GCF_011100635.1 Trichosurus vulpecula | reverse complement strand
CCCTATACTTTTAGATGACTGACTGCCTAAGCACCTAGCATTCCTGGAATTCCTGCCACCTTGCTAAAGAACTGATCTCTCCAATGGGACTCTTGACCTCTTGGGACGGGGACAGCTCAGCCTGATGACAGAATTTGATGATTCTGAGAAAATGTTAGGATACGCTTAAGATCACCACAAATTTCTTCACCAATCCTTGTTAACATAGACTAAAGGAAATCCTTTAGAAGGTGATAGAGTCAAGTTTTGGATGAACAAAAGGAAATATTATTTGTTTGAGGTTTTTTGTGGGTTAATGAATACTTTTCATTCTGTTCACGAAAATCACTAAGGATCTAGTCTATGGGCACCTCAGAGACTGTACCACAAGCATATGACTCTGCACATAGATGCATACAGAGGAAAAGAACGGTGAGAAAAAAGTCATTCTAGCCCAATTACAGTCTCACAAAGCTTGACCTGACAGTTGCAGGTGTGTTCAGTGGCTAACTTTAATGAGACAATTCTACGAAACCAGTGAGAATATTACAGAAAGATTCCAGTAAGAGGAAGTTAAGTAGTAGAGTCCCTTGCCAAAAGAAAACACACACACACACACACACACACACACACACACACACACTCACACACTCATGTCTGGTACTTGGAACTGCCCATTCTCACTATAGGAACCAGACTTCTAATCAGGTGACTAGTGTTTGACCTGGCTTAGGAGCCCTCTGGGCACAGAATTTACTTGGTGCAGACATTTATGGAGTTCCTTCTAGTGAATTTAGCTCAGCTCTTTTTCAGTTCTGATCATCTGATTATACTTCATTTGCCCAGCGCAGAGACCAATCTCCAGGTCTGCAGTGAAAGTATCATTGGTATCCATGGGATGATGGGAAATCATCACTCTTATTCCATTAGATTAGGTGAGTTGCATGTCTGGAGGGATTCAGTCCCACAGAGCCAATCTGGTTCACTTTGAGCAGGCTTGCAGACTAATGTTTCACAACCTTTTCAGTGCCCTTTGGATTGGTCACAGTGAAATTATCCCCTACCATCTGGTTTCCTGCAGTAGCAGCAAATTATTTCTAATATCCCTAATCACTCTGGTAAAAGGGTTCTTCAGTAGACACCACTGGATTAGTCTTTGAGGAAGGTCTTATACAGGTTCCCCAACTCATCAGGGTAATATGTCTGTGGGAGTCATCAGGATATTTGAACTCCAAGTCATATTAATTCAGAAGCAAGTAACTTTATTAGTATAGTCAGCTTTACCAATAGCATTCTTTAGCAGCTCCAGAGAGTCTTGATTCTCTAGGATATTAGGAGCAAAGCCACCCCTCATCATCTACATTGGTAGTGTCAACACCTACCTGTACTTTTGCTTAATGATGTTCTTCAGATTTTGGTAGACCTCATCTACCACATGTTTTTCCTGAATTTTTTGGCTTTAAAAAGCTCCTTTATAGCTAAATTATTAGCATGAGAACAACTGTTGACTGTATTGAAAGCTGGAATTGGAAGGATGATTTCATTGTTGCGATGTCAGCTATATGGTGGTACAGGAGAACACCTTTTTCAACAGCTCTGACTTAATAAATAAAGATATTCCTGGTTAATAATTTACACCAATTTTTTTTTGAAAAGTTATTTTTATTTGTTTCATTAAATATTTCCCAGTAACATGTAAAAAAATTTAAATAATCATTTAAAAAATTTTGAATTCCATATTTTCTCTGGCCATTCCTTTCCTTCCCTTTCCTTGAGAAAGCAATTTGATATTGATTATACATGTCAAATCATGCAAAACATTTCCATATTAGCCATGTTGCAAAAGAAAACACAAAATAAAACAAAGTTTTAAAAAAAGTATGCAGTAATTTGCATTCAGACTTTATCATTTCTCTCTCTGGAGGTGGATGACATTTTTATCATAGGTCCTTTGGAATTGTCAAGAATCATTGTCTTGATCAGAGTAGCTAAGTCTTTCACAATTGATCATTGTTACAATATTGCTGTTACTGTGTACAATATTTTGGTTCTGCTCACTTCACTTTGCATCAGTTCATATAAGTTTTACCAAGTTTTTCTGAAATCATCCTGTCATTTCTTATTGTATAGTAATATTCTGTCACAAGCATATACCACAAATTGTCCAGCCATTCCCCAATTGATATTTACATTTATTATCAGTGCCATCCCTCCAGCATCAGTTCAACAGTCTCCTACTCTATAAACATGAAATTTCTTGCCAATCAGGGCCAGGACAATAGTTTTTTTTATGTTTATCATATTTTATTATTTAATATTTTTAGTTTTTGTGAGAACACGCAGCTTTGGGGATCACTGGACTTCCTAGGCAGGGCCAAAGTCCTGAGGAAGAAACCTGTGATAATCCCTAAGAAGGCTGTGCAGACCACAGGACTCCCAGGGGAAGGCCAAGTGGTAGCACCCTCTCTTAATCTGCAGGGATCACAGAGCTTCCCAGGGTCAGACCATAGGAGGACCCGAGTGATGGCCCTTTTGAATGGTTGTGGGGAAATCACAGGACTTCCTAGGGTTGGACCCTGAGAAAGAGTCACGTGATGATCCCTAAGGAAGACCGTGCAGACCACAGGACTCCCCAGAGTGGGACCTTTTTTTAAGCATCTGCTTTTAAAACTTTGAGTTCTAAATTGTCTCCCCTCTTCCCGTCCCACCCACCCTCCCTAGAAAGGAAAGCAATTCAACATAGATCACACGTGTATCATTATGTAACACACTTCCACGATGGTCATGTTGTGAAAGGAAGCTGCTAGATCTTGTGTTATCCTGATTGTGTTTCCACAATATTCAAATTGTTTCTTTCTGGCTGCTTGCAGTAATTTCTCCTTGACCTGGGAATTCAGGAATTTGGTGACAGTATTCCTAGGAGTTTTCTTTTTGGGACCTTTTTCAAGAGGCAATCAGTAGATTCTTTCAATTTCTATTTTACCCTCTGGTTCTAGATTATCAGGGCAGTTTTCCTTGATAATTTCTTGAAAGATGATGTCTAGGTTCTTTTTTTAATCGTGGCTTTCAGGTAGTCCAATAATTTTAAAATTATCTGTCCTGGATCTGTTCTCCAGGTCAGTGGTTTTTCCAATGAGATATTTCACATTGTCTTCCATTTTTTCATTCCTTTGGTTCTGTTTTATAATATCTTGGTTTCTCATAAAGTCACTAGCTTCCACTTGCTCCAATCTCATTTTTTTTTTTTCCAATCTCATTTTTAAGGTGATATCTTCTTCAGTGGTCTTTTGGACCTCCTTTTCCATTTGGTTAATTCTGCCTTTCAAGGCATTCTTCTCCTCATTGGCTTTTTGGAGCTCTTTTGACATTGGGATTAGTCTATTTTTTAAGGTGTTATTTTCTTCAGTTTTTTGGGGGGTCTTTAATAAGCTGTTGACTTGTTTTTCATGATTTTCTTGCATCACTCTCATTTCTCTTCCTAGTTTTTCTTCTACTTCTCTTACTTGTTTTTCCTAATGCTTTTTGCGCTCTTCCATGGCCTGAGACCAATTGATATTTTTTGGAGGCTTTTGATGTAGGCTCTTTGACTTTGTTGACTTCTTCTGGCTGTACATTTTGATCATCTTTGTCACCAAAAAAAATTCTGTAGTCTGAGTCCATTTTTGCTGCCTGTTCATGGTCCCAGCCAAGTACTTGATGCCTGAGCTTTTTGTCAGGGTATGACTGCTGGTGGATTTAGGAGTACTTTGTCCCAAGCTTTAGGGGCTGTGCTGCTGTTTTCAGAGCTACTCTACTATCACCGCAAGCTCTGCCACAGTAGCACTCCTCCTCCCCCAAGAACTGCCAACCAGGATCGAGACCCAGATCCAAGCAGGGCAGAGCAAGAGAACCCTGCCTCTGCGCCAGGAAAGTGCTCCCTGCACTCCTGCTCTGATCTACCACTTGATTCCTCCCACCGGGTGGGTCTGGGGCCCCACCCAGCCAAAACTGGAGCTCTGGAAGCAGCCACAGGAACTTTCTGCTGTTGCTGCTGTGCCAAGTCCACCACCCCAGGTCTAGGGCCAGACCGCTTTCACCCAGATCCAGCAGTTTTCCCACTAACCTACTCTGTTGTCTTTGGCGTTTGTGGGTTGAGAAATCTGGTAACTGCCACTGATTCATGGCCTTAAGGCCTGCTCTGCCCTACTCCCAGTCTGGTTGGTCCTGGTGGGGCCCGCATTGGGCTGCCCTCCACTCCCAGCACCGTGCAGTAGACCCTTCCCAGCTACCATCCAGGCTGTCCTGGGCTGGAGACCTGGTTCCCTCTGCTGTTTCGTGGGTTCCGCAGCTCTAGAATTTGTTCAGAGCCATTTTTTACAGGTGTTTGGAGGGTTTTGGTGGAGAGCCTAAGGGAGTCCCTGCTTTCCAGCTGCCATCTTGGCTCCGCCCCCCCAGGACAATAGTTTTATTGTGCTCAGCCAAATTTTCTCATGTAGTTAGTCTTATTATCTCAAAGTTCTAGGGCTTCATAGATACCAGTAGAAGCACCGTTGGGCGCAGCCTTCAGCATAGAGATAATTTCCTTGAGAATTGAAGCTCTTTCTTGACTACATCTTGAGAATAGTTATGTTGTTAGGGCTTTGGCTAGTACTTACTTAAATGTCTCCAGAGAGTAGACTGAAGGAGCTGCTGACACCAAGAGAATGTGTCAGTTTTGCTGAAAGCATTACTCGCATTCATTTATTTAGACACATTCTTTCATTCTTTATAGGTTTGCGGACCACTTTTACAAAATTCAACTCTCATTTACACCAATGCCATTGACAAAGAAGAAGAAATCCCTCCTAACAAATATGGATAGTCAAGCAAAACAAATTTCTGCACTGACCAGAAAGTATATCTCTTAATCTGTACTCATCTTTTTTTTCTTTTCTTTTCAGGAAGTGAGTAGCATGTTTTATTGTGAGTTTTTTTTGTAATCATGGGTGGTCATTTATCAAAGTTCTTATGTCTTTCAAAGTTGTTTGTCTTTGCAGATTTGATGTTATTGTGCAAATTGTTCTATTTCTCTTTATGTCACTCTGCATAGAAATATTGTTTGTATAAAGAAAGCATAATTGGTCTCCCTGCCTCTATTCTCTTCCAGTCCTTTCATTTTACAGAGAAGGAAACTGAGGCCTAGGGAAGAAAAATGACTTGGCTCAAATCATACAGTAAGCCAGTGAGAGAGTTTTGATTAGAGCCCAGAACAAATTTGCTGAACTACTGGTGAGAAATTTAATTAAATCAGATTATCCAGAGAGCATTTAAGGACAAAATTGGAAGGCTGAGGTATAGCCCAGGTTTTCTGACACCCATTCAAGTGTTGATTCCAGGATCCAAACCTAAGGAGAACATTTCAAATTGACTGAAGGCTTTGGTCATTCTATTCCATTCCATTAGAACTGGCTTTACTAAATAGGTCAGACTAGAGTATTTGTTTTTTTTTCCAAGAAAATATTGTGATGGCTTTTTTTGCCACTTACTCGGTCTGCATTGAAATTATTGTAGTATATGATGGTCACAGAAACCCTTCAGATGGGGAAAAAGAGAGGGAGAAATAGAAGTGAAGTGATTGCTTTTAATTAGGGGTTTGTTTGGTTTTTTGGTTGTTTGGGGTTTTTATGAGTGAATTTCTTTTTTCTTCTTGGCTTTTGTTAATCAAGGTAATTGACTTGATTGGATTCCTGGTACTTGCTTTCTGAGCAGGTCTTAGCTAAACAAACTGGTGTAAATGTTATAGGAAGAGCCTTGAAAATATTTTGCCCCAAAATTACCAGTCCACTTTTTTCTATAATATTATATCCCTACTTTGACTCTTCAGTCACAGAAGGGAGACAATTGTCTTAACTTTTCTTTCTTTTTACTACAGTTTCCTAGTAATTGCCTTATTAATTAGACATTAGTTTTAAATAAATGAATTGAAAAAAAGTAGTTGTGACAGCTACTTTCCTTTAGTCCTTGTACTAATGATTCTAATTTTGAATAATTAGAATTTTATGTCATTTCCCCCCCAATCTAACACTAGTCTGTGACTTTTTTTAATCTGTCAATGTTTTGATGGTTTAGAAAGTCAACCTACATTTTGAGCACTCCGAGAACAAAAGTTATAATTCAAGTTATAAATTCAAGTTACAATTAAAATGTATACACTATGTATAAATGTACAGAATTATAATTTAAAGGCACCACTTTTATTTCTAATGGAGTTAATGGTCATGTGTCCAAGTTTAAAACAAAATTTTAATGAAAAGTTTTAAATTTAAATTTATTTATTTTTAGTTTACAACATTCAGCGCCACAAGCTTTTGAGTTACAAATTTTCTCCCCCTCTCCTGTTCTCTCTTCCCCTGTCCCCCTCCCCCCAACATGGCATGCAATCTGATATAAGTACTATGTATATATTCACATTACGCGTATTTTCACATTAGTCATGTTGCAAAGAATTATAACGAATAGAATGAACCACAAGAAAGAAGAAATAAAGCAAAACAGAAAAAGAGGTAGAACAAATAGTATGCTTCAATCTGCATTCCAAATCCATCCAGACTTCTTTGGATGTGGATAGCATTTTTCACCATGAGCCTTTTGGAGTTGTGAAAAGGTTGGTTTTTTTTTTTTTTAATTTAGCATTTAATTTTCCCGCAGTTAAATGTAAACAACAACTTTTCACATTTGTTTTTAAAACTTTGAGTTCCCGATTCTCTCCCTTCCTCCCCACTCCTCTCTCATTGAGAAGACAAGCAATTCCATATGGGTCATATATGTATATTCATGCAAACCATATCCGTAATAGTCATGTTGTGAAAGAAAACATAGATTTAAAAAAAAACTCAAGAAAAATAAAGAAAGTGAAAAAAAATTGCTTCAATCTGTATTCAGCCACCATCAGTTCTTTCTCTGGGAATGGATAGCATTTTTCATCTTAGTCCTTCAGAGTTGTCATGGATCGTTCTATTGCTGAGAATTACTAAGTCATTCACAGCTGATCATCCTACAATATTGCTGTTGCTGTGTACCAATTACATTTCACTTTGTATCAACCCATGTAAGTCTTTCTAAGTTTTTCTGAGAGAATCCTGCTCAACATTTCTTACGGTATGGTAGTATTCCATCACAATTACATACTACATCTTATTCAGCTGTTCCCCAGTTGATGTGTATCCCCTCAATTTCCAATTCTTTACCCCCAGAAAAGAGCTGCTATAAATATTTTTTGCACATATGGGTCCTTTTCCTTTTTGTTTTTGGGATACAGACCTAGTAGTGGTATTGCTGTGTCAAAGGATATGCATGGTTTTATAGTCCTTTGGGTATAGTTCCAAATTGCTGTATAGAATTGTTTAATAATTCACAACTCCAACAACAGAACATTAATGTCTCATTTTCCCCGCATTCCCTCCAACATTTGTCATTTACCTTTTCTGTCCTGTTGTCTTATCTAATAGGTAGTACCTCAGAACTGTTTTAACTTGCATTTCCCCAATCAATAGTGAGTTAGAATATTTTTTCATATGGCTATAATTACTTTAATTACTTTTAAATTTTATTACTTCACCTGAAAACTGATTATATCTTTTGATCATTTGTCAATTGGGGAATGGCTCTTCTTTTTATAAATCTGACACAGTTGTCTGTATGTTAGAGAAATGAGGCCTTTATCAGAGAAGCTTGCTTCAAAAAATTTTTTTCATGGTTACTGTTGCTAAGTGTATTTCTCTCTATCCTATTCCTCCTGTCTGTTTTATTCTATTCTCTCTCTTCTTTCATCCTGTCCCTCCTCAAAAGTGTTTTGCTTCTGATTACCCTTTTCCCCATTCTGCCCTCCTTTCTATCACCACTGCCCATCCCTCCTTCTCTTATCCCCTTCCCTTTATTTTCCTGTAGGGTAAGATAGATTTCTATACCCCATTGCTTGTGTATCTTATTTCCCAGATACATGTTAAAACAATTTTTAACCTATGGTTTTATAGCTTTGAGTTCGAAATTCTCAACCCTTCCCTGGATCTATTTTCCAGGTCAGTTGTCTTTCAAATGAGATATTTTACATGGTCTTCCATTTTTTCATTCTTTTGGTTCTGTTTTATATTCTTGATTTCCCATAGAGTCATTAGCTTCCATTTGCTCTATTCTAATTTTTAAGGAATTATTTTCTTCAGTGGTCTTTTGGACCTCCTTTTCCATTTGGCCAATTCTGTTCTTTAAGGCATTCTCCTCATTGGCTTTTTGGACCTCTTTCGCCATTTGGGTTAGTCTATTTTTTAAGGTATTTTCTTCAGTATTTTTTTTGGGTCTCCTTTAGCAAGCTGTTGACTTGTTTTTCATGATTTTCTTGCCTCTCATTTCTTGTCCCAATTTTCCTCTACTTCTCTTACTTGCTTTTCAAAATCCTTTTTGAGCTCTTCCATGGCCTGAGACCAATTCATATTTTTCTTGCAGGCTTTGGATGTAGGAGCTTTGACTTTGTTGTCTTCTTCTGGTTGTATATTTTGATCTTCTTTGTCACCAAAGTAAGATTCTGTAGTCCAAGTTTTTTTTTTTTAAAGCTGTTTGCTCATTTTCCCAGCCTGTTTCTTGATTTTTTAACTGTTTGTTAAGGTAGGTGTCTGCTTCCAAGGTGGAGGGCATAATGTCCCAAGTCTCATGGGTTTTGTATAGTTGTTTTCAGAGGTACTTGTAGAGTTTTTAGTTCTTCCAAGGTGGTATGACTTAAGGAGAGGTGTTTACTCCTCTCTTGGCCTGTGTTCTGGCCTGTGAGTGACCATAAGCACTCCTTTCTGCCCTGGAACTGTGAAGGAGGGTTCCTTCTCCACCGCTGCCACAAGCTCTGCTATGCCAGTGTTCCTCTTTGCCCCAGGACTGTGACCCAGATCCAAGTATGGGCAAAGCAACAGAGTCCTGCCTTAGTGCAGCAAAGAGACACTCCTGTAATCTCCTTCTGACCAGTTGTTTGATCCCCTTACCATCTGTGGGCTAAGAGTTCAGAAAGCAGCCACTATTGCCACCATCACTGCTACTGATTCAGTCACTCCCAAGGCCTGTTCCTGGTTTGTTAGGTCTGGGGCTGAATTGTGTTCTCTCACCAAAGTCCATCCAACAGCCCTTTCTTACTAACCAGATTCTAAGTTGTCTTTGGCGTTTGAGGGTTAAGAAGTCTGGAAACCTCCACAGCTGTCAGTGATTCAGTCCCTTGAG
Source organism: Trichosurus vulpecula (assembly GCF_011100635.1). NCBI lineage: Eukaryota > Metazoa > Chordata > Mammalia > Diprotodontia > Phalangeridae > Trichosurus > Trichosurus vulpecula. The sequence goes on along the minus strand of NC_050573.1, from coordinate 58,559,319 downwards.
GCTTGTTCCTGGTTTGCTGGGGCCCAGTCTGCGCTGGTGTGGCCTGCACTGAACTGTGCTCCCCTCTCAGCCTGGTGCATCAGACCTTTCTTGTTGAACTTTCAGGTTGTTTTGGGCTGGAGATTTGTTTCATTCTGTCATTTTGTGTGTTCTACTGCTCTAGAATTTGTTTCAAGTCATTTTTTACAGATATTTGCAGCTGTTTGGGGGAGAACTCTGTTGAGTTCCTGCTTTACTCCACCATTTTGGATCTGCCCCTCACAGAGCATCTGTTCTAATCAAAAAGTTTTACAACTATCCTTGGGAAATGTAAGAAAAATGTTTTCAGATAAAGGTTATTTAGAAAAAAAGTGAATGACTTAGGTTTTGTGGAAAAACCCATGTTACTTTAAGAAATGTGTAGAATTGTTGCCAGGTTAGAGGCCGGGAATGTCAAATGACCATCAACTCTTGTTTTCCTCATAAGGCAGTTGGTTTGAGGACAATTGAAGACAGTTTGGTTTAGTAAAAGAATCTGTATTTAGTAAAAGAATCCCCCAGTTAATCTTTTGTGGTTAATCAAATTCAGTGAACATATACTGCACTCATCAAGGTCCTATATAGAGTTCTATGAGGGATATAAAGATGAAGAAGATACAGCCCCTGTCCTCATGGAGTTTATGGAACACTAGATAGGACATGTAAACAAACTAGTATGGAATATTAGACTGTATAAAAGCTACAAAATGTTGGAGTATACAAAAGGGGAACAGGAGTCACTTCTGGCTAAAGAAATCAGAGAAAACCAGTGGCATTTTGAACTAGTTCTTGAAGAATGGATAGGATTTCATTGCAGACAAGAGAGCATTCGAGGCCTGGTGAATGGTATTACTGAAATCATGGAGGCTAGAAAAAAATTGTGATGTATTTAGGGAACAGTGTTTTGGCTATAGCATAGGACAGTGATGTTGAACTCAAATAGAAATGGGGATCACTAAACTGTACCCAAGGATCCCTACAGGCCTCATATTAACTTAGTTTTAAAATGTAATATTATCAGTGTTTTATTATATTTTTATTTGTTAAATATTTCACAGTTACTTTTTTAATCTGCTTCTAACTTCAGTTGGAGTGTTTTAGATTGCTTAAGGCCCTCTGGGTTTATTTGATAGCTCTGTTGTAGGCCATATAAAGAGGAATGGTATAAGGTAAAAATGGAAAGGGAGCTTGGAGCTGTGTGGGATGAAAGATACTCACCAATTAAAAGTTAATAAGGAGCCATCTCAGGGCGGGAACAGAAATAAATTTTGTTCAGTTCTCAAGAACTAGGCGTCCTGTGCTAGCACAGAGCAGAACCAGCAAAGGAGGCACTTTACAAGGGGCAAAGCACCAATAATTATATCTAACACAAGAGAATTCCCACCCACCTCTGACCCTTCTCACCATTGGCTTCGAGGTGGGCTTACAATCTGAGCATGAAAGCTAGACAAAGAACTGGGAAATTGAGGCACAGAAACTCCAATTCTCATTCCCTTAGTTAATGATTACAACGGAGGTGACATCTATAAATCTAAAGAAGGAGAATAGGATAAGGGGAGGGGGAGACCCTCTCCATTCTTCTACAGTACTTTTACAGTAAAGGAAAGCAGGTCACAGTGACCCTATCCTTACTGAGCAGATCTTTAAACCAGAACCAGAAGAAAGAACAAAAAGTTTCAGGGTAAACTTTCCCAGAGGCTGAGCCATCAGACTCTCATGGCCTCAGAATTATTCCACTTCCCTATTTCTTGATTTCTAAACATTTCTTAGTATAGATATAGATATATATTTATACATATCTTCCCTGTGAAGTCTTCACATTTTATTTACCTCACACAGAGCCACATTTTAAAAGGCTTTTAAAAAGGCCAGGCTAAAGAGTTTGTACTTTGTACAAAGGCTGTGGATAACCACTGAAATTTTTGAGCTTGGGAATGATGAGATTGGACTGGAAGCTGGAGTAATGCTAAAGTCAGTGGGGAAAAAGTGTAATTCCAATGAAGTATGAGAAGGAATGTAATGTTATCTCTTTCCTTTGTCTAATTTCTGTTGTCAGTTTCCTATATATACCGGGTAAAATACATGCATTTCCCTTCAGTAGAAAAGTGTTTTGTTAGTTTAAGTTGCAGAATTTTATCTATCATCGGTTGGACCCTTAATGGAAAAACATAATTTCTAACTATGGTGTATATGGTACTCAGTCTCTTTGGAAATCATACTTGCATTCTTGGTAGTATCTCAAGTGTAATCATAGCTTGCCAGTGTTCAAAAGCTATCACAAGCTATTCATTCAATAAAGATGGTTAAATTGGTCTCCCTGAGAGCAACCTAGATTATTGTTACTTTGAGTTTTGAGCAAATTGCTTTTTCCACCTACTACTTAAGAAGTTTATCTTGGGAGTACAGGTGTGAGATAAAAATGAATTCTCTTAGAGAATTGAGCCCTGAAGATGATATACCAAGAAAGTTAGTTGCTGTGTTATTCCAAGACTTTGTTGTGGGCAGCTTCAGTAACAAGTCAAGGGAGATGACTATGTTCAATGGGTAAGATTACCACCCTTCTAGAAGAGACAAAGAAAGGGCTCTAGGAATGCCTCCTCATCTGTCAGGTTATTAAAGGGGAATGATGTGTTCTTAATGGAAGAAGAAAATGTTGACTGTTAGGAGGTTGGATGTTGGAAGAATGACATATAGGAAAAAGAGAGAACCATTGAACATTTGCAGCTAAAAAACATAAGGCTCTTTTTGAAGAGTAGAGAAGGGTCTACACTGAAGCAGAAACATCTGCTTGCTTTTTAGAAAATGCTATTGTAGATCCAGTTGTTGTCAGGTGAGAAATCGTTCAGTAAGAGTCAGAATATGAAGAGACAAGTAATGGTGGTTGTTGATGTCCAGCCTCAGGGTATTGAGACATCTAATTGTCCACCTCATAACAACAACAGAGTGGTCATTTGTCTTCTGAGGGGCATGTTTCTAAGAGGTACAGAGGATGCTTAAATGATTAGTATTTTTAGTCAATTTATCTTTTGTATTCTGCTTGTCATAGTTTTGATGTTTAACTTGTTAGCAGACACTGTGATTTCCTGAATTTCTTTCACATTTTCAACTTCAAGCCTGTAATGAAAAATTGTCTTGAATATGTTTTCATTCTACTTGTTGATGTATATTTACAAAGCTGGAAAGACTTTGAGTTTGGGCCCAGGGCAGATGATTATTTATCTTCCAAGGAACAGCTTCCCAGTAAGCTTGTTACCAGGAGAATGTCCATTAGATGATTTTTTATTTTTTAGGTCATAGAAACTCAGTGTCTACTAAGATGTAGAGAGGTCTTGTTTTTTTTTGTTTTTTTGTTTTTGGTTTAGAGGGAGTACTCATTTTTTTTGTTGTTGTTTTTTTCTGTATATATTTTATTTAATATTTTAGTTTTCAACACTGATTTCTACAAGATTTTGACTTACAAATTTTCTCCCCATTTCTACCCTCCCCCCCATTCCAAGATGGCATATATTCTGATTTCCTGGTTCCCCACTCAGCCCTCCCCTCTTTCACCACACTCTGCCACCCCTCTACCCCCATCCCCTTTCCCCTTACTTTCTTGTAGGGCAGGATAGATTTCTATGTCCCATTCCCTATATATCTTGTTTCCCAGCTGCATGCAAAAAAAATTTTTTTTAAGCATCTGCTTTTAAAACTTTGAGTTCCAAATTCTTTCCCCCCTTCCCACCCACCCTCCCTAGGAATGCAAGCAATTCAACATAGATCACACATGTATTGTTATGCAAAACACTTCCACAGTGCTCATGTTGTGAAAGGCTAACTATATTTCTTTCCATCCTATCCTGTCCCGTTTATTCAATTTTCTCCCTTGACCCTGTCCCTTTTCAAAGGTGTTTGCTTTTGATTACCTCCTCCCCCTTCTGCCTTCCCTTCTATCATCCCCCCCTTTTTTTAATCCCCTTGCCTTTAATTTCCTGTGGAGTAAGATACCCAATTGAGTGTGTATGTTATTCCCTCCTCAAGTTGAATCCCATGAGAGTAATTCACTCATTCCCCCTCCCCTGCACTCTCTTCCCTTCCAACAGAACTGCTTTTTCTTGCCACTTTTATGTGAGATAATTTACCCCCTTCTATCTCTCCCTTTCTCCTTCTCTCAATATATTCCTCTCTCACCCCTTAAATTTGTTTCATTTTTTTAGATATCATCCCTTCATATTCAACTCACCCTGTGCCCTCTGTCTATATTCCCTTCAACTCCCTAATACTGAGAAAGGTCTCCTGAGTTACACACATCATCTTTCCATGTAGGAATGTAAACATAACAGTTCAGCTTTAGTAAGTCCCTTACGAATTCTCTTGCTTACTTTTTCATGTTTCTCTTGATTCTTGTATTTGAAAGTCAAGTTTTCTATTCAGCTCTGGTCTTTTCATTGAGAAAGCTTGAGAGTCCTCCATTTTATTGAAAGTCCATATTTTGCCTTGGAGCATTATACTTAGTTTTGCTGGGTAGGTGATTCTTGGTTTTAGTCCTAGCTCCTTGGACCTCCGGAATATCATATTCCAAGCCCTTAGATCCCTTAATGTAGAAGCTGCTAGATCTTTTGTTATTCTGATTGTGTTTCCACAATATTCAAGTTGTTTCTTCCTTTCCGCCTGTAGTATTTTCTCCTTGACCTGGAAACTCTGGAATTTGGTGACAATATTTCTAGGAGTTTTCTTTTTGGGATCTTTTTCAGGAGGTGATCAGTGGATTCTTTCAATTTCTATTTTACCCTCTGGTTCTAGAATATCAGGGCATTTTTCTTTGATAATTTCTTGAAAGATGATGTCTAGGCTCGTTTTTTGATCATAGCTTTCAGGTAGTCCAATAATTTTTAAAATTATCTCTCCTGGATCTATTCTTCAGCTCATGGTTTTTCCAATGAGATATTTCACATTGTTTTCCATTTTTTCATTCCTTTGGTTCTGTTTTATAATATCTTGGTTTCTCATAAAGTCACTAGCTTCCACTTGCTCCAATCTAATTTTTAAGGTTATTATCTTCAGTGGTCTTTTGGACCTCCTTTTCCATTTGGCTAATTCTGCCTTTCCAGGCATTCTTCTCCTCATTGGCTTTTTGGAGCTCTTTTGACATTGGGGTTAGTCTATTTTTTAAGGTGTTATTTTCTTCAGTATTTTTTGGGGTCTCCTTTAGCAAGCTGTTGACTTGTTTTTCCTGGTGTTCTTGCATCACTCTCATTTCTCTTCCCAATTTTTCATCTACTTCTCTAACTTGCTTTTCCAAATGCTTTTTGAGCTTTTCCATGGCCTGAGCCCAATTCATATCTTTCTTGGAAGCTTTTGATGTAGGCTCTTTGACTTTTTGAGTTCTTCTGGCTGTGTGATTTTATCTCCTTTGTCACCAAAAAAGGAATCTAGAGTTTGAGTTTGAGCCTGAGTTCATTTTCGCTGCCTGTTCATGTTGCCAACCAGCTACTTGACCCTTGAGCTTTTTGTCAGGATATGACTGCTTGTAGAGTAGAGAGTACTTTGTCCCAAGTTTTAGGGTCCAAGCACTGCTATTTTCACAGCTACTTCTACTCCACCATCACCCCAGGCTCTGTCACAGCAGCGTTTCTCCTCCCCCAAGAACCGCCAACCAGGATTGTAATTCAGATCCAAGTAGGGCACAGCAAGAGAATCTGCCTTTGTGCCTACAAAGTGCTCCTTGCATTGCCGCTCAGAACTGCTGCTAGGTGTGTGAGCCAGGGACTCGGAAAGCCGCTGACGTGGGCGCTCTGGAGGCAGCCTCAGGAGCTTACTGCTACCGCGACCGTTGCACGACCTCCTCCACCCCTAGAGCTGGTGGCTGGACTGCTCTGAACTAGATCCCACAGTTTCCCTCTAACCTGCTCTTTGGCGTTTGTGGGTTGAGAAGTCTGGTAACTGCCACAGCTCACTGTTTCATGGCCCTCAGGTGTCTTCTGGCTGGCTGATTGCGGGTCTGGTCTGTCCTGGCGTGGCCCACGCTGGGCTACCCTCCCCTCTCAGCACCGTGTGATAGGTGCTTCCCAGCGACCATCCAGGCTGTCCTTGGCTGGAGACCTGTTTCCCTCTGCTATTTCGTGGGTTCTGCAGCTCTAGAATTTGTTCAGAGCCATTTTTTTACAGGTGTTTGGAGGGATTTGGCGGGGAGCTTAAGCAAGTCCCTGCTTTCCTGCCGCCATCTTGGCTCCGCCCCCCAGGAGTACTCATAGTTAGGAAATACCATTGCTCTTTTCCAGTATTGATGTGAACAGTTGTCATAGTAATTGCCTTAGGTGATGAACATCTTAGTGCTTCGGTAATAGGAGGCTGCCTGAGTGTTACTGTTCTGTCCTTCAGCTGAGTAGTTATTCTCATTGTATTGTATTGTATCATGTGATTGCTGTTGATCTGATTTTTGTCTTGGTCCTTTCACTGACTAGTGATGTATGTCACCTGACCTTTGGCAATCCCTTAACTACACTGGAAGCTTAAATTAACCTTCCTCATCTCTAAACTAGGAATGATGATAGTTTTATATTCTTTCTAGCATTGTGGTAGGGCAAAGACTTTGTAATCTGTAACATGTTACAGAGTATAAGTGTATGTGACATGTAAATAAACAGGTAGAAATAGTTTTGACTAGCATTTTTTTTCAATAACTATACAAATTAAAGCCTTTAAAAATTAGCAGTAGAATTGCAGGCACCTGTCAGAGTGTGGAATAAGTTTTTCATTTTCTTTGTCAAGCCGTGCCTCAAAGTTCCCATTATATATTATAAGTTTTGTAGTAACTATATGATTAAAAATGCTTACTTTGGGTGTTTTCTTCTTAGAAAAAAAAAACTTGTCCCCATGTTTTGAAAAAGATTGTCCCTGCCATCTTTACTTTTTGGCTTCACTTCTTGAACTATGGGATTAATTTAATAAATGGAAAAAAATTCCCTTGTGTATGGGTCAAGGTAATTATTGTTAGAATAGCTCAGAATTCTCAAATCTTATTACCTACCCTTTGGGATCAAAGTTTAGGTTGGAAAATGTTGGAGCTTTTCCAGAGAAATTCCTTGTAGCTTTTTCTGAATCCTTTTAACTCTATCTGAAAGTACCTTTACTTAATGATAAAATACAAATTAGTCTGTCTTTTACAGTCCTTCAAAATCTGGTTCCATCTTAACTTTCTGGGAGTAATTATGTATTACTCCCTTTTGCACATAGCTCCAGCCAAATTTGTCCATTTGTCCATTTACTGTTTCCTGTATCTAGGTATGTATTGTTTCTCCCTTTCTCCATGCCTTTGCCAAGGTCCCACACCTCTGGAATGTTTTCTAACCTCTGTTTTATTACTTGGAACCCCCTCCTCCCTTCAAGCCCTGAGCTCGCAAGTGGTATCTCTTTCAAGAAGTCTTTCCTGATTCCCTCATGTATTAGTCCTCCCTCCTTCAAATCACTTTGTTTATATCATATATTTATTAACTATGAATATATTCTATATTCACAGTAGAAACTAGAAGACATGATGAATAATCTTACTTTTTTTGTATTTGTGTGCCCATTGCCTGGCACAGTGCTGAGCATACAGTAAGTAGTAGGTATTACTACTGTATGTTATATATTAAATAGGCACTTAATATACTATATATATGATAATATGTAATATATAGTAAGTTCTTAATGAATGCTTATTGCCTTTCATACCTTCTAATTTTAAAAGGTTCTTCGTTGTTTTTTCTTTTTGAGGGGGAAGGTAGGGCAGTTGGGGTTAAGTGACTTGCCCAAGGTCACACAGTAGGTCTGTCAAGTGTCTGAGGCCAGATTTGAACTCAGGTCCTACAGACTCCAGGGTTGGTGCTCTAGTGACTGAGCCACCTAGCTGCCCCTTAAAAGATTCTTAATAGCATATTTGGCTTGCTTTTAAAATTAAATTTTATGGAGTTCCATTTACCATTACTATCTTATATATTGATCTTACATATCAGTAATTGATGACTAATGGTAGTTATCAGACTCTAAAAAGATCCTGATAGGTTAGAATCATGGATCAATTATAATAAGGTAAGATTTGATAGGAGATCAATATAAAGCCCTACTTTGGGCTATAGAGGGTATATAACTATAAAACTGTTCCTCTGAAAAAGAGTGAAAGGAAGAGGTACTGACATAATGAGGCAAAAGTACAAATGGAGAGGGCAAATCATTACTAGATCTCAAACTATACTATAAAATAATAGTCATTGGAACTATTTGGTATTAGATGAAAAACAGAAAAGTAGATCATTGGAATAAACTAGTGTAACAACAATGCTACTTGCTGCTACTGACTGTGCAAGGCCAATAACACCAGCACACAGAAGGTCTACTAGCACAGGTTCTTTGATTTGCTTTTCTAAGGAAAGCAACTTTGGGGCGTTTACATTCTCACTTTAATTAAATATCCATATATTATTCACTTAGTTCAGGGGGAAAAGTCAGCACCCTGAACTTTAGAGAAAACACAAACAGAAATTACAAGCAGAAATTATATAAACAGAGCAAATAAAGGCAAGTCAACAGGTAGGGCTTCTAGCGGTCTGACCAAGACATTACATACATAGTTAACAGAGAGAGAAGCTCCAACATCTGGGTTTTTTAAACCCCGGGTGGGGGGGGAGGGGTTCCAACAGCTACCCATAGTCTTGTCTGGCCAAATCACACTACTCTTTTCCAGGGAGTAAGCCCCAACGCAAAATGCTAACCTCAGAGTATATATGCACTTCTTCTGGTTCAGAGAGCTTCACACCTCTTGTGACCTAATTAGCAAAAGGGTATGGGCCTTCCTACAAAGTCAAGACTCAATGAAAGGCACTTGATTGCCTTAGTGCTGAGAAGCACTCCAAAATAAAAATAAGTAAAAAGTCCCACTTTGCTTGCCCTTATAACTAGATAAGAAAGAAAAGAAGTAATCCAAAATAATAGTAGCCCACTGTTTGATAAGCCCAGGACAAAGACGGACCTTTATTTTGACATGAGCCTATTTTGACAATTGCAAAGCAGTTGGTTAGAAATTAGGTTTAGATCAACATCTTCACCATATACAACAATAAGCTCAAAATAGATATGCCATTAAAAAAATCTTAGAATCTGAAGACAGTGTCTTTTACTGCTGTGGCCAGGAAGATGAAAAAAAAAAAAAACCCTGCCAAATTTATTATTTATTTATTTTTGTCGTTCTTTGAAATTTTTGAGTTCTAAATACTCTCCCTCCCCCCGACCCCTCCCCCACTCCCTGAGGAGGCAAGCAATATGATATCAATTATACATGTAAAACATGCAAAACATCTTCATATTAGCCATGTTTTTTTTCCCTTAATGGTATTTTATTTTTTCCAATTACATGTAAAGACAGTTTTCAACATTCCCTTTTGTAAGATTTTGAGTTCCAAATTTTTTTTCTTTCTCTCCCCTCCTGCTTCCCCAAGACAGCATGCAATCTGTTATAGGCTATACTTGTACAATCATATTAAACATATTTCCACATTAGTCATGCTGTGAGAGAAGAATCAGAACAAAAGGGAAAACCATGAGAAAGAAAAAAGAAAAAAAAAGAGAAAATAGTGTGCTTCAATCTGCATTCAGACTCCATACTCCATAGTTCTTTCTCTGGATGTAGGTGGCATGTTCCATCTTGAATCTTTTGGAATTGCCTTAGATCATTGTATTGCTGAGAAGAAATAAGTCTATCAGAGTTGGTCATCACACTGTGTTGCTGTTATATACAGTGTTCTCCTGGTTCTGTTCACTTCATTCAGCATCAGTTCATGAAAGTCTTTCCAGGTTTTTCAGAACTCTGCCTCCTCATCATTTCTTTTTTTTCTTCCTGTGGACTGGTTTTTTAAAAAATTAATTTATTTGTTTTTAGTGTACAACATTCAGTTCCACAAAGCTTTTGAGTTCCAAATTTTCTCACCCTTCCTCCCCTCCCCAAGACAGCATGCATTTCGATATAGGCTCTACATATGCATTTACATCAAACGTATTTTCACAGTCATATTGCAAAGAAAAATTATAACCAATGGAATGAACTACAAGAAAGGAGAAACAGAACAAAAAAGAGAGAGAGCGAATATTGTGCTTTGATCTGCATTCGGACCCTGTAATTCTTTCTTTGGATGTGGGTAGCATTTTCCATCATGAGTCTTTTGGAGTTGTCTTAGAACCTTGCATTGCTGAGAAGAGCCAAGTCTGTCAAAGTTAGTCATCGCACAATGTGACTGTAACTGTGTACGATATTCTCCTGATTCTGCTCCCCTCACTCAGCATTAGTTCTTGCAAGTCTTTCCAGGTTTGTCTGAAGTCCTCCTCCTCCTCCTCTTCATTTCTTATAGCACAATAGTATTCTCTTGCATTCATATACCACAACTTGTTCAGCCATTGCCCGGTTGATGGGCATCCCCTCAATTTCCAATTCTTTGCCACCACAAAAAGAGCTGCTGTAAATATTTTTGTACATATGGGTCCTTTTCCCTTTTTTATGATCTCTTTGGGCTAAAGACCTAGGAGTGGTATTGCTGGATCAAAGGGTATGCACCATTTTATAGCCTTTTGGGCATAGTTCCAAATTGTTCTCTAGAATGGTTGAATCAGTTTACAACTCCACCAATAGTGCATTAGTGTTCCAATTTCCCCACATCTTCTCTGACATTTATCGTTTTCCTTTTTTGAGTAGTTTTTTCAAAAGCAAGAAAAAGGGAAAGGATTTTGGCAAGTGGGTGGAGTAGGTCAAAAAATTCTAAGCTCTCAAGATTTCCCTCACAAACAAGACAAAATAGTGCCTTGGGACAAACATAGATTGCCAAAAGAAACCAGGAGTTCGGGCAGATCATTGGTCCTCCTGGGACAGATCTGAAGAAAAATCCCAGGATTGAGGTTTGGTTTCTTTGAAGAGTAAACACCTCCAGGCTAGTTATGCAGAAACAACAAGCAGCAAGCTCTGGGGCTAGCTGGTTTGGGAGGTGGCCTCAGCCCCAGCCACAGGAACTTTAACCTCCCTGACAATGAAGGGAGTTGGGTGTCTGGAGCCAGCCCCAACTGTGCTGCTGGGTGAGAAAGAAGCAGCCCATGCCTGGTGAGTGTAGGAATAGTGGGGTGGGGACTCCTGGCCATATAGGTACTTATAGGGCAGAATTCTTGGTTTCAGTTCCAAGCTAGAGGTGAGAATTGAAGGAGGACCTGAGGCCAGAGGCACCATCCTGCATATCCCAGGACCAGAGGTGATTAGAAAAAAAAATTAACTGCTACAAATAAAGAAAAATGAGCAGGCAAAGGTGAAAGAATCTGACTATAGAAATTACTACGGGACTAGAGAAGACCAGGGTTTGTCTTTAGAGGAGGATATTGTACATGTATGTATGCATGTGTGTATCTGCACTTAAGGACCTTTTGGGGGGGGTAGGAGGAAAAAAAGAACAAAGTAAAAAGTGCAAAGCAGAGAACAAAAAACTTACAAGGAAGCAAAAGAAAAGCTGGATAGCTCTGAACATGAGTGGTATTTATAATATAGGCTTTCTTGAACTGGAAATTTATTGCTGTATATTTTGAATCCTGTCTTAAGTTCTGCTGTGCATATGGCAATGCTTTCTTTTTACTTATTTGTATTTAAGTTTTACGATTTAAGTTTATAGTGTATTTATTTTTCTTTTCTTATTGTGTATTTAAGTTTAAAATAAATTAATTTTAAAAATAAAATTTTTTTTAAAAGCAAGAAAAATAGAAACAGTGAGAAAATTATACTTCAGTTTGCATGTAGTGTTTATCAGTTCTTTTTCTGGAGGTGGATGGTATTTTTTCCATCACGAATCCTTTGAAATTGTCTTGGATCAGAGTATTGACTGTATTGATCAGAGTAGCCAAGTTTTTCTTAGTTTATTATCATTACAACATTGCTGTTACTGCGCACAACGATCTCTCACTTCACTTTGCATTAGTTCATATATATAGCACAATAGTGCTCCATCACAATCATATGCCACAACTTGTTCAGCCATTCTCCAGTTGATTGATTTCCAATTATTAGCCACCATAAAAATAGCTGCTATAAATGTTTTTGTACACATAGGTACTTTTCCTTTTCTTTGATTTCTTTGGAGTATAGACCTTGTAGTAGTATTTCTGAGTCAAAGGGTATGAGCAGTTTTTTAGTCCTTTGGGCCTGGTTCCAAGTTGTTCTCCATTTCATTAGTATATCTAGTTCATTAGAATATCGATTTTCCATTATTCCCGTCAGCATTTGTCATTACTGATAGGCATGAAGTGGTATCTCAGAGTTGTTTTAATTTGTCTTTCTCTATTCAATAGTGATTTTTTGAAAATAATATTTTATTTTTCCCCAATTACATTCAAAAACAATTTAAAACATTCATTTTTTAAAATGTTTTGAGTTCCAAATTCTATCCCTTTTTCCTCCTCTTCCCTCTCCAATCTGATATAGGTTATATATGTGCAATCATGTAAAACATTTCCATATTAACCATTTTGTGGGAGAAAACTCAAACTAGAAAGGATGGAAGGAAAGAAAGAAAGAATGAATGCTTCAGTCTGTGTTCAGATGCCATCAATTCTTTTTCTGGAGGCCAGTGGCATTTTTCATCATGGGTCCTTCAGAATTGTCTTGGATCGTTGTATTTTTGAGAATAACTAAGTCATTCACAGTTCTTCATTGTACAGTGTTGCCGTTACTGTGTACAGTGTTTTGATTTTGTTTACTTCACTTTGCACCATTTCAGTCTTACCAGGTTTTTCTGAAATCATCCTGTTCGTCATTTTTTATTGCATAATGATATTCCATTACATCATATACCACAATTTTTTCAGCCATTCCCCAATTGATAGGTATCTCCTCAATTTCCAATTCTTAGCCACCACAAAAAGAATTGCTATAGATACTTTTGTACAAATAGGTTCTCCCTCCCGCCTTTTTAAAAAAAATCTATCTGGGGTTATAGACCACTCATGATCAAAGGGTATGCACAGTTTGATAGCCCTTTGAACATAGTTCTAAATTGCTCTCCAGGATGGTTGGATCAGTTCACAGCACTAACAACAGTACATTAATGTCTCAGTTTTTTCACATCCCCTCTAACATTTATCATTTTCCTTTTTTGTCATATTGGTCAATCTGAGAGGTGTGAGGTAGTAGTATCTTAGAGTTGTTTTGATTTGCTCTAATCAGTAATGATTTAGAGCATTTTTTTTAATATGACTATAGATAGTTTTGATTTCTTTGAAAACTGCCTGTTCTATCTATTCACTATTTACCAATTGGAGAAGGACTTGTATTCTTATAAATATGACTCAGGCCAGATAAATATTTGAGAAGTGAAGCCTTTATCAGAGGTAATTGCTGTAAAAAATTTTCTCCCAGTTTTCTGCTTTCCTCCCTTTATTAGCCATGGTTGAAGCTGATGTTTTAAAAATTGAGGATTTCAGTGAAATTCAAAGTCATTATGAGTCATCATATGAAGTAGTAACCAAAAGCTAATTCAATCTTGGGCTGAATTAGTATGTATCAAGGGAAGTGATAGTGTCATTAGTTTGCTTGCTTATTTTAAAATTTCATTTACATTTTTATTGATTTTTTTTTTTGCTATTTCCTAATAATCTCTTCCTATTGCATCCTCCTTTGCCACAGAGAAACCCAATTTGTGACAGTGATCTCATACTGTCGAACAGCATATGCATCCTTCTGTCCCTGGAGCTCCTTCCTCCCCTCTCAGTCAGTAACAGGGAAACATGCTTCATTTGTTCCCTGGAACTAAGGATTGGTCAATGCAATGCATCTGAGCTACCAAAGTAGCTGCCTTTTAGTATTGTTTACTTTTATAATAGTGTAATGATAAGTGTATGTGTCTTGTTGGTTTTATTATCTTTTCTCTGCATCAGTTCATACATGTCTCTGCGTGTTTCTCTGAATTCCTTATATCATAATTTTTTCCAGTCAGCAAACATTAAGCACCTACTATGTATCAGAAACTAAGCACTGGGGATATAAAGAAAGGCAAAAGACAGTCCTTTTTCTCAAGGAGCTCACAGTCTAGGGGAGACAACATACAAGCACCTAAGTACAAAAAAGATATGCACAAGATAAATTGGAAATAATCAAGAGAGGGAAGTCACTAGAATTAAGAAGGTCTGAGAAAGGCTTCCTGTGGTAGGTGAAATTTTAGCTGGGACTTGAAGGAAGCCAGGGAAGCCAGGAGGCAGAGATGAAGAGGGAGAGAGCATTCCAGGTATGGGAGACATCCAACGAAAAAGCCTAGAATTTGGAGATGGTGTGTCTTCTGTGAAGAACAGTAAGGAGGCCAGTGTCACTGGATCCCAGAGTATGTGAAGGGGGTGGGACTGGGGGTAGGAATTAAAGTGTGAGAAGCTGGAAAATTTCGGTGAAGCAACTAAGAGATCATTAGTAGCTTTGGAGAGAGCAGTCTTGATGGAATGATGAAGTTGGAAGCCAGATTGTAAGGGGTTAAGAAGAGAGTGAAAGGAGAGAAAGGCTTTGAAAACCAAATGGAAGATTTTATATTAGATCCTAGAGGTGATAGGGAGCTACTGGAATTTATTAAATAGGGGAGTAATGTGGTCAGATCTGCCCTTCAGGAAGATTAATTTGATAGATGAGCGGAGGGTGGTCTGGAGTAGGAAATTGAGGTCCAGTTTGACTGAATTGGAGAATATATGAAGAAGAAGAATAGCAAAAAGTGGGTTATAGACAGACAGTGAAGGCCAGAATGAGGATTTTTTATTTTATCCTATAGTCAATAGAGAATTGCGAAGATTCACTGAAGATTGTTAAGTTGGCAATGGATTTGGTCAGATTTGTATTTTAGGAATATAATCGAGTCGTAGTCAAGATGGCTGCTTGAATACAGGTAGACTGAGCAGCTCACACACAGTCAAGCACAAACTTGAAATTTGCACCAGATCAAATAATGATGAAGATATGCAGTGAAAAACTACAACGACTTCATAATATGTCCGTCAAACTGAACAAGTATGTATTATGTGCAAAGCTTTATTGATAGAAAGTCAAAGTGAAAAAAGTATCTTCTCGCAACATTACATATTATGGGGGAGGTGAGGTAAACTGATCATATATTTTTTATGTACACACATTTGCTTAGTATATGAAAAAGAAAAGAACATTAATAACTAAGGGACTTGACACATGAAGAAAGCAAAGGATATTCTAAGAGGCAGAGGCAAAGAGGGAGTGCCTGCCGTTCCACTGAGTTGGGTGCCAAGGATACAGTCCTCCTGTAGGAGGAAAGGAGGGATCAGCTATGTCAGAAGGAGGCCAAGGATGATGGAGACTCAGAAAATGCTGCTGTATTTAGAAATTAAGAGATTATAACTAGAGAGAGAAGTTTACTTTAAGTAGTGAAGTAGGAAGCCAACTTGCAAGGGTTTGAGAAGTATGTGGGAGGAAATGCAAGAAGGGAGTTTTGGCTATGAAAGGGCGATGAGAGGTTGATAGTTTGAGGAGATGATAGGGCTCAATGAAAGTTTTTTTTTAAGATTGAGGAAATCTAGGCATGTTTGTAGGCAGCAGGGAAGGAGCCAGTAGACACTATAGATTAGTTAGAGGGGATAATACAAGAGACAAGCTCTTGGAAGAGATTATAGGGAATGGGCTCAGAGGCACAAGTTGAGGAATTGGCTTTGGTAAAGAGAAAGGCCAGCTCATACAGAAGCAAAGGATGAAAGAGGGGACTGTGGTATTGAAGGGTTTTGAGACATGAATGAAAGGAGAAGCAGGACCTTGTAATGAAGGATGTCCATTCTGGATAAATTAGGAGAGAGGGAAAGGGGTTTGAGAAAAGAGAGGGCTTACAGGAGTGTGCTGGAGGTAAGAATAAAAGAACTGGCTTGTAGCTACAAAAGCTGTATTGATCTTAGATAACAAACTTGTAGTGGACACAGTTATCATCATGGGGGGACTAGTTCCATTTGTTCCATATTATTTGATGTTAGTATTTGTACCTTAAGGTTTCCAAAGCACTTTCTCCAAAAGAAAAATTGTTATCCTTTATTCTTTTTCCATTCTTTTCTTCTAGACCTTCCATATGATTTATAATAATTTTAACTCTTGTTTCATATCTTCCAGGATTTTTTTTTTGTTTTCTTAATGACAAAAAAAGAGAAGCTTTTCCAAATATGTATAGCAGAAAATAAAAAGAGCATTGTTTCTGAACTTATGAATCTCCATTTCATACCACTTGCTTTCTTCTAGGAATTCTAGTAGGTTTTGTGGCAAATCTGTGGTTGTTTGAGAATTTGCTTGTACGTATTTGGAGTTATTCTCTTCTTTTGAGTGTGTCTTGGGTAGCCCTGACTCCATAATCTTTATCATCATTGCTTTCTTCCTGTTTATTCCTTTTTCCACCCTTACTCCTTCATTGGGAATCGGTATCAGGACCAGGCTGTGGTTACTTCTGGAAGGAATGATGGGGCCTTGTTTGGACCTGATATATATAATTTGAGATCCTGTCACTGTTTCTTCTGAGTACCGAATGCTATGTTCTTCAAGGACCTCAGGGATAACACAGGCCAGTAGTCTTCACCACCACAGTCTGTCAAGAGCATGACCTGATCATTGCCTTCTTGGTAGGAAGTCTTTGATCTGTGGTGCTGGAAAGCTTGCCTAAATTGTACTTTCAGGTTCTGTGCTCACAGCCCAGGCCTTTCTGGCTTGTGCCTGGCAGCTTTGCGTGCTCTCTTTTATAGGGGGCCTGGGCTGGAAAAATTCATCTACTCTAGCTTCTCCTTGGATTTCTTGATAATTATTTAGTCTTGGTGCTCTTTTGGCATATTTACTAGAGTAGTTAGTTGTGTGAGACCTGGCTTGTTTTATTCCAGTTTAATCCACTACCTTGAAGAGGTCTTCCTTATTATCTTTAATTTGCACATATCCTGAGGAAGCCGAGACTCAGGTTAAATGACTTCCCAGGTTCACAAATGTAATAATTTGTTGGAGCTGTGATTCAAGCCTGCTTGCCTGCCTCCAAATTCAATACTCTTTCATTATACCATGCTGCCTCTGAATGATTTTACCACTTTCCTTATTAACAGAGTACTATTAGTAGCCATAGTTTGGATTAAAGTATTAAAGGAAGGGACTTTTACAGGTTATCTAGTTCAGTCCTCTCAGTTTACTGAGGAGGACACAAGTTCAGTGACATCATATATTAGTGAATAGCTGAGTTAGTATTTAGATCCAGGTCTTTTCCTAATTCACTGCTTTTTACCCTATTTGCTGCTATATGTGAATGGTGCCTTCTGGACATTACATATTTATGTATATAAGGGACTTGAAACATATTCTTAGCATAGACAAAGAGAGGGAGGTAGGTGTGTGTGTGTGTGTGTGTGTGTGTTTGTGTGTGTGTGTATCCATATCTATAACATACAGAATAGTCTGGATCCTTGATTTTTTTCCCTTTGGGGAACTTGAGTGCAGAAATTCTTTCCACCACTGTACATGAGTAACTTACATCTTCCAGAGTTGCCTGGGATAGTGAGAGCTTGAGTGACTTGCCCAATGTTACGTAGCTGGTATGTGGCAAAGTGGGTTTTACCTGGTGCCAGTCCCTTTTATCTATCTACTACCATGCTAGCTCTTCAAAATATATAGCATAAAACTCTTGTAGTGTATTCTTCCTTTCAGACTCTGTTTACAGTGAAGATCTAATAGAATGTAAGCTAGGAACTCATTGTTTCTTCTTTGTGTGTCTATGTAGTGCCTTAATACACACACACACACACACACACACTTTATTGAATTAATGAAACATTGGCTCAGAACATTGTTATTTTGGTAGTTTTTTTGGTAGAATAGATGGAATATATAAGTCTTGGGCTTTTTCCTTCCAATTTTTTTTTAAGTTTCATTTTGGAGGCAAAAATCAATAAATATTTTTAAAGTTCCTATTGTATGATAGATACAAAAAATGAAACAGCTCCTGTTCTTTAGCATTTTGCAGTCTTATCGTAAGAGACAACATATACATTTATAAGTATATAAAAATGACAGCATACATTATGACAGTGTACAAACTTGGTGCCTTTGTGCATAGGATGTAGAACAATTTTAAATATTCACAGTCATCAAGCCACAGAGCTGGCGCTCCTGCATTGAGCTCATGCTTTCAGATGATCATCTAGTCTTCCCAGTGAAATAGAACCTGCAGCTTCATATTGTTCCAATGTTTTAACTGACCTCTTGATTTTTATCTGATGCCTAATTGAAGTACTGTGCAGGGTGCATTTGTGCTTGGTTTCTTCTTTAGGAGGTACATGAACTGTGTAGCTGTCAGCAATTAATATAGTTTATAAATCAGATTAGTAGAAATTGGAGAGCAAGAAGTAGGAACAATAATAAAATCAAACTGTACAGGACAAAAATGTCATAGGTTGACTTTTTAATTTTAAATTTTGCTAGCAATTCTTAATATTAAATAAATGTACAATAAAAGCTTGCTAGGAGCGAAGTGAATTATTCTTTAAGGTACTCAAAATTAATTTTTTTCTGAAGCAAGACAAAATATAGTATATAGCATTTAGAACTGGAAAAGATCTTTGAGATCATCTAGACTTATTTTCTCATTTTACAAATGAGGAAAAGGAGGTAGGAAAGAATTAGTGACTTGTTCCAGGTAACATAGGTACATGGCAGAGCCTGGGACTCTGGCTGCAAATCTAGTACCCTTTCCAGTATGTCATACTCCTACTCACAACGCCTCAGTACCTTTCTTGGGCAAAGCATGTGTTTACGTTAACCTTGGGAAATACCTATAACTATGCTTTGTGTCTGAATTTTTGTTCTTTATTGTAATGGTTTGAATAATTTCATTCTGATCTGTAATATTTTTTAAAATTTTTTCTGTTACATGTAAGAACAGTTTTTAACATTCATTTTAAAAAAAATTTGAGTTCGAAATTCTCTCCTTCTTCCCTCTCTTCCCTCCTCCTTGAGAAGGCAAGTGATTTGCTATAGAGTCTATTTGCATATTAGCTATTTTGCAAAAGAAGACAGACCAAAAAACCCCAGGAAAGATAAGGTAAAAAAAAAAAAAGCATGCTTTGATCTTCATTCAGACTCCCATCAGTTTTTCTTTGGAAGTGGATAGTCCTTTGGAATTGTTTTGGATCACACTGTATTGCTGAGCATAGCTAAGTCATTCACATTCATCATATAACATTGCTCTTATTATAAGTCATATTAATAACTATCAACAAAAATAAATATTCCTGTATGTGAAGGATCTGGGTCTGTGTTCGAACTCTCTCTACCATTCAGTCTCTGGCTTTAGCAGATAAGTCCCAGGGGAAAGGGGAGAACAAGCAATTAATCATTAAGCACCTACGTCCTACTATATGCCAGCCACTGTGATAAGTGTTTTACAGATATCTTATTTGATCCTCACAGCAACTCTTTAGGTGCTGTTATGATCTCCGTTTTATAGTTGAGGAAACATAGAAAGAGGTTGACTTGCCCAGGGTTGCACAGCTAGGAAGTAGTGAGAGATCAGATTTGAACCTAGATATTTCTGACTATAAGCCCAACACTTTATGGCGACACAAAGTCAAACCTACAAAATAAGATAAAATACATTCAATCATAGACATATACTACTACACATTCTGATAAAGTAGAATCAAACAATAACAATAAAGTATGATTTTTTTTAAAAAATACAGGAGGTAAGCAAAGAAATGGAGGGAAGACACATTTACTGTTCAGTTCCTATTTATCCCAGTCTTTTAGTTTCTCCAAGTATAAAATGAGAATGCAACTTCATTGACAAAAGATGGTGAAAGTTTAGAACCTGTTTTTAAAAGCTTGGACTTCTGCAGTAATTTGTCCTAAACCATTTTTCTTCCCTTTTTATCTTTTCTTTTTCTTTTTAGTTTGCAACACACAGTTCTACATAATTTTGAGTTCCAAATTTTCTCTCCCCCCGCCCCCCGATGGCATGGAATCCCATATAACTTCCACGTATAACTTCGCGTTGAATTAATTTACACACTAGTCAAGTTGTGGAGAAGAATTATGACTGATGGAATGAATCATGAGAAAAAAGAAACAGAACAAAAAAAAACACAACCCAAAAACAAATACAAAAGAGAGAAAAAAAAGGGGGAGAAAAAGGTGAGCATGAAGTGTGCCTCAATCTGTATTCATACTTCATAGTTCTTTCTCTGGATGTAGATAGCATTCTCCATCGTGAGTCCTTTGGAGTTTTCTTTGCACATTGTGTTGCTGAGGAGAGCAAAGTCTGTCAGGGTTAGTCCTCGCAGAATCCATATATCTGTGGTCGTGTATAATGTTCTCCTGGCTCTGCTCTGCTCACTCAGCATTATGTCGTGTAGGTTTTCCAGGTTGTTATGAAGTCCGTATCATCTGCATTTCTTATAGCACAATAGTATTCCATTACCTTCATATACCACAGCTTGTTCAGCCATTCCCCAATTGACAGGCATCCCTTTGATTTCCAATTCTTAGCTGCCACAAAAAGAGCCGCTATAAATATTTTTGTACGTATGGGTCCTTTTCCCACTTGTGTGATGTCTTTGGGATACAACCCTAGAAGTGGTATTGCTGGGTCAAAGGGTATGAACATTTTTATAGCCCTTTGGGCGTAGCTCCAAATTGCTCTCCAAAATGGCTGGATCAGTTCACAACTCCACCAGCAATGTAACAATGTTCCAATTTTCCCACATCCTCTCCAGCATTTATCATTTTCCTGTTTTGTTATTTTAGCCAGTCTGACCGGAGAGATATGGTATCTAAGAGTTGTTTTGATTTGCATTTCTCTAATCAGTAGTGATTTCAAGCATTTTTTCATATGCCTATAGATATCTTTAATTTCTTCCTCTGAAAACTGTCTGTTCATATCCTTTGACCATTTCTCAATTGGGGAATGACTTGTATTCCTATATATTTGGTTCAGTTCCCCATATATTTTGGAAATGAGGCCTTTATCAGTGACACTAGTTGTAAAGATTTTCTCCCAGTTTTCTGCTTCCCTCCTGATCTTTGTTGCATTGGTTTTTTTTGTACAAAAACATTTCAATTTAACATAATCAAAATTATCCATTTTGCATTTTCTGATGCTCTCTATCTCTTGTTGGGTCATGAATTCTTTTCTTTTCCATAAATCTGATAGGTAAACTATTCCTTGCTCTCCCAAATTGCTTATGGTTTCAGCCTTTATTCCTAAGTCATGAACCCATTTTGACTTTATTTTGTTATATGGTGTAAGATATTGGTCTATGCCCAGTTTCTGCCCTGCCATTTTCCAATTTTCCCAGCAGTTTTTGTGAAATAGTGAATTCTTAGCCCAGAAACTGGTCTCTTTGGGTTTATCAAAGAGCAGATTGCTGTAGTCATTGACTTCTCCATCTTGTGTACCTATCCTGTTCCACTGATCCACAACTCTGTTTCTTAGCCAGTACCAGGTAGTTTTGATGACTGCTGCTCTATAGTACAGTTTAATATCTGGTATGGCTAGGCCACCTTCTCTAGCATTTCTTTTCATTAATACCCTAGATATTCTAGACCTCTTGTTTTTCCGGATGAATTTTGTTCTTATTTTATCCAGCTCTGTAAAATAATTTTTTGGTAGTTCAAATGGTATAGCACTGAATAGATAGATTAATTTAGGTAAAATTGTCATTGTTATTATATTAGCTCAGCCTAACTATGAGCAACTGATATTTTTCCATTTGTTTAGATCTGACTTTATTCGCGTGGAAAGTGTTTCATAATTATGTTCATATAGGCCCTGGGTTTGTCTTGGCAGATAGACTCCCAAATATTTTATAGTGCCTACAGTAACTTTGAATGGAATTTCTCTTTCTATTTCTTGCTGTTGGGCTTTGTTAGTAATGTATAGGAATACCAAGGATTTATGTGGGTTTATTTTCTATCCTGCAACTTTGCTAAAGTTGTTTATTATTTCAAGTAGTTTTTTACTTGATTCTCTAGGATTCTCTAAGTAAATCATCATATCATCTGCAAAAAAGTGATAATTTAGCTTCTTCTTTGCCTATTCTAATTCCTTCAATTTCTTTTTCTTCTCTTATTGCTACAGCTAACGTTTCTAGTACCAAATTGAATAGTAGGGGTGATAGTGGACATCCTTGTTTCACCCCTGATCTTATTGGGAATGCATCTAGCTTATCCCCATTACAAATAATGCTTGTTGATGGTTTTAGGTAGATGCTATTTATAATTTTAAGGAAGGCTCCATTTATTCCTATGCTTTCTAGTGTTTTTAATAGGAATGGGTGTTGTATTTTGTCAGAGGCTTTTTCTGCATCTATTGAGATGATCATATGGTTTCTGCTAGTTTTGTTGTTGATTTGGTCAGTTATGCTAATCGTTTTCCTAATATTGAACCAGCCTTGCATTCCTGGAATAAATCCTACCTGGTCATAGTGTATTATTCTGGTGATAAGTTGCTGCAATCTTTTTGCTAATATTTTATTTAAAATTTTTGAATCAATATTCATTAGGGAAATTGGTCTATAATTTTCTTTCTCTGTTTTGGCTCTACCTGGTTTGGGTATTAGTACCATATTTGTGTCATAAAAAGAATTTGGTAGGACGCCTTCTTCACCTATTTTCCCAAATAGTCTACAAAGGTTAGGAATTAATTGTTCTTTAAATGTTTGATAGAATTCACATGTAAAACCAACTGGCCCTGGAGATTTTTTCCTGGGGAGTTCATTGACGATTTGCTCAATTTCTTTTTCTGAGATGGGGTTATTTAGAAATTTTACTTCCTTTTCTGTTCACCTGGGCAGTTTATGTTTTTGTAGATATTCATCCATATCTCTAAGGTTGTCAAATTTATGGGCATACCATTGGGCAAAATAATTCCTAATTGTTGTTTTGATTTCCTCTTCATTAGAGGTGATTTTTTTTTTCTTGAATGCTTAATTTCACCTCAGTCTTCAGATAAGGTTTGGACATTCTTTCTTCCCTCCTTGAAGTGCAGGAAAAGTAGGTGATGAGGCATGTCAGGATCGGTAGCTGCTGTTCCATCAATTCTTATCTCTGGTAACATGCTATGTTGGTGGGAACTGTTTTAGAGATTCATTTCAGTTCAGCAGGTATTTATTAAGCACCTGCTCTGTATGGGGCATTGTGTTATTAGGCACTTGGGGCAAAAAGACAATGCCCTAAAGATTTTCTTTTTGTCACTGAGCTTACATTGTCCTGGAGAGACCCACCAGTAGATCATTCATCCTTAAGGTGTGATCTAGTATGCCTCTTAGGATATCATATCAACTGATATAGAAGACTAGGAGTCTTCAGAACATCTTGAGCAAATGAAGAAACCCAGTTTCATCATCAAACAAAATAAGGCAGTTGGATGATTGTTAAAGTCCTTTCTTAGACCTCTTATTCTATTTTGTGTTCTATTTGTACTGTGTGCAAAGTACAGTGTTAAGTTGTAAAGGGACAGTATAGGGACACTACTCTAGAGTAGCTGCTAGTCCAAAGTCTCTTGTTTTAGCCTTTTATTTTTCCCAAACTAGCTTACATTTGTCTCTAATTTGGCTCAATAATAAAATTTGAGATATCCTCTGTCATTGTATATAAGTTAACTTCCTGAAGTTGAGGGGTTTGAAGAGACACATTAAAGGAAGAGAGAGTAAAAACTGTTTTCTGCCCAAGTTTCTTTTTCAAAACAAAACAAAAAAAACTCCAAATATTTATATCTGTATGCAATCTTACAAAATTAACTGAGAAGTTTTTGAAGTAGCATTAAATCACTCAACTGGTAAATTATGTCTATTTAATTCTAGTAATGGGAATATCTGAATTGATCAGCAGAAAATTTAAAAGAAAGAATTTAAAATTTAAAAGAAAATGAAGAGATACATATTTTTGGTAGGACTGGATGAGAGCCTGTTTATTTTTACTAAATATTGAACTCTATGCTCTGGTGTCCTGGATACATCACTGAGAAATTTCACTACTTACTCATTCATTAGGTACTGAGTATAGGCAAGGACATTTGTTAGATAATAGGTCATCAAGTTATAGAGCTTTGACTTGGAGTAATCCAACTCAGGTACTTAACCAGGTGTGTGATCCTGAGCAAGTCACTTAACAGTCTGACTCTCAATGTTCTCATTTGTAAAATGAGGTTGATAGTACATAAATTATAGAGCTAATGTGAGGATCAGATGAAAATGTATATATAAATGCTTAATGTGAAAATTTGTTTTGCATGACTGTATGTGTTTGTAATGAGTTTTGTTTTTCCTTCTCAATGGGTAGAGAGGGAGAGAATTTAAAACTGAAAATAAAATTGAATTATAAAAAAGAAAGTATATATAATGAATTATGCAAATTTCAGTGCCATGTATGTCGCCTATTATTATTGTTGTTGTCATTTTTAATTGAGAAATATCCCGGGAGAA
This sequence comes from Trichosurus vulpecula, assembly GCF_011100635.1. Lineage (NCBI taxonomy): Eukaryota > Metazoa > Chordata > Mammalia > Diprotodontia > Phalangeridae > Trichosurus > Trichosurus vulpecula. The sequence goes on along the minus strand of NC_050573.1, from coordinate 58,534,833 downwards.
GTCAGTATTTTGCCATTCATTTTGTTGTATTTCGTGTTCTATAAATTATTGCACAGGTAGATAAGAAGATGGCTTGAGGTCAATGAAAGCATCCTTATTACAACTCCAGTAGCAGACAGGGCAGCGTGATTTTTAATATGTACTTCCTCTTGTTCCCACATGATTTTGCTCTCTGTTAGGTTTCTATATTTTAACAGCTTGTCAATCCATGTAGCTTTAAGGGATTAAGTATTTGGTTTGGTGCCATTTATTAAAAAACCTTTGTTTTTTGTTCCGTGTTTTGTCAAGGTAATTGTGGGTAGCTGATAGTCTTTGATGAACCATGTTGTCTGGCATACTTTTTATCCTCTACTATGACTACCTTTATATTGAAGTCCCTTAGTTTTAAAGCATACGTCGATTTAATTTGGAGGGTTCTAATCCCATTTCTTGAGTTTCCTCACCAATTTTCCCACAATTTCTTGATGACCTTTTAAAAAATACTCATTATGAACATGAAATGAACAAATGTCATATGAAATGATGATTCTTATAGTCCCTAGACTGAGGTGGAATAAAGCCAACTCCTTTACTTTGAGTCCTGTGGCCACTTAGATAAACTTGTATCTCAAACTTCTGTGTTTGCAATGTCCTACCCTGTGCCTTGAATTAATTCCTTACTCTTTACTTTTGTCTCTCAAACTTCTTATCTTAAGCCTTATGCTCTGATGTTCCCTCCTGCCCCAAGCCTTTCTTCCCTGGCCCTATTTCTTTCTTTTTTTTTTTAGATTAATTTATTTATTTTTAGTTTTCAACATTCATTTCCAGAAGATTTTGAGTTCCACATTTTCTCCCCATCTCTCCCCTTCTCCCTACCCCAAGATGGCATGCATTCTGATTATCCCTTTACTCGGTCTGCCCTTCCTTCTATCACACCCCTGCCTTCCATCCCCTTCCTCCTTACTTTGTTGTAGGGCAAGATAGATGTCTATACCCCATTGCTTGTATATCTTATTTCCCAGTTTCCTGTAAAAATAATTTTTAACATTTGTTTTTAAAACTTTGAATTCCAAATTCTCTCCCTTCTTCCCTCTCCATCCACTCTCATTGAGAAGGCAAGCAGTCCAACATAGGTTATACATGTGTCTTTATGCAAAACGCTTTCATAATAGTTATGTTGTGAAAGACTAACTGTATTTCTCTCTATCCTGTCCCACCCCCTCCCCATTTATTCTTTTTTCCTTTGACCCTGTCTCTTTTTAAAAGTGTTTGTTTCTGACTACTCCCTCCCCCAATTTGTCCTCTCTTCTATCACTCCCCCGCATCCCTTTCCCCCCTACTTTTCTGTAGTATAAGATAACCAATTGAGTGTTTGTTATTTCTTCCTTAAGCCAAATCTGATGAGAGTAAGGTTCACTCATTGCCTTTCACCTCCCCCCTTTTCCCTTCCATTATAACAATTTTTTCTTGCTTCCTTTATGTGAGATAATTTACTCCATTGTATCTCTCCCTTTCTCCTTCTCCCAATATATTCGTCTCTTACCTCTTAATTTTGCTTTTTAGATATCATCCCTTCATATCATCCCTGTATATTCTCTTCAACTACCCCAATACTGAGAAAGGTCTCATGAGTTACAAATACCATCTTTCCATGTAAGAATGTAAACAGTTCAGCAGGGCAGTTGGGGTTAAGTGACTTGCCCCAGGTCACATAGCTAGTACATGTGTCAAGTGTCTGAGGCCAGATTTGAACTCAGGTCCTTCTGACTCCAGGGCCAGTGCTCTACTCACTGCACCACCTAGCTGCCCCTTTTCATGATTTTCTTGCATCACTCTCTTTTTTCTTCCCAATTTTTCCTCTGCTTCTCTTACTTGATTTCCAGAATCCTTTTTGAGCTCTTCCATGGCCTGTGACAAATGCATATTTTTCTTGGAAGCTTTGGATGTAGGAGCTTTGACTTTGTTGTCTTCTTCTGGTTGTATATTTTGATCTTCTTTGTCACCGAAGTAAGATTCTGTAGGCTAAGTTTTTTTACACTCTCTGCTCATTTTCCCAGCCAATTATTTGACTTTTGAACTCTATGTCAAAGTATGACTGCTTCCAGAGTGGAGAGTGCACATGTTTTCAGAGCTACTTCTAGGCATCTTCTTTTGAGGTGGTATGATCCAAGGAGAGGTGTTTATTCCGCTCCTGGCCTGTGCTCTGGTCTGTGAGCAACCACAAGCACTCCCTTCTAGCGTGGAAGTGTGAAGAGGACTCACTCTCCACAGCCGCCACACGCTCTGCCACACCAGCGCGTCTTCCCACCCCAGGACCTTGACCCAGATCCAAGCAGGGCAGAGCAAGAGAATCCTTCCTCAGTGCCAGCAAATAGATTCCTGTAATCCCGCTCTGATCAGCTGCTTGATTCCCCCCGCTGTCTGTGGGCCTGAAGCTCCAGCAGCTACCACTGGCACTGCCACCTCTGCCACCCCGAGGCTTGGGACAGGACCACACTCTTCTCTCACCCAGGTCCAACAGAGTTTTGCCACTGACCTGCTAAATTGTCTTTGGCATTTTTGAGTTGAGAAGTCTGGAAACCACCACAGCTGCCAGTGATTCAGTGCCCTGAGGCCTGCTCTGCCCAGTCTGCTCTGGCCCAGTCTGTGTTGGCACAGCCCATGGTGGATTTCGCTCTGCTCCCAGCACGATACAATAGACCCTTCCCCGTTGACCTTCCAGGTTGTCTTAGGCCAGAGACTTGTTTCACCCTCTCATTTTGTGGGTTCTATAGCTCTAGAATTTGTTTGGAGTCATTTTTACAGGTATTTGGAGGGATTTGGGGGAGAGCTCAAACAAGTCCCTGCTTTTACTCTGCCATGTTGGCTCCATCCCCCTGCCCCCTCCATTTCTTAATGCTCTGTACCTCTTCAGATGGTGCTACATTTACTTACCTAGGTACCTCTTATTAAAGAGGGTAATTTCTGTTGTGTCTTGAACTTTTTGATGTGTGGCTGGAAGACACCTTTTATAAAAGCCTATAAGGTGACATTTGTAAAAGCCTATAAGGTGAGTCAGATGCATGCATATATTCTCTACATTTCTTAATTGTGAAATGTTAAAGATATCCATTGTTTTATCAATTAATAAACATTTATTAAGCACCTAATATGTGCCAGGCACCATGTAAACAGATGGGTATACAAAAAGAGGCAAAAGACAGTCTCTGCCTTCAAAGAGCTTACAGTCTAATGGTTGCTAAATATAGCTTCTGAAAGCCTATTTTTACCTTACTACCCATATTGATGCTGTCCTAGATTTATATATAGATGACTCATAAAGACAACCTTCAGATAATAAACATCAGATGAGGCGTAAAGTAAATATGCTTAGTAAAAATATGATGGAGAAGATCCAATATACAGTCCAGCTTGAAGAGAGATTCTCTGTGGATGGCGAGGTCTTCCAGATGTTCCTGTTTGCAGGTGACATTGTGCTGATTACATCAAACCCCAGACCATTGTAGAACCTCCTAGAAGAGATCTAATCAAAGAAGTTTGCTCTGTCCATCCACATAAGAAAAACCAAGTGAATGAAGAATATTTTGCCCAGATTTCTCCATGCGTTTGGATGGATACCTTATAAAGTTTGTCAGTATTTTTATCTATCACAGATACTGTAGATGGATGATGAATTGGGTTCTGATGTGAATGAGAAGAGTAGAGAGATCTGGATTGCTTTGGGGAAATTGCTTCCCATAAAACCAAAAGTCCATATTTTTATTATTAATATTTTGTTGATGTTGATATGGCAGTGAGGCAGTGGGAAAATATTATTGGCTCTAAAAAATTTAAGATGAGTATCACACAGAAGGAAATGCAGAGGCACATGGTAGGTATGAGCAGGCTACAACTTACAACCAATGAGGAAATCTGAAGAATAGGATTAAAAGATATCATTAAGTAATTGTCTTATAGGAAGAAACTATATGCTGGTTCCATGGCAATAACAAGGGATGACAGGTAGACATGAGGCATGCTCCATTGGTACCCTGTCAGTATGAGAAAAGTAAGAAAGAGAAGGCCTCCAGTACATCAGGTGACACTGTGATAAACTGATGGAAGCTCAGAGACAAGAGTCAAATAAGATGCCCAGGTATTAATGGCTTGAGATCTGCATCATTGGTTTTTTGTTTTGTTTTTTAAACAAAACTCAATCGAGGATACATAAATGTTTTTATAGTTTCAATTCAAGATGAAATGTAAAATATATTCTCTTGAACTTTTAGCAAAAAAAATTGAACAGAAAATATGTAACATGTTATCAGTTACAACAAAGGTCGTTCCTGATACAAAAGATAATTTTCAATTATAAAATATCAGTATTTTGGAACTTCTCTTATAATACTATTTATTCACTGTAGAATAAAATTGAGTGATGTCATTATTTCATCTCTAAGTGGTCCCAGAGAAGAGAAAAAGCAGTATAGTGGGAGTTCAGTTTATCTAAAAGGAAAGGGTACTACTTTTAAAAAAATTTTCTGTAAGGGCAGCTAGGTGGTACAGTGGGTAGAGCCCTGGCTCTGAAGTCAGGAGAACCTGTGTTCAACTTTGACCTCAGACACTTACTAGCTGTATGACCCTGGCAAGTCACTTAGCCCTGATTACCTCCCCTCGCAAAAATCTTCTGTATCCATACATGATATAATATCGGCTAGAAAAAGAATGCTTGAAACTTGATCAGCTAGAAATCAGAGTTGAAGTACATCATGGAGTAAATAGCTTTGTAGTGGTGTTTAACATTTGGAACTGTTGTACTGATTCTAAGTATATATGAGAATGCTGAAATTTAAATCATTGTCATGCTCAGTAGACAACTTTTTCTCCCATTTGTGTTTATTAAAAAATAAGCATTATAAACAAAGCCTGTATTCCTCTCCTCCAAATATCAACTTTCTTGAGACTATATAACAACATTCATGGAAGGAAGTTAGAGCCTTGGTTGGCATAGTGGATAAAGCACTGGGTGTGAAGTTAAGAAGACCTGAGTTCAAATGCAGCCTTAGAAAGTTACTAGCTCTGTGACTCTGGGCAAGTCAGTTAACCTGTTTACCTCTATTTTCTCAATTGTAAAAGGAGGATAACAATAGCATCTGTCTTGCAGGGTTGTTGTGAGGAGCAAATGCCATATTTGTAAAGCACTTATTAGCTCTAGGGTAAATTTCACAAAAGAATTGCTTGCATGTAGCACAGTGTATACAGTAAGTGCTATATAGATGCTAGCTATCATTATTATTAGGCAGCTAGGTGATGCAGTAGATAGAATGCTGGGTACCAGTTAAGGACTTGGAAATGAAATAGCAGGACCTGATATTTTTTTTTACTCTAATCCAAGTCTGTGTTTTAAAGTCAGTCAGTTTGTTCATTCAGTTATCAGTTATCCTTTTCTACAACTTCTAGTTAGTGATTATCTAAAGCAGGAATGGGGAACCTGCAACCTGGAGGCCACATGTGGCCTTCTAGGTCCTTGGGTGCAGCCTTTTGACCAGCTAAATTTTACAGAACAAGTCTTTTTATTAAGGGGGTTTGTTCTGTGAAGTTTGGATTCAGTCAAAGGGTCACACTTGAGGACTTAGAGGGCTGTATGTGGCTTTGAAGCTGCAGGTTTCCCACCCCTGATTCTAAAGAGTTAATATAAAGGAATTTTTTTTTTAGTAATTCTTAAGCAGATGTTGAAAAACATCATTTATATTTTTGAAACTCATTTTCTTGCTCTAGGGTGTGAATTTCACAAGAGAAGTGTCTGCATGTAGCAGGCTATGAAAGATTTGAGAAATTTAAGATCATTCTTACACCTTTAATTTTTTTTGACAAGTCTGAACAATGCCATTTTGACGTATCTTTCACATTTGCCAAGTTGTTTTGCTTTATTAAACACATTAAAAAAAAAAGCAGATGGCAAATCAGCACTCCCAAACTAATTTAGCCATGAGACTCATTTAGGTTTGAATTATTCTTGGCAGCATTTATATGCTGGTCTGGTGGTATTGAGTGTAAATAGAATGGGAGGGCAGAAATCAGAAATTTTGAAGGAGAATAGAACAAATAGTATTTCAGATGCTTCAAACCTTTATAATTTTATCTTTTTTTTTAAAGGAAAATTTTTATTGGGGTTAGTTTTCTCTTGGATTGTTAATAACATCCCATGGAGCAGCAGAGTTTTATGAAAGAAAGTTTGGGAAATGGCCTTGAACTTCTCCAAATGCTGAGTTCAAACTTTAGAAAATACCAACACTTGTTATAGCAAGAGTTCAAATAGGAAATTCTTACCAATTAGGGCTAACAATGTATAGTAGAAATGTAGATTAGTGATGTCCTATCCATAGTTTTATTTTTGCCCCATCTAACTCTGTATTTTTGGTGTACAACTAAATGGCTTAAGAAAGTATGAAATTTAAGGAGCACTTGGCTTGCTTTTTTCAGAGAAATTCTTTTTTGTTGTTTTTTTTATAATTAAAATTTTTATTTTTAACTTCATTATTAACAAACACAAACACTTCAAGATATAAAACATTAGAAACCAAATTTCTGTTATGTAATTTACTAGAAATATATATTATATATACTCAATTTAATAAGGTAAAAGAATTGCCCTAATTGTGTTATCTTCTGCACTTTTCCCCTTTGCTTTAAAAAAAAAAAGATTTTGTTGATACTACATCTGTGTTTTTGTATATTCTTCTGGTGTGCTTCAATTGAATGAATCAATAAAACATTTATTAAATATATTCTTTGTGCAAAACTCTATCTTAAGCACTAGAGGCAGAGAAGTATGATAGTCTCAGCACACAGGGAAGGGAGACAATACACAGGAAAAGTTTCAGCTGCAGGGTAGATGGAAAATCCCATGATTCTCAGGGTGCTGGGCTAACACAAATGATCATATCTTTTAAAAATCATTTCCACTGAAAACACTTATCAGTTTCTGATGCTGAACCACTTGACAATTTCAAGGACTTTGGTGACAAGAATTTTCTTTTCTGTGTCTCAGTAGATGTTACTATAGCACCTATAGGAGTCTCTCTCCATAGGGATTGTTTCTCAAGATGATGGCTACTGGCAGCGGGCTTATACCACGCCCTACCTGCTGCTGCATTATTGAGATTCTCTTTAGGCTTCACTGAAGATGCCTCTGGCTTCAGGCTGGTCTTGTAGAGCATGCTGGCCTTGGTTTAATTTTCATGGAAGGCCTTAGCCAGTGGAATGGTCTTTGGTTTTTTTTGCACCATTCTTTGTGATTGAGAAACTTAGGGGTGTTTTTAATTTGGTTCCATATAGTGCTCCTTTTCTCCTCCCTGCTTGACTGGTTCATCCCTCCTTAAGCAGCCTGGTGGTACCCTTCCCAGTCTCACCCACTCCCAGAGGCTCACTACATTAGTTTGAGACAGTGCAGACATCTAATCAGCTTAACCTATTACTCTTTCTGTATCTTATAATTCCTGAGCCTTAGCCTCCTGATTAGCAGGATTATGGGAATTTTCCACCAAGCCTGTCTCTTCTTCATTGTTGATAGATATTCTTCAAGGGAGCTTGGTTTGGCTAAAACCTTGTGCATTACTTTCTTAGCCAGAAGTCCCAAAAGAGTTTTTAATAATTCTTTCAATTGCAGTTATTCTTCATTCCTATGGGGGGAAACCTAGAATTCTCAAGATAATCATGCTCCCAAAAGCTGGGTACCTTTTCTCCTTTTCCAGCCTCCTTTTGTGTGTTGTCTTCCCCCATTAGATTTGTAAGCTCCTTGAGGGCAGGGGTCACATTTCTTTTTCATATTTGTGTCCTCAACCCTTAGCACAGTTCCTGGCATATTATAGGCACTTAATAAATGTTTATTGACTGACTGAGTGAGGTAAGGTACCTGGTAGAGGGAGGGCAACATCATTTTCCTCCTTCCATGGCAGGTCAGCTCAGGGTAACAAACCCTTTACTTTTGTAGTTCATATCTACATAAGGAAATTTAACATTTGGTATTTTCTGGTGAATGACTTGGAATAGTTGGACACAAGGCAATCAAATGACTTTAGGTACTAGTCAGTTAGCCAGCAGTACTGAATCTCAGTATAACATACAGATTTATGTAGAAAGTTGACTTAAATAATCCTTCTCCTGCCACTTAATTCCTGCCTGTGTAACCCTGAGCAAGGGACTTCTCTCTGGGTCTTTGTTCCTCCGTTGTCAAATGAGGGGATTGGGTTAGATGATTTCACAAGTCTTTTCAAGCCCCAAATCTGTGACTTTATAAGGTTTTAGTCTTATTTTCAGTTCAGGATCCAAATTCTTCAGGTACTCAGTCTGTTCAAAATGACTTTCCAGGCTATTGAAGTAGTAAAGCAAGAAGTTTTAAAGGAATCTTAATCTTCAGAATATGGTTTGGAATTTTCATCAGAAGTGCTATACTAAAAGGGAACTTTTTAAGAGAACCATTTGTGCTTTAGGGACATTTAATTATGATTATCATAATTATGTCATCTTTTTCTTGTTAGTTTGCTTTTTTCCCCTAAAATAGTTTCTGATGTAGAAGCTACTTTGATGAAAATAAAACCCTTTGTGAATGAGTTGTTTAATTTTCTGTTCATGTCTGTTCATTGTTTCATAACTGATTTTTGTTGTTATCATTATGCTCACTATTATTATCTCATTATCAAAGTCCTTGACTTTGTTTCTATTTCTTGAGGTATAAGACTAAAATACATAATTTAACTTTTCTATGAACCTTTGAATTGCCTTTTAAGTTTATCGGAGAATGTAATGGAATATTACTGTATCTTTGTAAATGATTAAATGGGTGGTTTTAGAGAAATCTGGAAAGACTCATATGAATTGAAGAAGAGTGAAATGAACAGAATGGTGGAGTAAAAATGACCGAATAGCAGGAAGAAATACAGCTATTCTGTACCTGACAAGTCCTCCACAGAGATGTGGAAAACTTCCCTCCACATACATGAACTCATGCCAAGTGAACTGAGGAGAACCAGGAGAATATGGTACATGGTAACAGCAATATTGTAGGGATAACCAACTGTGAAAGACTTAGCTATGCTGATCAAGACAATGATCCAAGACAATTCCAAAGGACCCACGATGAAAAATGCTATCTGCCTTCAAAGAGAGAACTGGCAAATTCCGAACGTGGATTGAAGCATACTTTTTAAAACTTTATTTTTCATGGTTTTTTTTTTTTGTTGGTGTTTTCTTTTACAACATGGCCAATATGGAAATTTTTTTAATGACTTCACATGTATAATAGATATCAAATTACTTGCCTTTTCAAGGAGTGGGGAAGAGCTGGAGGGAAGGAGAGAATTTGGAACTCAAAATTTTAATGAGTGATTGTTAAAAATTTTTATATGTAATTAAAAATATTTAATGAAATAAATAAAAATCTTTTTAAAAAGAAGAAATCCCAGGGAAAATAATTCATTTTTTTTCCTGCTTAGGTTGACAATGAAGACATAGACCTATGCTGACACAGAGTTGGGGGTGTATGTGTGTGTAGGTCTAGCCAGGAAGAGCTGTGTGATGCATTGCAGAGCAGGGAGAAGCTGTGTGCCAGGGTAAGAAGATGTCCTAGATCCAGCACAGAGATGCCTGACCTTGTGCAGGTTTCAGGAATAAGTGCCAATTGGGAAGAGAAATGAGAGTGATGCAAGAAAATCATGAAAAACGAACCAACAGCTTGGTAAAGGAGATGTCAAAAAGTACTGAAGAAAATAAATGACACCTTAAAAACCAGACTAGGCCAAATGGTAAGAGATTCAAAAAGCCCATGAGGAGAAGAATGCCTTAAAAACAGAATTGGCCAAGTGGAAAAGGAGGCACAAAAATTCATTGAAGAAAAAACTCCTTAAAAAGTAGAATTAGCCAAATGGAAAAGGAGGTACAAAAGCTTAATGAAGAAAATGATTCCTTAAAAATCAGAATTGAGCAATTGGAAGCTAATGACTTCTTTAGAAATCAAGAAACAATAAAATAAAACCAAAAGAATTTTAAAAAAAAATAGAGGACCATGTGAAATAGCTCATTGGAAAATAGATCCAGGAGAGATGATTTAAAAAATTGAGCTACCTGAAAGCCATGATCAAAAAAAGAGCCTAGACGTTATCTTGCAAGAAATTATCAAGAAAAACTGCCCTGATATTCTAGGAGCACAGGTAGAATAGAAATTGAAAGAATCCATTGATCACCTCCTGAAAGAGATCTCCAAATGAAAGTTCCCAGCAATATTATATCCAAATTCCAGAGTTCCCAGGTCAAGCAGAAAATATTGCAAGTAGCCAGAAAGAAACAGTTCAAGTATTATGGAGCCATAGTCAGGATAACACAAAATTTAGCAGCTTCTACATAAAAGCATTGTAGGGCTTGGAATATGATATTCAAGGGGGCAAAGGAGCTAGGATTACAACCAAGAATCACCTACCCAGCAAAACTGAGTATATTCCTTTGGGTAAAAAAATGGATATTCAGTGAAATAGAGGACTTTCAAGCATTCCTGATGAAAAGACCAAAGCCCAATGGAAAATTTGATTTTCAAACACAAGATGCAAAAGAAGTATAAAAATGTAAATGAGAGATTTTATATTTGTTTATATTCTGACATAGGAAAATGGTATTTATAACTCCTAATACCTTTCTGATTATTAGGGCAATTAGAAGGTATACACATAGACAAAAAGCAAAGGTGTGAGTTGAATGTGATGGTATGATTATCTAAAAAAATAAAATTAAGGGCTGAGAAAGAAGAATGCACTAGGAGAAGGAGAAAGGGAGAGGTAGAATGGGGTAAATTATATGACATAAAAAAGGCAAGAAAAAGCTTTTACATTGGAGAGGAAGAGGGGGGAGATCAGAGGTAGTAAGTTAACCTTACTCTCATCAGAATTGACTCAAAGAGGGAATACATACACTCTCAACTGGGTATTGAAATCTATCTTATCCTACAGGAAAGTAGGAGGGGAAGGGGACAAGCAAAGGTGAGGGGGAGGATAGAAGGGAGGCAGTTTGAGGAAGGAATTATTCAGAAACAAAACTCTTTTTGAGGAGGGACAGGGTGAAAAGAGAGTGAGAATAGACATGGCAGGGGGAGATATATAGTTAGCAATAGGAACTGTGAAAAAAAATTTGAAGCAGATTTCTCTGATAAAGGTCTTATTTCTCAAACACATAGAGAAATGAGTCAAATTTATAAAAATAAGAGCCATTCCCCAGTTGGCAAATGATCAAAAGATAAGAAGTTTTCAGATCAAGTAATCAAAGCTATCTGTAGCCACATGAAAAAATTGATTGGAGAGATGCAAATTAAAACAGTTCTGAGGTCCTACCCCATACCTATTAGATTGGCTAATAAGACAAAAAAGGAAAATGGGAAATGTTGGAGGGGATATGGGGAAAATGAGACATTAATACGGTGTTGGTGGAGTTGTGAACTGATTTAACCATTCTGTATAGCAACTTGTAACTATGCCCAAAGGACTATAAAACCATACATATCCTTTCACTTAGCAATACCACCTGTAGGTCCGTATCCCAAAGAGATCATACAAAAGGGGAAAGAACACACGTGTAAAAAATATTTGTAGCAGCTCTCTTTGTGGTAGCAAAGAATTGGAAATTGAGGGGATCCCCATAAACTAGGGAATGGCTGAACAAATTGTGGTATATGATTGTGATGAAATGCTATTGTGCTATAAGAAATGATGAGCAGGTGGATTTCAGAAAACCTTGAAAAGACTTACACGAACTGATGCAAAGTGAAATGACAGAAGAACGTTGTACGCAGTAACAGCAATATTGTATGATGATCAACTATGAATGACTTAGCTATTCTCAGCAACACAGTGATGCCAGACAACTCTGAAGGACTTATGCTGAAAAATGCCATCTATCTAGAGAAGGAACTAATGGAGTCTGAATATGGATCAAAGCATACTTTTTTTTTACTTTATTTTTCTTGGGTGGTTGTTGGGTTGGGTTGTTTTATTTTTTTGGTATAGGTTTTCTTTTACAACATGACTAATATGGAAATATGTTTTGCATGACTACACATATATAATCTATATCAGATTGTTTGCCTTCTCAATGAGGGGGGTGAGGAAGGAAGGAGAGAATTTGAAACTCAAAATTTTAAAAACATATGTTAAAAATTGTTTTTATATTTAATTGGGAAAAAATAAAATAATAAATAAGAATAAAATAAGACACATTTTGTTGTTCAGTCATTTTTAGTTGTGTCCAACTCGTTATGACCCCATTTGAGGTTTTCCTGGCAAAGTTACTAGGAATGGTTTTCCATTTTTTCCACTTCCTTCTCCAGCTAATTTTACAGATGAGGAAACTGAGGTAAATAGGGTTAAGTGACTCCAGGGTCACACAGCTAGTAAGTATGTGAGGCTGGATTTGAACTCAGGTCTTCCTGACTCCAGGCCTATCACTGTATCCATTGTGCTACCTACCTGTCCCAAGATACCTTTTAAAGACTTTAAAATTCTTATTAATGCCAGGACCAACCATGACTCCAGAAGACTGATGAGCAAGAGTCTAGGTTCGGAATGAAACATATTTTGGGGGCCTGGCAAATGGATGGATTTGTTTTGACTGACTTTGCTTAATTGTTATACAAGCATGCATATGTATGTATATAGGTGTCTGTGTGTATATGTATGCATATATATGTATATATAATGTATATATTTCACAGCTGGGGAGGTAAAGGGGTTTAAAGAAGAGGGAAAATGTGTGTCTGTTTGCAGGCACACACCCACATCCACCTACACACTTCATTCCTCAGCTATAAGATGGGGATAATGATAGCACCCACCTCACGGTTGTAGGAATCAAATGAGATAATATTTTAGAGCACTTAGCACAGTGCCTGGTGCATGGTAGGTGCTTAATAAATGCTTGTTCTCCCTCCCCACCCTGACTGCCTGCCGCTTTTCCTGATAAGAGAGTTGGATCTTAAGTCATTTAAAACCAAGATCCTGTTTGGAAAGGGATTTTTTTTCTTTGAATTCCTATTACCTTTTCCCCCCTTCCTTTTATGCACTTAGCACATTCTGCTCTGTATTTTTTACCTTTGTATTCATGTTTTATCTCCCCTAATGGATTGGAAACTCCTTCAGGCAAAAAAAAAAAATAATAGGTATTTTATTTATCTTTATTTCTGCGTCTTTCCTTAGCATTATAACTTGAATTAGACCCTCAACAAGAGTTCGTTGGATTGAAATTTGTTACAGAAAGACACCTATATAGAGGATTACTATCGAAGATTAGTATTGATACCTCTGGTCAGTATTGAGGAACTTGATGCACGTTGCAAGGGTACTATGACATTTGTTCCACTGTGTTGCTACTGATTATAAAATATTCAGTGAATTATTGTCCTGCTAAAAGAATATTGGAATTTTAGAGGTTACGTTTTCCTTCTGTTGCTTGTACGCATTTTAGAAGTTAAGGCTCTAGAGCACTGGCAGGGAATTTCTGTCTGGGCATTTTTTCTAGTCCTTGTTATCATCATTACTGGAAAACAGTTTCTGTTATGGGAAGCTGCCAAGACCATCTCTTTTAAAGGGGTGCTAGTAGAAATTTATGTAGGAAGTATGGGTTTTACTGTGTCCAGATAAATCAGCTTTTCAGAGGATAACATAACAGGAAATGAAGCTCAAGTTCACAACCCAAGTTAACATTGTAACCTTAATTAAATTTCAGTATGGTGTTGTGGAAAGCGCACTAGATTTTAAGTCTCTGAGAACAAAGGTTTCTGGCTCCTTTTTTTACAATCTCTGTTATCTTGGCCTTTAACTTTTTTTTACCTTGGTAAATATAAAATGATGGGATTAAATTATATCTCAAAAGTTCCATTATACTCTTTAAGTATTTGACTCTTTTCTGCTACTTTCTCTGTCTTACTCTTTTTTCCTTTACATGTAGCTTCTTTCCCCACCCTCCTTCATCTGCATTCTCAATTTTCCTGTCTTTTAAATGTTGTAAATTAGACTGTGCTCATTATATAGAGTTTTATGATCCTCAGTTTGTATTGGAAAAGCAGTTGAATTTAATGCAATAAGCTCACGTCTCTGAATAAGGCCTTTCTTGATCCTTTCTGCTGTTAGACTTTGCTTTTGCCTCCAAGATTACTTTGTATTTGCTTTATATGTATTTTGTGTACACTTATATGTGGTTCAGTTATTTTGGTCCCATTCAGTTCTTCATGATGCCATTTGGGGTTTTTTTGGCAAACACACTAGAGTGGTTTGCCATTTCCTTCTCCAGCTCATTTTACCGATGAGGACACTGAGGCAAACAGGGTTAAGTGACTTGCCCAGGGTCACACAGCTAGTAGGTGTCTGAGGCTGGATTTGAACTCAGGTCTTCCTGACACTAGGCCTTGCACATTGCCCTCTGTGCTACCTAGCTGCCTTTCCTTAAGCTACCTCTCTAATAATAATAGCTGCAGTTTTTAATGTGCTTTAAAATTTACAAGACAGCTTACATAACTCATTTGAACCTCAAAACAATTCAGTGAGGTCATTAATATTATCTTTATTTTACTACTGAAGAAACTGAGGCATCAATGGTTGCTTATTTAATATTTTAAATTTGATATTAAATAGGCACCCAGCATTAGGCACCCAACATATCCCAAATGGAATTAATCTTTGTTCCATGCCCCTTTCCTGAACTTCCTTTTCTTATAGAATTTGCCAACATTCAGTCAGACAGGGATCATCATTGGTGCCTCACTTTTCCCTCATCCCACATTTCCAATCAGGGGTCAAGTATTCTTGATTCTACCTACACAACATTTTTCACATCAGTGCCCTTCTCTCCACTCAAGTAGTCACTACTCTAGCTTAGGACCCTTATTGTCGCTCATCTAGACTATTGCATTATCCTTCTAGCTGGTCTTTCTGACGCAGACCCATTTCAGCCCATTTTCCATATATCTGCCAAAGTGATTTTCCTAAAAGATAAGTCTGAGTATATGGATAAATGTAAAATCTTACAATTCAAAAATTGATTTAACAATGAAAAGATACTTTGTTATATGGGGACAAGGCATTATGGCATAATCAATAGGGAGCCAGGAAGATCTGATTTCAAGTACCGCTTTTCACACATAATAGTTGTGTGATTCTAGGCAGGTCATATAACTTCTTAAGTGCTCTAGCAACGCTCCCAAGTCAAGTCAACAAGCATTTAGTAAGTGCTCACTATGTGCCAGATACTGTGCAAAGTCTGGAAACAGAAGCAGAAAGAAAGACATTCTGTATGCACAAGGAACTCACATTCTAATGGGGAAGAAAGTTGTCAAGAAAGTACTGACCAGCTTTGGAGAGAGATTTTCCTTGTTCGGGAGATCCAGTGAAACCTGAAATCACAGGTCCAGTCTCTATCCCTGTATCACACTTAAAATGTGGGCAAGGTGTAGCTAGATAAGTTTCTCTGAAAAAGCTTTTTCTGGAATTTCCGTGAACTACAAGCTCTGTATCAGTCCACAGTATGACAAAGCATCCAGTAAAGCCGTTGACAATATTGGAAGAAGCATAATATCCTGACATAGGAAGATAGTAGGCCTCCTATACTTCTACCCTGGTCAGACCACACCTAAAGTATTGTATTCAGGTCTGGGTGCTAGGACATTGATAAAGTGGAGAATTTCCAAAGAAGAGCAACCAAGATGGTGAAGAGACTTAAATTCATGTCATGAAAGCCATTTGAAGGAACTAAGCACGGTTAGTGTTGGGGAAGGGAAGACTTGGGGTGGGGAAACGGTAGCTGTTTTCAAATACTTGAAAGACTTTCATGAGGAATGGAGGGTTAGATTTGCTATGGTTTATTCTAGAGGGTAGAAATAGGAACAGTGGTGGGCAGAAGTTACAGAAAGGGAAATTTAATTTTGATGCCAGGGAAAATTTCTTATGATAGAGCCATCCAGAAGTGGAATGGGTAGCTTCAGGAGGTAATGTGTTTTACTCCTTTCTAGGAAGTCTTCAGGCAAAGGTTGGATGACCACCCATTGGACGTGTTGTAGCAAAATTTTTGTTCAAATAATGGCAGGAATAGATGGCCTTTGAGAGCCCTTCCTCTTCTGTGATTTGTCTTGAATGTGGTGCCCCCAAATTGATTACTGTGTATGCCTAGATTAACTGTTCCTCCCTCTCTTTGCAAAGTCCTGTTTTCATAGAATTAGTTCACAGTCATTGGTTGGGTTCATTGTGTTTATCTATGAATGGTCTCATTACCATATAATTATTTTCATTCTGTCATTCGGAGTCCTGTTTCTGTTATTCTAAAAATCCAGATCTATGTTCTTGTTCTTGGCTTTTGTTTATTCTCCATTTGTGTTCTTACTAGGTTTGCTTTGCTGCTTGAAAATGAGACTAAGGTTACCATTTTGAATTTAGTAGCAAAATCTTATGATAAGAAACACATGAGTGTTACTTGGACCATTCTAAAAGAAGCATAGTGGAGATTTGATATAATTATTCTAGTGATGAGGAAAATGTCAGTTAATGATAGACTCCTGAATTAATCTATTTAGTAATTTAGTAATCTAATTTAGTAAGTTTCAAGCTGGATAAAGCCATTGTCTTAATGAATTCTCAGCAGATATATTCAATATGCATTTTTAAATGCCTGCTGTTTGCAAGATGGATGCACTGTGCTCGACAATGGAGATAGATGGATAAGAAAACAGAAGGGCTCATAGAAGTCATCTAGTTCATATTAGGAAACCAAGACTAAAATGAAATGATATAGGCGGTGTGAGCCAGAGCCAGGGTTTGAACTCTCACTCCTACATTTTCTTTACTGTGTATACTGCATTCTGTCAGTTAGGGAAGAATAAAAGGATTGCCCTGAAGCAGTCTGGGCCCAGTTGAGATCCTATAACCTAAATTTGTAGTGGACCCGGTGACACTGCTTGGATATATGAGTTAATTCAGATAATGGAACTAACAGCATTGTGTTTGGGTTTGTTTGTTTTAATAATACAGAATTTTTGTTTTATTGCTTAAAGGAAGTGTCAGCTTTCATTCCCTGATGCCTGTGATAGCAAAAGGAGCAAGGGATTAAATTGATCAACCGTAAGAGTCAAGACATGAGAAAGAGGAAAGTGAGCCCAGAGCAGAAGAATCAGGGAAGGGTGGAAGTATAAGAGGTCACAATGAGAATGAAAGATTGATTTAGGAAAAGTGAGGCAAAGGGGGAAATGGAAGCATAAGAGATTATGAAAGGAGAGAAGAATTTCAGAATTCTGCACAGTTGTGGGATGTCATGAGACACAGCTCTTGAGATATAATGAAGTTCAGAATTTGGTGAACTAGGAGGCCAAAGAGATTGAGAAGACATCAGCATGTGTGTGTATATATGTGTATGGACACATCTATGAATATACTCAATATACAATAAACTTTTATTTTTATTTTTTTTTACTAGTTGATTGATTATTGGTCAACATTAGTTGGTTAAACTTTAGCTAGAGCATCTGTAGTTCTTTACATTCTTTTAGACTTATATACATAAGTATACATATACTTTTGAGCCATGTTATCATCAATTTGTTTTTCTTGTTTTTTTTTCTCCCCCCACTTAATAGTATTTTTTCCAATTAAACATAAAGATAATTTTTAACATTTACTTTTATAAGATTTTGAGTTCCATATTTTTTCTCCCTCCATCCCTCCTTCCCATTCCCTCCCCCCAAGACAAGAAATCTGATATAGGTTATACATGTATAGTCATATTAAACATACTTCCCAATTAGTCACGTTGTGAAAGAACAAACAGAACAAAAGGGAAAATCCATGAGAGAGAACCCCCCCCCCCCCCCAAAAAAAAAGGTGAAAATAGTATCTTTCGATCTATATTCAGACTTTCTCTGGATGTGGTTAGCATTTTCCTTCGTGAGTCTTTTGGAATTGTCTTAGTTCATGTATTGCTGAAAATAGCTAGGTCATTCAGAGTTGATCATCATATAATATTGCTGTTACTATGTATATAATGTCCTCCTGATTCTGTTCACTTCACTCAGCATTAGTTCACATAAGTGTTTCCAGGTTTTTCTGAAATCTGCCTGCTCATGATTTCTTATAGAACAATAGTATTCCATTATATTTATATACTACAACTTGTTCAGCCATTCCCCAATTGATGGGGATCCCCTCAGTTTCCAGTTCTTTGCCACCACAAAGAGAGCCGCTATAAATATTTTTGTGCATGTGGGTCTTTTTCTCTTTTTTATGATCTCTTTGGGATACAGACCTAGGAGTGGTATTACTGGATCAAAGGGTATGCACAGTTTTATAGCCCTTTGGGCATTAGTTCCAAATTGCTTTCCACAGTGGTTAGATCAGTTCACAACTCCACCAGCAATGCATTAGTGTTCCAGTTTTCCCACATCTTTTTCCAACATTTATAATTTTCCTTTTCTGTCATTATTTAATCTGATAGGTGTGAGGTGGTAGCTCAGAGTTGTTTTAATTTGCAATTCTCTAATCAATAGGGATTTGGAGCACTTTTTCATATGACTATGGATAGCTTTGATTCCTTCATCTGAAAATTGCCTATTCATATCCTTTGACCATTTTTCAATTGGGGAATGGCTTTAGTTCTCTATATATTTTAGAACCAAGGCCTTTATCAGAAACACTGGCTATAAATATTGTTTCCCTGTTTTCGCTCTAATGTTGGTTGAATTGATTTTGTTTGTGCAAAACCTTTTTAATGTAATCAAAATTATCCATTTTGCATTTTGTAATGTTCTCTCTCTCTTGTTTGGTCATAAATTCTTCCCTTCTCCATAGATCTGACAGGTAAACTATTCTTTGCTCTCCTAATTTGCTCATGGTATGTCTAACTTTATGTCTAATTCATGTACCCATTTTGATCTTATATTGGTATATTGTGTGAGATGTTGGTCTAAGCCTACTTTCTGCCATACTGTTTTCCAGTTTTCCCAGCACTTTTTGAAAATAGTGAGTTATTATCCTGGAACCTGGAGTCTCTGGGTTTATCAAACAGCAGATTACTATAGTCATTGACTGCTGTGTCTTGTGTACCTAACCTCTTCCACTGATCCAGCACTCTATTTCTTAGCCAGTACCAAATAGTTTTTACGATTGTCGCTTTATAATATAGTTTTAGATCTGGTACAGGTGGGCCATCTTCTTTTGCATTTTTTTCATTAATTCTCTTGATGTTCTTGACCTTTTGTTCTTCCAGATGAATTTTATTATTATTTTTCCTAGCTCTATACAATTATTTTTTTGGTAGTTTGGTATGACACTTAAATTAATTAATTTAGTGTCTACCCATGAGCAATTGATATTTTTCCAGTTTTTTAGATCCGACTTTATTTGTGTGAAAGTGTTTCGTAATTGTGTTCATGTAGTCCCTGGGTTTGTCTTGGCAGGTAGACTCCCAAATTTTTTATATTGCTCTATAGTTATTTGAAAATGGAATTTCTCTATCTCTTGCTGCTGGGCTTTGATGATAATATGTGAGTTCATTTTACATCCTGAAACTTTGCTAAAGTTGTTAATTATTTCAAGTAGTTTTTTAGTTGATTCTCTAGAATTCTCAAGTATGCTATCATATCTGTAAAGAGTGGTAGTTTTGTTTCTTCATTGCCTATTGTAATTCCTTCAATTTTTTTTTCTTCTCTTATTGCTAAAGCTAACATTTCTAGTACAATATTGAATAATAGTGGTGATAATGGGCATCCTTGTTTTACCCTTGGGAAAGCTTTTAGCTTATCCCCATTACATATAATGCTTGCTTATGGTTTTAGATACATATTACTTATCATTTTAAGGAAAACTCCATTTATTCCTATGCTCGTGAGTGTTTTTTTTTTAACAGAAATGGGTGCTATATTTTGTCAAAGGCTTTTTCTGCATCTATTGAGACAGTCATGTGATTTCTGTTAGTTTTGTTATTGATATGGTCAAATTATGCTGATAGTTTTCCTAATATTGAACCAGCCCTGTATTCCCAGTATGCCACCTGGTCATAATGTATTATCCTCATGATACATTGCTGTAATCTCTTTGCTAATATTTTATTTAAAATTTTCACTTCAATATTTATTAGGGAAATTGTTCTATAATTCTCTGTCTCTGTTTTGGCTCTTCCTGGTTTAGGTATCAGCACCATATTTGTATCATAAAAACAATTTGGTAGAACTCCTTCTTTGCCTGTTTTTCCAGATAGTTTATATAGTATTGGAATTAATCATTCTTTAAATGTTTGGTAGAATTCGCTTGTAAATCCATCTGTCCCTGGAGATTTTTTCTTAAGGAGTTCATTGATGGCATGTTCAATTCCTTTTTCTAAAATCAGGCTAATTAAATATCTTATTTCTTCTTCTCTTAATCCGGGCAATTTATATTTTTGTAAATATTCATCCATTTCACTTAGATTGTCAGATTTATTGGTATACAGTTGGGCAAAATAGCTCCTAATTATTGCTTTAATTTCCTCTTCATTGGCGGTGAATTCACCATTTTCATTTTTGATACTGGTAATTTGATTTTCTTTCTTTTTTAGATCAAATTAACCAAAGGTTTTTCTCTTATTGTTTTTTTTTTTATAAAACCAGCTTTTAGTTTTATTTATTAGTTCAATAGTTTTCCTACTTTCAATTTTATTAAATAAATCTTTTTGATTTTCAGAATTCCTAATTTGATATTTAATTGGGAATTTAAAATTTGTTCTTTTTCTAACTTTTTTAGTTCCATGACCAATTCATTGATCTCCTCTTTCTCTATGTTATTCATGTAAGTATTTAGAGATATAAAATTTCCCCTATGAACTGCTTTGGTTGCATCCTATATACAACAGACTTTAAAGGAAGATAGGATACCTGAATGGTGGTGGTCAAGGAAATATTGGGAAATGTAGGAAGTGGTTAACAGGAAGTCTGCCTTTTCTTCCTTTTGGTCAACTATGTCCAGGCGTATGAGAAAAGGTGCATCCAGTAATGGAGAGGAGACCTGGAATGTAGTTGTCTTCCAATGTGACACAGGTTTCTGTTAGACTAGTATAGATTTATACTATTGAAGGTGTTCCTTTGAGAAGACAGACTAGAATAATAGAAGGAGCCCTAGACTGGGAGGCAAGGAACCTAAATTTTTGTTTTGTCTTTTCTATTGACTTCTATAACCTTGGGAAATTCACTTTCCTTCTCTGGGTCTTATTTTCCTCATCTTCAATATGAAAGGATTGGACTAGATGGTCTCTGAGACACCTTCTAGCTTTAGTATTCTCTCTTCTCTGTTCAAAGATCTCTCCCTTTTCTACCATTCTATGTTCTACCTTGTAAGGTTCCCATCTTCCTTTTATGTCCCATGAATTTCATTTTGTATCAGTAGCTTACAAAATTTATGGTATTTAGACACCTGAAAACAGAGACTAATGACAGAAATTTAAAAAGCCATGTTATTTCCTGAGCCAGATTTAGGAACTAGTATGCTGTTTTCTGTGCTTCTGATCTTGAGGCTCTTTAGAGATAGATGCTGGGCTCTCCAAATTGAGTCACTGCTAAACTGGAAAGACACTATAAAGTGCATGCTAGGTTGTCTCACCTTCACCATCACCCTAGCAACCTTCCTCCTAGGCATTTTTTCAGAGTCTGTTTTATTTTTCAAATGTTCAGTAAAATTGATTGCAGAAACACATAACTTAAATAACTAGGTCATAGCAAAATATTTTTAGTATATCATAACTGGACAATCTTTAGCAGTTGATTTATTTGCAGTTCTGTTTGTAAAGGGATGAACTGGATGGAGCTCTTAGCTTCTGTGTTTGTTCATTTTTAGCAAGTTAACTCATTTAAAAAGAATGAGAAATTTTTGCCACCAGAAACAGCTTGGCATAGTAGGAAAATGACCAAATTTGGCATCAGACCTGGATTTATATCTGGGTTCTGACATTTAGTAACAGTATAAACCAGGAAAATCTCTTAACTTCTCTGTTTCTGCCTCTACAAAATAAATATCATAATACTTAACTTACCTACTCAGAGGGTTTTATGGAAGAAATACCTTGTAAATTTTAAAAAATATTTTCTAAACTTTAAAAATCTAAGTAATAAGAGGTTTTAAAAAATTTATATAAATGTGAGCTTGTGAAAAGATAAGGAAGCTGAAAAGCAGCTATTCTGAGAAATGCACATGACTAAAGAACCCTTTGGCTTGAATTTGATTCTGATTATTTTATCTTTATGAGGAAAATGTTCTAAAAATGTGATTCATTGGTCCATTAACCAAAATTTGTCTTTGAAAGGGGGTCATTTTTGTCAAAGGGTCACTTGGTTTCTGGCTCTATATAGTACTGCCTTAGAGCATCAGCTTTTTTCCTTGGAGGAGAAAGCATTCTTGTGGCTTCCTTATACTAACAGAAAGAATATTTACATGAATGACAATGCCCATTTTTTCCCACTTAATAGTGTTTTATTTTTGCCAGTTACATGTAAAGATAGTTTTCAACATGAACTTTTACAAGATTTTGACTTCCATATTTTTTTCTCTCCCCTTCTTCTCCTCTCTCCCCCCACCCCCTGCCCCAGACAGCTTGCAATAGGCTATGTATGTATAATGTTATTAGACTTATTTCCACGTTAGTCATGTTGTGGAGGAAGAATCCAAACAAAAGGGAAAACCATGAGAAAGGAAAAAAAAGAGAGAAAATAGTGTGCTTTGATCTTCATTCAGACTCCATAGTTCTTTGAATGTGGATAGCATTTTACATCATGAGTCTTTTGGAAATTGGCCATTATTTTGAAAAGTTTTTTCTTAACTATTTGAGCTTCCTGAATGAGACCCACAATTGCTCAAGAGTTCAACCTGGCAGGTGTATGAAGAAAGCTTCTTTTTTCAGACAACGTCATCATAAGATCATAGGTTTACAGCTGGAAGGAACATTGCAGACTATTTCGTCCACACTCAACTTTTATGTGTTCACACAGCTACTGAGTGGTTTGGTTCTACAAGCTAAGAAGTGGTCAGCTAGCCTGATAGACAATGCGGTTAAATGCTTGGCTCTGTGTCATATAGTAAGTAGTAGAGCTAAAGTTCAAGCTTAGGTCCTCACATGCCAAATATAGCATAATTGGTGGGGACAGCCCCTAAACATAATGCATATTTATATATGCTGCTGATGGACAATACCTTGTACCCACAATTGAAGAATCTTAATAGAACAGGTAGAATTACTGATTATGTGGCATGGTCGAGGGACAGTTGATGGGCAGCCTCTGTGTTCCATTGGTTGACGTAAAATGTCAAGATGATTCAAGAAAGGCTTCCAGCAAATTGGGAAAGCCATCCTTGGAGTATTTAAGAGAGCATATGGCTAAAGGTCCCAGAGAATGGGAAAGTGTGGATGAGTGGCTCTCTTGCAGGGTACCCACATCAGTTGAATCACAGGTATTTAAGCATCTTCTGTTTTGTTTTGTTTTGTTTTTCAGGCCAAATACATATCTCAGTGTATTGATGAGATCAAACAAGAATTGAAGCAAGACAACATTGCAGTAAAAGCAAATGCAGTCTGCAAGCTTACCTACGTAAGTACAGTGGTTTGTGAATTGTATTTCATTGTATGGTTACTACTTTAAATGGGTCGTATGACCTATATATGCCCTATGATATCATCCAACCCTCTCATTGCTTTTTCTACAGTCCTTTTAAAAAATAAATTTTATTGATATCTTTTGTTTTTACATCACTGAAATTTATCCTCCCTTCCCAAAAAGCCATCCCATATAACAGATAATATTTTTAAATGAAAAAAAAAATAGATAAAAAGAGGAAGAAGAGAAAACACTCAGCAAAACTTGATCAGTACATCAAAAAAGTCTACAATATAGGTCCAGTGACTGTAGAGCTCCCACATTTACAAAGAAGGCTGAAGTGGAGGTTGGGGAAATAGCTTCACTTCTTTGGGACCATACCATGCTTGTTCTTTGTATTTTTGTCACATTTGCTTTTTAATTTCTCTCTTTTTTTAATGTTAAAAATGTGTTTTAAAAATAGTTTAATTTTGGTATAAAATCATTTTTATACTAAATTATGATATAGCAAATACTTCCCAGCTAACCTTCAAATATATCGACTTTAACAAAACAACATATTTCTTGGTAGAAAGGTGGTGGGCTTGGGGGGTTATATAGAAGCATACATGCATTCTCAGATAGAAGCAGTATTGGCTTTTAATTGTTTTGTGATTTCTAAATTCCTGTTAAACATTTTCTTCTGGATTGTCCCCACTAAGAGTTTTCAGGTTTGATTGCCAAGGCTTGTGGTGGGGTGGGGGAGAAAGGAGGAAGTTATCATCTATAGTGTTAGAAACTACTTCTTTCTTTAGGTCTGATGGAGGCCAAGTCCATTACCTTTTATAGTACTGGTAAGTCATAGTAATGGTCCTTTCTCTTAGCTTCACTTGAGGCCAATTTCTAGCTGTGGGGGTACAAAGTACATTTTTTAATATTAAGATATTTATGTAAAGTAGGGGAAAGGCCCAACCATTTAAATGCCAGCTGTGTACCAAGCACTGTGCTAAGTGCTTTACAAATACCTCATTTGATCTTCTCAACCTCAGGAGGGAGATGCTGTTATGATCCAAATTTACAGTTGAGGAAACTGAGGCAGGCAAAGGTTAAGTGACATATCCAGGGTCACATGGATAGTAAATGCCTTAGGTCAGATTTGAACTCAAGTCTTCCTGATTCCAAGCCAAGAACTCTTTCCATTGCATCATTTAGCTGACTAGGTAGAACGTGCTTTGTAAACCATAAATGTTAGGTTATATTGCTGAAGTGGTTTATTAGATGCTTACCTCCCTATTACCTCTAGGATCATTAGCATTTAAATCCCTTCACACCCTGGTCCCTTACTAATTCCCAGTCTTATACTTTATTCACTTATATTTTCTCAGTGATCCAGTGACACTGGCCTTGCTCTTCCTCTCATATGACATGCCATCCCTTGACTTCATGCCTTTTCACTGGCTATCCCCCCCTAGAAGGAATGCTCTTAATTCTCACCTCTGTCTCCAGGTTCTCTGGCCTCCTGTAAGACTTAATTCAGCTTTCCTCATCTGTAAGAGACCTTTTCCCCTCTTTCTCCTTCCCCATCCCATCCATATACTGTCAGTGCCTCCCCTCTGGGCTTACCTTCCACTTACCTACATAGTTATGTTGTCCCCTCCATTAGACTTTGAGCTCCTTCAGGGCAATGACTGTGTAGATTTGATGCTTAGCACAGTGCCTGACACACAGTAAGTGTTTAATAAATGCTTGTTCACCAACTCACGCACTCCTGGCTTGGAGAGGATCTCTATTCTTGTATTCATTTTGAAAAAAATGAATATCATTAAATTTATTTTTTAATTTAATATTTTATTCTCCCAATTACGTGTAAAAACAATTTTTAAACATCAATTCAAAATTTTTCTTGAGTTCTAAATTCTCTCTCCCTCACCCCCCCATTGAAAAAGCAAGTAATTCGATATAGATTATACATGTGCAGTCATGCAAAACGTATTTCAACATTAGCCATATTGTGAATGAAAACAGACAAATAGCCAAAGAAAAATAAAGAAAAAGTATGCTTTGATCTGCATTCACGCTACATCATTTCTTTCTCCGGAGATGCATAGTATTTTTCATCATAAAGCCTACAGAATTGTTTTAGATCATTGTATTGCTGAGAATAGCTATGGCATTCACCGTTGATCTTCATACAGTATTGCTGTTATTGTGTACAGTGTTTTTCTGGTTCTGCTCATTTCACTTTGCATCAGTTCATGTAAGTCTTTCCAGGTTTTTCTGAGTGTCCTGCTCATCATTTCTTATAGCACAACAGTATTTCATCACAGTCATATACAACAACGTGTTCAACCATCCCCCAGTTGATTTCCAATTCTATGCTCCCACTAGAAGAATGGCTATAAATATTTTTGTACATATAGGTCCTTTTCCTTTTTCCTTTTTATCTCTTTGGGATATAAACGTGGTAGTGGCACTGCTTGATCAAAGGGTATGCATGATTTTATACAGCTTTGGGCATAGTTCCAAATTGTTCTTCAGAATGGTTGAATCAGTATACAACTTCACCAACAGTGAATTAATGTCTTGCTTTT
This sequence comes from Trichosurus vulpecula, assembly GCF_011100635.1. Lineage (NCBI taxonomy): Eukaryota > Metazoa > Chordata > Mammalia > Diprotodontia > Phalangeridae > Trichosurus > Trichosurus vulpecula. The sequence continues at coordinate 58,508,679 of NC_050573.1, read as the reverse complement.
TCCCACAGTCCTCTCCAACATTTGTCATTTTCCTTTTCTGTCATATTAGCCAGTCTGATAGATGTGGGGTGGTAGCTAAGAGTTGTTTTAATTTGCATTTTTCTAATCAATAGGGATTTAGAGCATTTTTTATATGACTGTAGATAGCTTTGATTTCTTCATCTGAAAACTGCCTGTTGATATCCTTTGGCCATTTATCAGTTGAGGAATGGTTCTTATTTCTATAAATTCTATTCCTATATTTTTGAGGGCAGTTCAGGCAGAATATAAGCTCTGGCAGAGCCTACAAAGCTGGATAGACTATAGATAAACAGGCTGTGTCCATCATCAGAAAGTTAACTCTTGAGTAATTAATTGGGGGAGAGATGTGGGGGAGGCTAGCAACTCATAAAGTACCTGTATTCTCTGTATCAATACAGGGAGCACGCATCCAGATGATCCCTCAGACCCTGGGGAAATGAAGGGCCATGGTGTGGAATTTCATCACATTGACACAAATATAAAGTGTAACACTCTTGTGCCTGGATAGTTTTGTGCATTATCTTTCGAATAGATTTCTTGTCAAATTTTAAGTAGATATCAAGCCTTAAAACATGCACACATACAAAGTACATGGTCCTAGGGTGGCCTTCCTCCACATCTGTAAATCTCATTCTTTTTTTTAAGGTTCAGGGGTCATTAAGAAGGAACTATAAAGTTATGGTGTCTTACTCTTATTCCTAACAGTTACAGATGTTGGGATATGACATCAGCTGGGCTGCTTTCAACATTATTGAAGTAATGAGTGCTTCAAAGTTTACATTTAAGGTAAGAGGCCATTGTGTTTGTTTTTAAATATGGCAATCTCTGTCATCATTTCAAAGCCCAGTACAGAGATCCTCAACCTCTTTTTGTTGTTGAGTAAGAACCTATTTTAAAATTTCCTCCAAACCTTTAGATCTTGTATAGGAGTAAAGCTGGAAGTGAGAGAGGGGTGCTACCTATTAACTCCCTGAGAGAAGTAAAGGAAGAGGAAGGGCCACTGCTCCTACCTTCCCTGTCCTCCTTAATAGGAATTCCACCCAACAAAAGTTAAGGGAAAGGGTTATTGGGACATGATAACAAGCTTGGAGATGGACCAGGTGAGACAAGCTGGGAACACATGGGCACTTTCCATGTGACCAGAAAGTCCTGAATTGGATCTTTTGAATGTCGCTTGTCCAGAAGTAGGGAATTATAGAGTCATTAGCAAGGTTTGGCTTCCACTAACAAATACAGTTATTGAACTATTTCAAATCTGATAATTCTGCCTGTTGTTCTAAGTGAAACACTGAGGACTATTTTATTGATATTTACCTACTATGTGTGTTTCGCCAAATTTAAATTCCCCACAATATCAAGAGGGACTGAAGTCAACTCGGTTATTTCTGATATTATGGAACCTAAGAGAGTATAGTGCTTTGGTTAGTGCCTATAGAGGAAATGTATTCCTTGTGACTTTCTGCTTTTACCACCTGGTTCACTTTTGACCTCAGCAGCTTTACAAAACACAATTATTCTGCCTTCTGTCCACTCTTAAGAGATGTATACTGTATTCAGCAGAATTTGAAGTATATTCAGTTGTTTGCTTAAAATATAACTTGGGATTCACAAGCATGTAGTTTAGGATATGTATTCGATCCACTATAGAGGCTAGACTGTAGCATTGAGTTTTTAAAAAAAAGTCACTGATTGCAAAGATGAAGTTAGTGGAAATGGGAAGAATGAACAATCAAACTGGTAACTGATTTGTGTCAGTTTTAGGCAAAGCCTTATTGAATGACATGTAGCATTTTGAAATCACTCCCATTCTAAAACACCGCAATGCTGGGTTGGAATGTTAAAACAAATGTTTTGTTGTCTTGCCAGCCAGAGTTAACAGCTCCCCATGTATATAGCCTGTAGTTCTTTCATGACTACAGGTTTTGTTTTTCGTGGGACTGATGCTCCTAGAGCAGGAGCTTTAGTTCCAAGAAAGGCAAGAATGGTGGCAAAAAATTTAATGCTTCTGTTTTTCTAAATAAACAGCGAGTTGGTTATCTAGCTGCTTCTCAGTGCTTTCATGAAGGAACTGATGTAATTATGCTGACTACCAATCAAATTCGAAAGGTAAGTGATCAGTTTCAGCTGGAACCAGTTTACTTTAGTAAGATTTCACTATTTCCTGTGTACGTGTTTCTCTTTTCCAAAAAGCCATTTATTCTCATTTATAAGGAATATGGTTAGGTCATGATCATCTCTATTTAAAAATTAATAAAAGGGAAAAGACCCTACTACAAAGTAATCTATCAAGCAAGTTTTCTGTATAGTTGTTTATTTTTCCTCAGAAAAGACAAGTCAAAAAGTGAAAACAGTTGCTATAGGAAATAACAGGGTGAATTTTATTCTATTTACCAAGAGCTTGGAGGATTCTGGAAAAATCGTTGAATGTGTATCTTTTTTTAGCTTCTTACTGTGAGCCTCCATTTCTTCATCTCTAAAATGGGGTAATGGCACCGATCTCAGAAGGTTTTTGTGAGGATAATGATATTAGCTAGTACTTGTATAATGCTTTATGCAGTTATTTCATTTGGTCCTCGCAATAGCCCTGTGATGCAGGTGCTGTCATCCTGTCCATTTTACAGATAATGAAACTGAGGCCTAGAAAGATGTAGTGATCTACCCTGAGTCATACAGCTAGTAAGTGTCTGAGGTCTGATTTGAACTCTGATCTTCCAGACTCCAGCTAACCCTAAATGCCCTCTATCCACTTCACCCTCTAGCTGCCTCTAATGAGATAATGTATGCAAAGCACTGTGCAAGCCTATAAGCTCTATATAAGTGTGAACTATTATTATTTCTTGGTTATTTTGAGGGTTGGTCTATTAAAGTGTGCTTTAAGTGATTTGTAATTCCTAGGTATCTGTATGTGAGGTGATCATTGTCGCCTTTCCTTTTGACTTCTCTCTGATGACATCCCATTGGACTCTTTGGGTTAGAAATTGAGCCTTAGTTTTGGGTTATATATTTGTTGTTCAGGCTTATTTTTCTTGTGTTGACTAACATTGAATGAGCTTCACAAGCAGATTACTTTCCCCCTTGAGGAAAATCAGAAAGTGATGAATTCGATAACGTCCTCTTCGTTTTCTCCATTTCAGACAACTTTTTTGGAGGGTGAGGCATTGATTTCATTCCTTAGTTATATAATAATTAAGATAATATAGTGAATTAGGGATATGTAATTTACAAACAGCAGCTGGCGGACTTTTAGTGACTGAAGGCAGCTACTTTTTTTCTAAGTGGACCAAGGTGAGCCAAGTGTGGCTGATTCTGCCTGGCTGTGCTTCTGATCCTTCTCTAAATCCAAACTGGAAGAAAAGCTCAGGTACAGGGCCAAGAGTGTGACTGAGTCCAGCTTTGAAAGTCAGATATAGACACAGTTCATACACCCAGTGTTTTCAGAAAAGGTAATTTGGGGACATCAGAATGATTTGTTGGAGCTATAGATGTAGGACCAGGGATGTATTAACCTTGAAGGAAGATAACAAACTGGGTCTGACTCTTGAGTTTTTTTGTAGTTCATAATGGCACCCAAGTTGTTTGCTAGAGGCACAGGTTGGTGCCCCATGCCAAAGGCTAGAATTCAAGCTAATCCTTTTTTTTTTTTTTTTGCCAGCAGCAATTATTGAACACTTACTCTTTGTATTCTCTTGAGGATATAGAGATATAATACAGAACCCTTGCTGTTACAAAAGATCTTACAGTCTTGTTGGGGAGAAAAAAACATACATCCATGTGCATCCCAGCCCCATTCAGTTCCTTCCCTGTGCAGTGGCTCCCCCCCCCCCCCCCCACAAGGTAGCATGTGCTCAGTCTTAAGATCCACAGGTGTTCCTAGGAGGGTGAAGTCATTGAGGGCTGGAATAGTCAAAGAAGGCTTGGAGTTGGGCATTCAAAAAAGTCAGAGTAGGACTTAGATAAGAGGAAAGAAGAAAGGGGAGTGTAGAAGGCTGTGATTAGAGGAGATGTGGAGTTGGCTGGGAGTGGGACTTATTGTCTTGGGGGTCAGTGAGTTCACCAGTCTGACCTTGGGCAATATATTTTTAGGTTTTTAATAAATAAGTGAGAGAGTTCTTTATGAAACTACAAAGGATTATCTACATATATATGATGTTAGATAATATAGAGGAATAGTTAGAATGGTATTAATGCCAGCCTAAAGTAGAGTTTAAGTATTAAGCATTAAAATAAAGTTTGGCCTTAATCCTGTAGGCAGTTTGATAGCCATTGGGAAGCTTCCTAAATGAACTTGTGTGTTCCTATTCAGTACCAGTTAGAATAACCTTAATCATCCATCCATCCATTCATTTTTCAAAGAACCCCCCCCCCCCACCTCCACCCCCACCCTGGTTCTTCCTTGACTGATCACTCTTACGGGGCCTTTTATCTTTAGTGACCTAGTAAAGTGCCATAGCAGTTTTCTTTGACTTCCAGATGACCATTCTCTAATTATTCAGAAAAGAATACAATGGAAACAAGGAACTTCTGTCAAATAAGTTGCAGGTGATATGGGGTAAACTCTGCTTTTGCTGCCTTCAGCCCTGACACAGGCTTGTGCAAAATTTCTATTTTTATAATTCTTACAAAGACCCAAATGGAAAATCCTATACTGCATATTCTTGTATCTCTTAACTTGAATATTAAATTTCCTAGTGTGCTTAATGAATAAAACTTCAACCTAAATGTAGTTCAAAATAATGTACAACATAATGTCTTTTACTCCAACCTGGGGGGCAGGAATTCAAAATGTATGTTGTAGTTTTTGAAGAAAAAATATTAATACTGTGCCCTGCATTTTCATCTGGCCAGAAACAATTTTATTTAATTTAACATTAATATCCAAGCTATTTCTGGTTTAATGAGAGAAGTGTCCAAAATGACCAAGTGCCCTCTGAAATGTCTCCCCTCCACCCTGCCAGGACTATGTGAGGTGACATTCATAGGAATCTTGAACGAGGAAAAGATCGTAAGAAGTGAAAATACAGTTTGAGGTCAGCAATCAACAATAGTTGAGTGACAAAGTCACCATCCCACTCCTACTTGGACTACTTCCTTCAAGGAGTCAGTGTGACTTCTAGAAGTTGACATTGAGAATCGGTTCCCAATAGCAGATTCCCTTGTAATTGAGTATAGAGCATTGTCTTTGGCTGGATCTCTTCAAGGGTTGTGGAAGACTGGGACTCAAACTTCTGTTCCATCTTTAATCCGTTTCCTTAGGAAAGGCCTTTTGTGCTTAACACCCGATAGTGTTGGAGGGTTAGTAGAAAAGGGGCTTTTTAGACCAGAGAAACATTATTTTTTAATATTTCTGGAGTTACTAAGAATGTGATTTTTTTATACACTTCCACATAGTAATGTAGAAAGATATGACAAAAAGATGATGAGTACAGTACAAAGGAGGGCTTCAAGACTGCAATCTCATTTTTTCTCCTTCTCTGTTTTCATACTTTCTTACTCATTGGAGTCAATGAAGACTCGGGGTAAGCCATAGAACTGTCCACACTTAAGGAACAGTTTCTGAGCCTCTTGATGAGTTATTATTCATTTATACTATTAGGGGGAAAACCCAACTGAAGGGCAAAAGAAGTTTCCAATATTCAGTTCTGAGGAGTTACCCAGACTCTTATTCTTTTTCCTAAACATTTTACTGTCACCCAAAACTGTGTGTTGCTGTCTGGTGACTTTATTTTTAAATTTGTTGTTGGTTACAGTTTAAACCAACCCTTCAAGCAAGGATTTCTTAGACCTATTGATTCTACAGATATGCTACTCTGCTACATGTGGTTATATGAGGAAGCCTGCTTTATAAATTTCTGGTTCTGTGATTTATTATAATAGGTGAATAATTTCATCTGTGGAACCCAGGAGGGTGTTCCTACCTGCAATAGTTTTTTTTAATTGTTTTCTTTTTGAACAGTGTATTCTAAATTCTCCAGTTAAAATAACATAGGCTGTTTCCTTAGAAACTAATTGGATGAGATATTTGCCAAGTTATAGCTTAGCCCACAAAATAGTATGAATGAGAAATTTTATTTCTCCTCAGATTTGTGACTATTGTAATTTTCATTCATTCCATATGTAATACTTCTATGGAAATGTAGCTCATCGTGAGTAGAGTGGATTTGTATGCTTTGTTAAATAGTTCTCCCCTCCGTCTTTGCAGGACCTGAGTAGCCCCAACCAGTATGATACTGGAGTTGCACTGACCGGTTTGTCCTGTTTTGTTACTCCAGATCTTGCCAGAGATTTGGCAAATGACATCATGACTCTGGTGAGTTGGCAGAAGTAACTAGACCTCTCTTTATGATTTCAAGTCTATACCACCTTCTCTCTGACCCTCAATTTTCCTTGTATATAAAATGGGAGATAAAACTTACATCACCTCTAAGTGGTATAAAGATGAATTGTGGGTTGTTGACATAAAAGAGGTGAGGTCTTGAGAATACCCCAGCGATTTATAGCTTGAACTGTTCAGTGTAAAACACACCAGTGACTGGTATTTGTTTTATCCTTTTCACATATCCCTAAAGATATATATTGGAAAGGGGAAGGCAGGGCAATTGGGGTTAAGTGATGACTTGCCCAATGTCACACAGCTAGTAAGTGTGTCAAGCGTCTGAGGCTGGATTTGAACTCAGGTCCTCCTGACTTCAGGGCTGGTGCTCTACTCACTGTGCCACCTAGCTTCTCCCCCCACCCCAGTTATATTTTGATATCATAGTTTGGAGGTGACCCTGGATTATCTAGAGTTTTGTCAGCAGAGAGGTTTATAGTGAAGGTTCTTAACCTGAGATCTGAGAACTTGTTCTTTCTTCACATTTTGATAACTACATTTCATTATAATTGGTCACTTTTATAATCCTATGTATTTTATTTTATGCATTTAAAACATGCTATAAAAGGTTCCATAGGCTTCAGCAGACTTCCAGAGGGGTCCATGACACAAAAACAAGTTAAAGTCGATAAGCATTTTTTTGGATCGTCAGTGATTTAAAATTTTATTATTTTTCCCCAGTTACATGTAAAAACAATTTTTTTTTATTTTTTATTTTTTTTTAAATTTTTTTTTTAAAAACAATTTTTAATATTTGTTGTTTTTTTAAATTTTGAGTTCCAAATTCTTTCCGTCTCTCCTTTTCCTCCCCACCTCATTGAGAAGGCAAGTAATTTGATATAGGTTATACATGTGCAGTCATGTAAAACATTTCCACCTTAGTCATTTTTCAACAAGTATTTTTTTAAGAACCCACTGTGTGCCTGGTACTGTATTAAGCGCTGGAGATACAAAGAAAAGCAGAAGACAGTTCCTGCTGTCGGGGCATTTGCAGTATAATGACAGCATGTAAACAATAATGTACAAACAAGTTCTAGACATGATAGAAGTAATCTCAAAGGATGAGCACTGGCCTTCAGGAGAATTAAAAAAGACTTCTTGCAAATGTGAGATTTTAGTCAGAGAACCAGGAGGATTTCTCCTTGCCATGTACTCTGGGATCAAGAAACACAGGCCTTCTCAAGTTCCTCAAATAAGAGTCTGTCTCAGCTCTGGGCATTTTTAGTGGTTGGCTCCCATGCCTGGAATTCTCTCCATCTTCCCTTTGCCTCCTGGCTGACCTCGCTTCCTTCAGGTGTCAACTAAAATCCCACCTTCTTCAGGAAGCCTTCCCCCCTCCCCCCACAGCCCCTCCCCCGCCCCATGCCAGTGCCTTTTCTCTAAGATTATTTCCATTTTATCTTGTATATATCTTTTTTGTGGTTGTTCGCATGTTACCTCCCCTATTAGCATAGTCAATGTAGTAAGCAAACATTTATTAAGTGCCTACTATGTGTCAGGTACTGTGCTGAGCCCTAGGGATACACAAAGAAGCAAAGTGTCTGCACTTGAGCGGCTTACAATCTAATAGAGACAACAAGCAAAACAATATGTACAAACAGACTATATACAGGATAAATAAGAAATAATTAAAAGAGGGGAAGGCACTAGAATCAAGAGGGGTTGGAGAAGGCTTCGAGTAAAAGATGGGATTTCAATTGGGACTTGAAGGAAGCCAGGGAGCAGAGGAGGGAGAGCATTCCAGGCATGGGAGACAGCCAGAGAAAATGCCCATGGCTGAGAGATGGAGGGTCTTGTTTTGAAGCAGCTGGAAGGCCAGTGTCACTGGATGGAATAGTGCACATCAGGAGTAAGGTAAAAGAAGATTGGAAAGATAGGAGGCAGCAGCCAGTTTATGAAGGGCTTTGAGTGCCAGAGAAATTTTTTATTTGATCCTGGAGGCAATAAGGATCCACTGCAGTTTATCGATTGAAGAAGAGGGGGAGTGACATGGTCATATCTGTACTTTAGTCATTTGTATCTGTAATTTAGTAATTTGGCAGCTGAATGGAGGGTGGATTACAGTGGGGAGAGACTTGAAGCAGGCCAACCCACCAGCAGGCTCTTGCAGGCATGAGGTGATGAGGACCTACACAGCAGCATGGTGGCAGTATCAGTGGAAAGAAGGGTGTATTTGAGAGAGATTGCTAAGGTGAAATCAACGTGTTTTGGCAACATGGCAGGTCAGAGAGAGCGAAGAGTGAAGGATGATACTAAGCTTGCAACCCTCGTGGACAGGGAGGGCAGTGTTGCACTTGATAGCAATAGGGAAGTTTGGAAGCAGGGAAAATTTAGGGGAACTTTTGGATGTGTTGAGTTTAAGACATCTCCTGGACATTCAGTTTGAGATGTCTGAAAGGAAGTGGGGGAAGTGAGACTCCAAGTCAGCAGAGAGGTTAGGGCAGGATAGCTAGATTTGAGAATCATCAGCATAGATCAATGGCAGTTAAATCCATGGGAGCTGATGAGATCACTAAATGAAGCATAGAGAGGGAGAAGAGAAGAAAGCCCAGGACAGAACCCTAAGGGACACCTACAGAGGACATGATTGGGAAGAGGACCAAGCAAAAGAGACTGAGGAGTGATCAGATAGGAAGGAGAACCAGAAGAAAGTGAAGTTCCAAAAACCCAGAGAAAAGAGAGTGTCAAAGAGAAGAGAGTGCTCAACAGTGTCAAATGCTGCAGAGAGGTCAAGAAGAGGGAGGATTGAGAAAAGACCATTGGAGTTGGCAATTAAGAGATCAATAGTAACTTTGGAGAGAGGTTGTTGGAAGCCAGGTTGGAAGGCATTAAAAAGTATATGAGAGGAAAAAAAATGGTGACATCTATTGTAGATGGCCTTTTCAAGGAGTTCAGCCACAAAGAGCAGAAGAGATATAAGGTGAGAGCAGGGATGGAAGGATCAGGTGAATTTTCTGTAGGATGGTGGAGACGTGGGTATATTTATAGGCAGTAGGGAAGGAGCCAGTAGACAGAAATTGAAGGTAAGTTATAGAGTGGGGATGACAGGGGCGGGGAGTCTCTTGGAGGAGATGAAATGGAATGAGATTGCTTGAACAAGTCAATTGGTTGGCCTTTGGGAAGGAGTAAGGCCACCTCTTCATGTGAGACAGAAGTGAAGGAATTGATAGTGACAGAAGGCATCTGAGGGATACAAAATGAGAAGAGGAGAGAAGAGGGAGCTCATCATGAATGACCACAATTTTTTCTGTAAAATATGAAGCAAAAGTTCTCAGCTGAGAGTGGGAGGAGGAGCCATGGGAGGCTTAAGAAGGGATGAAAAGGTTTGGAAGACCTGTTGTGAAGAGTAGGATAGCGAACTGATAGGCGGGAGTGGAATGATTGCCTGGGAGGCCCCACTTGAGATTGTGTAACAAATTTGTAGGAGATCCCAGTCAAAATTGGTGTTCTTCACCTTTGTTTAGAAGCCTGTGTGGCAGATAGTGGGAGTGATGTGCAGTTGAGGCTTGGCAGGCAACAGTCAGCAGTATGATCAGTGGACCTCTATAGAGAACTGGTTCACCAAGGGGGACAGAGACACTAGTGCAGGGGAGATGGCCTGGAAGAAAACTGAAGGTGGAGGGATTGGAGGTCATTGTATGGACTGAGAGGTAGAGTTTGAGAAGAGAAGATAGAGGAGAGGTGGGAAGTCAGTAGATTATGATCAGGGGGATTTTTAAAAAATTCTTCAACATGGAGGTGGTGCATTTGTGAGTGATGGCAAGATCAAAAGGATGACTATCTTGGTGTGATACTGAGGTGGAGTGGAGGAATAGGTCACAGGAAGTGAGGAGGTTAAGGGACTAAGTCATTAGGGTGTTTTGAGGGAAAGACAGTATATTTACTAAGGTTCCCTAGTATAAAGGCAAGAGTTGGGGAGGAGAGAAAAATTCTGAGCTACATCCTGAACTCTTTGAGGAAGGAAAGGGGTGATGTGAATGTCTGTAGAAAATAGCTACCATGATTTTGATTGGGTGGTATATATGAATTGTGTGAACCTCAAAGGAGGAGAGGTTACTGGGTGAGGTAGGGAAAGAACCTGGACATGGCAATGAAGAGCAGGGAGTATTGCAACTCCCCTCCTCAGCCAGTGAGCTGAGGAGAATGTGCGAAGGTGCAACCTGTACTGGAAAGGTAGGCTATCATTGCGATGGCCCAGGCTTCAGTAATTGCTAGATGGAAGGAGTGGGAGAGGAAAAGATTAAGGATGAAGGGAAATTTGTTATCTGTGGAAGAGTGATTCCAAAGGACACAGGGTGAATTTGGAATTTGGTCAGGACTTTGCCTTAACAGAACCTGGCACCTAAGTGCTTAATGGATGCACATTGACTGACTGACTTACTGACATGGGCCTTGACCTCCAGGAGGCTTTGTATATCCAGTTTGGTTAAGGAGATAAAATATATTCTGTCTCTGTCTCTGTCTGTCTGTCTATCTGTCTTTCTCTCTCTCTCTCTCTCTCTCTCTGGAATCATCCATTTTAACCTCATTTTATTAATGAAACTGTTAAGTCCAATTCAAGACAGTAGATAAAATTGTCCAAAACAGAAGCTACAGATCGCAAGCTCTTGAATTAAAGGAGCACACTAGATCATTAACTTTTGGGGATGTTGGTAAGGGCCCAGAGGAAAATGGCAGAGGTGAGAAACTAACTGAACCCTGAAATATGGTTAGGAATAAGCCAAGCTGGGAATGGGGATGGTATTCAGGGTGTATTGGTATGGTCATGACTATGCTTAGCCTCTTTGAACTGAAAAGAGACTGGCATCTATCTTTTGAGGTCTTATGAGGAGATAAGTTGAGGCTGGACTATTTTAGTTTGATTGGACTTTATTTTGAGAAATAAAATAGTTTGTGGAAAGAAATTGTACCTCCTTCATAGCATGAGGAAGCTAGGGAGGCAGAGATTTTTTTAAGTTTTCAAAATCAATCTCACCTATAAATTCCTGATCGTTACAACACTGCGCTTGCACTTTGGGGGAGAGAACTGAAACGAACCTTTGCACGGATCTCCAGTGTGGTATTTGCATCTCCTGTGTTTGTCTGGTTCACAGATGTCACACACGAAGCCTTACATCAGGAAGAAGGCCGTGCTAATCATGTATAAAGTGTTCTTGAAGTACCCAGAGTCCCTCCGCCCTGCCTTCCCTCGTCTAAAAGAAAAGCTTGAGGATCCTGACCCTGGTTTGTTGCATTTCTGTTGTCTTTGGTGTTTTAATAAAGCTGTTCATGTTCAGCAGCAGAGTGGTCTATTACATTCAACGTCTTGATGAGTCCATTTTCTGTGAAAATATGATTAAGGTTGAATGTTAAAAATGGCCTCTTATGGGGCTTTTGTAGTTGGAATACTTTATCAGGTCTAGGTTTGAATAGTGAGGCCCTTTCCAATTCCCATCCCCAAGTCTGCATGGGATGGGTTGAAAACAGGAAGGAGATGTTTGGGTGTGTAAGATGATAGGATAATTTCACACTGAAATATAACTGTAGATAAAAGTAAGCTAAGCCTAGTACATGGAATCTTTGGAACCAGGCATCATCTTGGTCTCATTCTGAATCCATTCAGGCTACTGCCAGTGACCAGTCCCAGAAACAGAAATTTAAAAAAAAAACACAAAAATAACCCTATCCTCAAGGAAGTCTATAAAGGAAATAACATGTACACATATAAATAACCACAAATAAATTGAAGTTGATTTTGCAGGGAAGCAATAGCAGCTGTGGGGAAAGGGGTGGTCAGAGAATGCCTTATGTAAGAGGTGGTGTTTGAGCTGAGTTTTAAGGAATACTAGGCATTGTAGGAAGTAAAGGTGAAGAGGGAGTCAAGTTAGGCATCAAAGACAGTTTGGACAAAGGCATGGAGGTGGGAGATGCCCTGTTATTTGTAAGCAATAACAAAAAGCCTAGTTTGGATGCATGGAGAAGAGTTATGTGTGATGTTGTGAAGGTAGCTTATTGCTAAGTGCCCAAGGGCCTTAAGAGTCAGGAGGACTTTGTATTTGATCATAGTGGGATTAGGGAGCTCTTGGAGCTGGATCATCAGGATTGTGCTGTAGGAACATCACTTGGGCATCCATGTGGATGGCAGATTTTGGAGAGGGAAAAGATTTAAGTCAGAGATGCCAAGCAGAAGCCAGTTACAGTGCTTTAGGTGAGAAGGGATGAGAGCCCAAGTTAGCATGGTCACTGTGTGAATGGACAAAAGCGTTCCGCAGAATCTGGACAGGATGTTTTTTCCACTCCAAGAAAAAGAGTATTTGGAGGGTGAGGATGTGAACAAATAGTTACCTCAGGATGACTTGCCATGTGTACCCTTGCCCCCAGGTACTAAGGTAGTTTTATGTAGCTGCTACTGGAGTGGCACTGTCCTCTAATGATAACCTTCCCTTGTATTCACAGGTGTGCAGTCTGCAGCGGTGAATGTCATCTGTGAACTGGCCAGACGAAATCCCAAAAACTACCTGTCCCTTGCTCCACTATTTTTTAAGTTGATGACTTCTTCCACTAATAATTGGGTCCTCATTAAGATTATCAAATTGGCAAGTATTTTCTTCCCTGGCTTTTTGTTTTCATCAAGAAAATTGTCCATGACCCTAACATTTATTGAATATTTTCTTTACAAATTTTCTTTCTGGTGAAATAAGTAACCATTGGAATGAAGGAAATTAAATAAACTTAATGAACAAGGAATGAAATCGTAGATGGAACTGTTAACATCTATAAAAGCATAATTGAATGAATCGACAAAAGCATAGAAACTCCTTGTCCTCTTCCAAGTTCCAGGTCCTTCGAGCTTGTTATTATTTTTTAAAAATTTAGTTGTAGTCAAAAGACTACACAGTAATATTCACAATAAATTAATGGAGTGAGAATATCTGCTTCTGTAAGGTGATATGCTCAGGAAAAAACTGAACACCTGCTGCAGACCCACCTTGCCCCCAAAAATAAAAGATCATCAAATGTGGTCTATATCCTACCACAAAATAATCTATTGGTTTTTCCTTTTATTCAAATAGTTTGGTGCTCTTACTCCCTTAGAACCAAGGCTGGGAAAAAAACTGATTGAACCCCTCACCAACCTAATACATAGGTAAGTTGGAAGGGAGCATTTTGGATTCCTGTCCTCCAAGCAAGTACATGTTTTCATAAATATGTAATTACAAACTTGAAACAATTACATAGTTTCTTTGTATCAGTCTCTTAAGCAGTGAACAAATATCCAGTTATTTATGGTGCACATTGAGTTATTTCTAGGAATACGTATGGTAATTGGGCCATTCTGAAACACCCCAGGGCAGTAAATTTTAAAAACTAGACAGAACACACATTTCTTATTGGTCTAATTTGCCTTTAGGATCCTATCCCCCCTGACAGTCTGGAATTCTTACAATTGTCACTGAACTTGTCAGAGGGGTGGGCTCCAGGAACTAGCTTATTTTTGTCTATATATATTTTAGGCACTCAATAAATATTTGAATTGTTTAATTTCATACTAATTTGCCTTCTAAGAAGGTTCTGTAATAAAATGACTTACTTTTCATGACACCACTATTTTCAGAGTAATTGCTTTTAGTGCCATACTTCCCAGCCTTGGCTGGGCTTCTTTGTTTGAGCCTAGTGTGTGCTTTGATTAGATAAGAAGAGGTTGCTGGGTTGTCTTGCCGTGACGGTTGAGAAGGCACTTGGGTGTAATTAGAAAGAACAATGGAGTAGGAGCCAGTAGACCTAGATTCTAATCCCAACTCTTCCACTAACTAGCCTTAGCGAGGTACCTCCTTCTGAGCTTCTGTTTCCTCATATGTAGAAGGGAGATAATAGTAGCTGTCCTGCCTGCTTTATAGGATTGTGGTGAACCTCTGGTGAAATAATTGTTGAGGAAAAACTTTTGAGAATACAAAACCCCAAATGCCCTAAAACATTCTATTATTATTTTGGTCTGAATCTGGGATCTCTTCAATGTAAAGAGCTATGGGTGTGGAATCTCCTCCCACTGATGCAAATCTGCATCCAGTGGAAAATTCGGGGCCTAGAAACATTGCCCAGATTGCTAATTAGGAAGTTAAGGGATGTGCCGATGAAGTCACAGCCCCGTCTTCCCGACTCTAAGACCAGCTAGCACTCTGTCCACTGTAACAGACTGTCGTCATCATTACTTAGCTTTATATTGATATTATTATTCTTCCTCTGTCCAAATCTAATTATTTTCTGCTTCCTTAAACTGAAATTATTTTTAGCTCCAGAGTCCTGTGAGTAGGTGTATGAAGAGCTAGGAGGGTGGGTGGGGTGTGGGTGTGTGTGTTGCTGTGCTCCCAACCCATTCCCTATACTCCAGATTACCACCTTGAACCCCACTCTCCCCATTGAAAGGAAAAATCAAAATAAACCCAAGCCATTTGCCTCTGCTTAGATCCATAGACTGGCAGTGCAAATAGACCTTGGAGCTTCACTAATTTAACCCCTTCATTTTGCAGGGGAGAAAACAGATGTTTACTAAGTTTGAGTCTTGCTCAAGGTCACAGAACCACAATAGTAGAGAACAACAAAATATGCTAATAACCCTTGTATTGTCTGAAACTTTATAAAAACACTTGTCCCTTGACAGATTTGTTTTGACTTAGGACCGTATCTTAAACAAGGGGGTGTTGAGGTTTAGTAGGATGGTGCCTTGGAATGGACAGCTGTCAAGGAATAGAGCATAGAGCTCTTGTCCTGTGCCGCCTGAGAAGAGTTTTACTGTTCTTCCCATTTTTTGGGTTTCTAAATTGCCAGAGTACACATGAAGGTAATATTGTATTATCTGCCCTAGATAATCCAAAAATTATTTGGCTTTGGAAATAAAGTTCAATTGTCTCTGAATAATTGGGTTACCCATTTGGATATTTATTATTTTTAACATTAAAATAATTGTTTTTCCTTGAACACACACTCATCAGCTCTTATGGATTTAATTATTGTCTCTATGGTAATGATTCTCAAATCTACATATTCTGCTCTAACCTCTCTGCTAATGTCTCGCATCTCTTTTTAAAATTTTTTCAGGAGCTAAGTGACTTGCCCAGAGTCACATAGCTAGTAAGTGTCAGGTGTCTGAGGCTACATTTGAACTCAGGTCCTCCTGATTCCAGGGCCAGTGTTCTATCCACTGCACCATATAGCTGCCCCAGTCTCACATCTCTAATTGCTTTTTAGACATCTCAAACTGGATATCCAATAGGCTTCTTCAAACTCAGCAGATCCAAAACTGAACTCATTATCTTTTTCCCTAAATCCTCCTCACTTCAGAGTTCCCTATTGCTGTCTGTCAGGATGATGTAGGAATCATCCTGGATTCCTCACTATCTCTCACTGCCCCCAAATCCAATTTGTTGCCAAGGCCCTTCAATTTCACCTTTGCAACATCTCTCAAATATGCCTCTTCCCTCCTTTACTTCCACCTCTCTGGTTCAAGCCTTCATCATCTCATGCTTGAATTATTTTAATAGCTCCTCTCCCCACTCCAATCCCATCCTCCAGTCACCAAAATGATTTTCCTAAGGTGAAGGTCTGATCATATCACTAGCCTCTCCCCTACATCCTCCACCCAGTAAATTCCAATGGCTTCCTATCACCTCTAGGATCAAATACAAAATGCTGTCTTTGTAACCTAGCTTCCTCTGACCTATCCAGTGTTTTTACCTTATTCCCTACAACCACCTCTTTGATCCATGGACCCTGGCTTCCACAAACAAGTCTCTCCATCTCTCTCTCTCTCTCTCTCTCTCTCTCTCTCTCTCTCTCTCTCTCTCTCATTTCTCTCTCATTTCTTTCCCCCCGCCCCCCCTCCCCATTTCTCTCCTCAGCTCCACCTACGGACCTTCCTGGCTTCCTAAGTCCCAACTGAAATCCCACCTTCTACAGGAAAGCCTTTCCCAATCCTTAATTCTAGCCTTCCCTCTGTTAATTATAGCTTGCTTGGGATATATTTGTATGTTGTCTCTTCCATTCCATTGTAGCTCCTCAAAGGCTGGGACTGTCTTTTGCCTCTCCTTTTATCTCCAGTGCTTACTGCAGTCCTTCACTAGATGATGGCTGTGAGGGGTTCATTGGAAACAGGACGTGTCATCTTCGTGGGTGCTGTCACTGTCAGGCTCCTGTAGCTAGGTGTCTGTTTGTGGCCGCTGGTAGTTGTTGCTGATGATGGGGAAAGTGGATCCCATCTCCACAATACATTGATGGATTGTCCCATGGATCATTGTAGGGTTCTTCTGCATAAGCAGTAGGTCTGGGAGTTGTTTGATCTTCTCCATAAATAAAATGAGTCATGTTTTTCTCTAGTTTTCTGTTGTTAAGATGAAAGATTTAAAGAAAGGTCTCTCTTATTCTCATCTCGCTAGCTAAAATCATATATGTAAATCTCCGAATTGTGTTCTCCAAGTTTTCTTCTCAGGTAGATTTACAGATTAGACAATTTTAACCTCTTTGTAGAATGAGAAAGCTCTAGTTCCAAACTGCATGTGTTAGTCATAAGAATACAGTTATAGAATGTTAGAGGTTAAGAGAACCTAAAACTGAACCTAGTCCTAGCACTCCTTATTTTACAAAGAAGGAAACTGAGGTCCAGGGAAAGCTGATCCTGGGACCCTTGTTTCCCAGCTCTCTTTTGCTAATATGACTTCTGTGTTAGGTGCCTCTCCAGAGTGTTAAAATAATAAGCCAGTATTGAGTGAGCAAATTGAACTTGTTATCTGCTTGCCTAAAGAAAATGAATCTGTTTTTAGGTACTAGCTTTGAAATTGTTTTCTTAATTTTCATTGAAACTTTAGTATGGATTTGTTAAGTTCTATGGCATATTTGAGACTTAACCAAATTTTTATAAATATCAGTGTGGTAAAGTACAAGTAAAGACCAAGAGTCCTGATTGCTAGAGTCTAGTCCCTGCTTTGCCATTAACTAGCTTTGTAATACTAAGCAAGTTATTACTTAACCATTCATTTTCCTCATCCCTAAGAAGGACTGGATTGTCTCTAAGATATCTTTTGTCTCTGAGATTGTCTTCCGATACTATTGCTTTTTTCCTACCGATTTAAGCATTTATAGCATTCTCAATTAACATGCAAAATAGGTATTTGGATTGTGCACAATTTAAATTTTAACTATACTATTAGATTTTTATAGATAGAAAATACTACTGTAACAAAATACTGTCTGTATATTCAAAATAAAGGCAGAGGCAGATGTCTGCTGTGATAGATTCTCTCTGGAACAACCAGAGAGCCTGTGTCCAAACCCTCACAGAAAGGATTCAGTTATTTTCTGTACTACTATTCAAATTTAGTACTTCAGGAAGAATATCAAGATGGATAGTATTTATAGGTTAATCCTCTTTGTATTCTTCTTGTTCTGTCTTCACTGTAGTTTGTCATTTTGATGAACTTTGAAGGTTTTTAACTAGAATAATTAATTTTTATGGTAATATCAAGATACAGGAATGCTCTCTGCCTCAGGTCCAGAGAATGGATAGAAGTGACTTGCCCAAGATCTAACAGTTCATGGGGAAGCTGATCTTCCAACTGTTGTCTCCCAGATCTCTGTCAAGGGCTGTTTCTGCTATACTGTAGTTACTTATAAATGATACTATGACTTCTGTGTTAGATTCCACTCGATGGTGTTGCTTTTTAAGGGTGACATGCAAAATAGAAAAATACAGTGTGTATTTCTCCCCTCTTTCTTACCCTGTGTATGGATTGTGTTAATATTTCTAGGGAGTTACCATGTTGAAGTTAAGGGGAAACATCCTACTCTGTTAGGTCCTTTTGGATCAGTGGTCAAAGGTATTTGTTGGGGGAACTTAAGACTTTATGGAGAAACCAAAGCTTGTTTAGGTAAAAGATCTTAAACTTTAATTTAAAAAAATAGGAAAAATGTATAAAGATTTTTATTTCAGTAACAAATAAACAAGTTGGTCATATTATGATCTAATCTTTTGCACCCTTACAGATTCTTGTCTTCAAGATGATTTAGTTCTTAAGCATAGTAGGTAATGAGCTCAAAGACAAGGGACGATCAGTCACCAAACTCAGGTTTTTTCCTTTGAGAAGGACCACGATGTTACAGAGCTCGGGATTAGAAATCCAGGGTGCTAGGTTCTTATCTTTGGCAAGCCACTCAAGCTCTGGACCTCAAAATTCAAGCCTTTCAAACAAGAATACATGCCGCCTGCCCCTGACTTTGCCTTCCAGATTGTTGGCAGGTGCCCTCAGGCTTAGAGCTTGTCCCCACAAGCTGGGTCGTGTGAGATAATGAATTTGGAAATGCTTTGGAAAGCCAGTTGTTCCATGAATCCAAGGTGGTGTTGCTGTTCTTCTTACCAGCAGATTTTACATACATACAAGCTTGTGTGATTTTCCATTTGTATGGATGGCATCACAGATGGGTGGAAATTTTGAGAAACAGACATTTGTAACTTTCCCCAGGTTGATGGAAACTGGATGGAAACAAACGCAAGCATTAAGAATTTGAGCATACCCAATACACTGAATTCACAAATAATTTGCTGCTTTCTGAGCAATGTTTTCCTTGAGCTTTAGAGATGTTTAAGATTTATAAAGGGTACTTGGTCATTTTGTTGCCTCTCTCTCTTTGCAGCACTTCTGCCATGTCTCTTCTCTATGAATGTGTGAACACAGTGATAGCAGGTGAGGACCAGAATTCACAATTCATGCCACAGAAGAGCTCCAGGGTGCACATTCTCAAGCACAGATCAAGGTGGACTGGGAGACCCCTTAGTTTGCCTTTTAGCACCTCCTCCCCTGAAAGCCATGCTCTTGCCAAAGCAAGTGAGAACAGCTAATAGGGAAAATCTGCTTGGCCTAAGAACAAGGTCCTGTTCACAGGCAGAGCATGAGTGACCAGAATTTGTGGGCGTCATAATGAAAATTAGAGCATTCCTTCTAAGTACCTTCTAAGGTACAAGTCGGGGATTCCTGACTCTTCTGTGTCGTTTATTCTGTTACCCTTAATATTCATGGATTAGTCAAGCCCCTTAAACAAATTCACTGGCTTAGTTTCATTTTTAGGCTTAGTCTCCACTTTTGCCACTTCCTTCTATTGTTATCGTGTTAATATAAACCTCAGTACCAAAATAAAGCTGGCCTTTTGTCTTAATCTAATCTTCTAATTATACGATGATATTTGAAAGCACATCTGCCCATTGTCCACACTGTAGGCTTGGCTTAGGAGTGATCATATTCCCATTAGAGAACAATGTTATCTCTTCAAGCAGTGTATCTGTAGATGAGACCCCAGGTTGCTGAGTGGAATTCACTGAGCTTACCCAGGAAGTAGGGGGATGATGTTTCTGCCCTCAGTTGATGAGGCCTTTTTTCCCATTTGCTTTGAGGATTTGATTGTTCTACTTTGTAGAACATGTGAAAGAGAGTTAGATCATTATTATCTCTAAGAAGGAGTAAAATTGTGATTTTTAAAACCGGCCATGTTGTGGGTTTTTTTTTTTTAAGTTTTGCTTTGTATAGAAAACAGTAAACCTAGAAAATGTGGAACTGATGTGTGCACCAACCTAGGTGGGCTAGCAATTTTGGAAAATGTGGAGTTATTGTTAAAACTGGTCAATTCTAAAGAATCCACAGACTTAGAGGTAAAGACGGACAATTAATAACCTCTTAGGGACAGGCCCTGCCTCTGGATCACTGCCCTCATAATTTATAATGTGGCTTGTCCTGTTACCTGGGATTTGTTGGTTTGTATTAAGCAGATATTCATTAAATACCAGCTGTGCCCAGAGCACTGAGCTGGATGCTGGCAAGATTGAACAGTTTAGTGAAGACTGGAATCTTGCCTTCATAAAACGAATAGACTAGTAGGGAGATAAAACAGGGACAAATATTGGCTGCAGTGTTATTATAGCCACATTGTAATGCCTGCACTTTTACATGACTGACTTGAGCCATATTACTAGACTTTTTTCTTACCATAGTTAGACTAAGACTGTGAGTACCACAGTCATTTGCCATGAAGGGCAAATACAATCTTTGGGTATGTACAATGAAATCACATACCCAGTCCCTATTCCTGCTTCTATTCCCCTACCTATAAAGAGTACCCTAAAGTAGCATTTCCCATGTTGTTCCATGGAACTCTACTATTCTGTGCATTGTAAATAGGGGTAGTATGAGAACAATATAAATGACAGTAGTATTTTCCCATCTAAAATAAATATTGAATTGTTGGAATCCACTTGCTGTTATGGAAAAGCCATTAGACTGAACACGGAGAAGCTGGCTTCAAATCCTGACCCTTTCCCTCTTTTGGTGACTTTGGACAAATCAGCTAGGCCTCGGTTTCCTCATTTGTAAAACTGAAGGAGTTGGACTGATAATCTCTAATGCCCCATTTCCCCTCAAAATCCTGTGGTCTATCTATATATAAAGAATACATATGTTTTCTGCCTGAAAATGGAAGAGTGGTCCACTCTCCAGCCCCCAGCCTGCTTTGCTTTGGGCAGAAGAGCACAGGATTCCAGCCTTGGATGACCAGCCCCAACCTCATCTGCTTCAGTCTATGGGATCATTTCACCATGGGCAGGGGTGAAAACTAGCAGGAAGGGGCAAAAGGGTGAAGTAAAAGGATGAGAAATCTCTTTTATTCTCCTCCTCTCCTGCCTCCCCAAAGTTTTAGCCTCTTATTCACAAGTACTGTGAAAAGGCAAACACACAAGTATACTTTAAAAACACCACAAACTGAATTTCTTATATTTTATTCCAGACTGACCCTTTCATTTTTTTATTATAAATCTAAATTATCTGATATTCTTTGGGATGGCATTCCATACCTCTAGAATCCTTTAGCATTTACAGGTCCTATTTGCATCTTACAAAGTTAAAAATGTTTCATGGTCAGTTTGATTTAGAATGTGGTTCTATAGAGCCATGAATATTACTTTGTAGTCTAGAGAGGAAGTGAGTGAGCCGTGGGTATTTATCATAGTCGTGGACTAGCAATAGGGGGTAGGCATAGCATAACACTGATTTATAATTTTTGATTTTTCCATAAATACACTTCCACCGAAGTGCTAGTTCAATTTCTCTTAGTGCTGTAAAGATAACCCTGGACTCTTAAAGGCTGTACCAGCTGAGCAAACACTGGCAGGTTCTCTTAAAAGCCTCTCTTCCATAAGGCACCAGTGACTTAATGTCTAGCTCAATTCAGAGAGTCTCAATAGATTGTTTGAAGGGTGATGAATTTTTCAGGTCACAGCCTGAAAAGTGAATCAAACAGTCCCTACTGAGTCATAAAAAGATGATGCAGTATGTATTGATGTGGGGGGTGGGGGAGAAATCACAAGTCTTTGAAGTATGAAAATAGAGCTAATTCTTAGCTATTTGTGTGAATCAGAAGGTGCAGTGGGGTATATAGCAACACAGACTCCACAAGGTGTTTCTTTTGGGATTTTTGAAAGTGTCATAACTAAATTTTACATATTTACTTCCTTAATTATATTTGACTTACACTATTACTAAAATCACTTTGTATTTATAACATGGTGATGGGGAGCAATCTAGAAATTTCTTAAGGTACAAGGAAGTTGATTTATCTTTTAAAAATTTGCCACAAATAATTGAAAATTGATTGTGCTGAAGGGTCTCTGATACTGAGAGTTTTGCATATTGGTAGATCTGTGAAGAAGCAAACTATGAGGCTCAAATTAGATGCATTTCTGCTGTTGTTTGTATTTTTTGAGATTTAGTTCTTGGTCTGTCTGAGCCGAAAGTTTAACTGGTGCTGTTTGTTTCAGTTTTGATTTCTCTGTCTTCCGGAATGCCCAATCACAGTGCCAGCATCCAGGTATGGTTATTTCCTTCTTTGCGTCTGGGTTCTAATGAAAGAAATTGGATGGATACAGAGTAGTAGATTATCCATAGAAAGAGATGCCCTATTATCAACTTGCTCATTGTTTTCTGGTTTGTGAGCCACAATGGAGTGAACAAAATTAACTGAAGTTAAAATTAACAATCAACAGTAGGAAAGGTTTGGATTGGCTCTAAGAGCTCTTTGGCTGTTATTTACTGAAATCAGCTACCCTAGGAATTGCATGTTTGCCTGTGTCTGTAGGAACTGTTTTTCCCCCAGTGCTTATCTCTGTTGTTGTTGGGGGGGGGGGGGTTGAGGCGGGGTATAGACGTGGCTAGAGAGACTGAAGCTTTCTTTAATTGCCTGGGATGGAGAGGAAAGAAATGCTAGGGAATGTGGAGTGTTGAGAAGTGTGTAGTCACTCTTGCAGAATTTTCTGGGTTGACTACTATCTTGCTAAAAATTATAGCTGTCCAATTTTAGAAGCTATAATGAATGACTTTAACTTTTCTTGTTTCAGCTTTGTGTTCAGAAATTAAGAATATTAATAGAAGATTCAGACCAAAATTGTAAGTTACTACTGTCCTTCTTCCTCTCTAATCCTCCCTTCATGCTGCTATTTCTTTGTTTCTACCACATTTTTTTCTTTATATATAACCTTTGGGTGACCAGGTTGAGACGCTTTCCAGAATCAGGTGAGTTGTGGCTTTTTAAGATAATTCCCGGCCCATTTTATCAAAGGAATGACATCTCTTACTGAAATTTGAGGGTGGATCCAATTCATTTCTTGAATAGTAGCTTTGAAAGGAAATCCAAAGGGAGATCTATTTGGACAGAAGGTGATAAAGAAATTTCAAGGTGACATCCAACACAGAATAATATTTATGCCTTGTAGAAACATGCTTTTATTCTGAGCCTTAATGAATATGGAAAAATCATAAAAATAATTACTGGAAACACAGTTTTAATAAATTAGGTGGAACAGCAGATGGCATTCCTCGTTATTTTCCTAAGCAGTAGAAAATACCCTTCACCCACATTTGCACACATACATTTTTCCTTTTAAAAATAATCTCTCTGCTAAGGAGGTACATCTCTTTGACAGTAGTCAATGCATACACAATATTATATTAAGGACTTCTGAAAACTAGATGTAATAAATGTTCACTTTAAACCAAATATTTCTGAATAAATTATCAGAGATTAGAAACAAGGATTCTTTTCCTCCATTATGCCCTTATCTTTTCCCCCCAAGACATTACTGCAGAGAATTGATGGTCAACTTAAAACAAAGTTTGTTAAATGTCTAATGTATGCGAGATACTCTGCCAGATGGGGCAGCTAGGTGCACAGTAGAAAGAGTGCTGGGCCTGGAGTCAGGAAGAGAGTTCAAATTCAGCCTGAGACATTCACTAGCTGTGTGACCTGCTGGGCAAATCACTTCAGAGTGCCTCAGTTTCCTTATCTGTAAAATGAGCTAGAGAAGGAAGTGGCCAACCACTCCAGTATCTTTGCTAAGAAAACCCCAAAAGACGTTGCAAAGAGTCAGACATGATTGAAAATGACTAAACAGCAATAACAACTCTTGTCAGATGCTACATAGGGTATAATCTGCAAGACATGGTCCCCAGTTGAAGAGAAAAGGCATAAATATGTACAGAGTTACTAAGTGCCTAGTTAAAATAGCACAAGATAATGTGAGTACTGCCTGTTAGACTATATAGACTACTATAGTAATTATATAGTAGTTTGAAGTTTGGAAAATCAGTTGGAAATAATCAGGAAAGGTTTTCCAGATTTCTTAAACATACAGATTAAATGATTCTTAGGTTTAAAGGTTCTCTAAGATTTCATTTCCTCTATTTTCCTACAAAATTTCCAGAAGTCTTAACCTTGCTAAGTGAATGAGTAGGTAATTCTCTGTGACATGGTTCTCCTGTGATTTCATTCTTCCAGCACCATTCTACCATTTTAAATTTATCCTGTGTATAATCCCTGGAAAAGGCTTCCTTTAAGCGAACTTATGCCACTTGGGCCACTGATAACTATAAGATTATAGAATTGGAGTCAACAGCCTAGTTTATGCAACACAGTGATTTTTTCTCAACCAGAACCATATGAGACACGTCAGTATTCTTCCCTGATATCAACCTTAAAGGTTGAATGTATCCCTGCTTCTCTGAGTCATTTAAGGGTCTATTATCAATGAAGTTGTGCAGATCCTTTCTGCCTTCATTTTTACTTCTCTCAGGACCACCTCTTGGAATGACGAATTTCACAAATATTGCATTTGTTATTGATGATGTCCTTTTTATTCTCAACTTGCCTGCTCAGGGTTCAAAGGATTGTCCTATGTTCAGGGTTCAGGGCCAGAGTAATCCATGTCCTGCAGAATAGTATTGGGTGATTAAATTTGTTTGCTGTTTATAATTTTATGGATTTCATTTCTGTCCTGTTTCAGATTGTCTTTCCAAATTCGAGCGTACCAGGCTTAGAGTCAGTATAAAGCAAAAATAAATCTACCTTCTACCTAGTGCCTTGAAATACTTTAACTTACATGTAATTAGAAGAATTACAAAATATGATCTTTCTCTCCTTTGAACTCAGCATTTTGTTGGTACCTCACTTTTACACATGTTTCAAAGTACTTCCATGGGTCTGTGGCCTCATTGATGTCTGCACTCTTTGAATGGTAGTAAGCCATCTGGCCTGTGAGAATTATGTCCATGATTTCCAATAAATCCTTTGCAAGGAATCCACCCAGCAGGCCAGCAGGATGGGGGAGTATACCTCTAGGCCTCTTCACATGGGATGGGTACTTTTTCAGCTTTTGGGTGGTATCTGTTAGCCCTCGAGTTCTCTGCATAACCCGTCTGCCTCCTTTTGCAATTATGCATCTCTGTTGATATCTTTTTGTATGCCATTCATTGTTGGTGTTATGGTGCAACTTTTTTATGCCCACCAAACATCTTTCCATTGGCCTTTGAGTGGCCAATAAAGAGTAAGCATAGTGGGATCTCTTCTTGCAGTACTTAGGGGACTATGATGTCAAAGTTCAAATGGGGTGGCTTCACTGGAATTTTTGGCAAAAACTTATACAAAAAAAAAACAAATTTTACATATCTTTTTCCATTTTTTTTTCCTTCATCTCTTGTCCTCCTTCCATTTTTATCCTGAAATCTTTTTTCTGATAATTTGGCTTACTTGAGTCTTTGCCAACTTTTCCACAAGCTTGTTTTCCCTCTAGTGCAACTTGCTTTTTTTATGAGGCAGCATTACTCATCTTTTCTCCCTTTCCTCAATGAGATCCTGCACATGAGGTTGTGTTCCAAGTTACTGTTGGCCTTGGTTGCCGTATTATACTCTCTACTTGGCAAGTAGAACAAGTGCCTATCAGGTGAGGCAGTTTTCATGCTTTTTTAGTCTCCTTCTTGTGGTATTTGCATTACATTAGTTAACCTTCATAGGAAATAGTCATAGACCGTGCCAGTGTCTGTTCCTTTAGTCATTTCTTATTTTTCAGTATTGGCATATTTAAATTCTGGTTTCAGTCAGATCCCATCATCTTCCATGAATTTAAATTTAAGTTTATATTACCATTTCTATGCTGACGATGCTCAAATCTACTTGTCCTTCCCCATCCTCTCTGTCCAATCTCACATGTCCAACTGTCATTCAGACATCTCAAATTGGATGTCCAGTAGACATCTTAAACTGAACATGTCCGAACCAAACTCACTATCTTTCCCCCTAAAGCCCTAAACCCTCC
Source organism: Trichosurus vulpecula (assembly GCF_011100635.1). Lineage (NCBI taxonomy): Eukaryota > Metazoa > Chordata > Mammalia > Diprotodontia > Phalangeridae > Trichosurus > Trichosurus vulpecula. Next base: position 58,482,637 of record NC_050573.1, on the reverse strand, counting down.
CCCATACCTACCTTCCCTGTTACCATAGAGGGTAACACCATCCTCCTAGTCCCTCATGCTGGCAACCCAGGAGCTGCTTCACTGGATTCCTCACCATCTGTCAGTCCCTCTCCTCTATCTAAGCTGTTGCCAAGGCCTATTGATTTTACCTCTGCAACATCTCAAATATGCCCCCTTCTCTCCTCTTAACATTGCCATCTCTTCCAATATAATCCCTGATCACCTGGATTGTTGCAATAGCCTACTGGTGGGCCTGCCTGTCTCTAGTCTCTCCCCATTCCAGTCATCCTCTTTTCAGCCACCAAAGTGATTTTTGTAAAGCACAGGTCTGATCTGTCAGACACACACCCTCATCCCACTGGATAAACTCCCATGGCTTCCAGTTGCCTCCAGGATTAAAAACAAAACAGTTTTCTTGAAGGCTATGCCCTTCATAACCAGCTGACAATTACCTTGCTAGCATTCTTACACCTTACTTCCTTACATGTAATCTTCTATCTAATGACACTGGCCTCTTTGCTCTTCATGAATAAGGCACTCCCTCTGTTGGCTCTAGGTATTTTCTCTGGCTGTTCCCCATGCCTAGAACACTGTCTACTGACTTCTTTGACTTCCTTTAAGTCCCAGCTAAAATCTCAGCTTTGCCAGTAGGTCTTTCCCAACTCCTCTTAATTCTAGAGCCCTCACTCTATTAATTATTTATTATTAATCTTGTATATAGCTTGCTTTGTATATAGTTGTTTGTCTTTGCCATCAGATTGTAAACTCCTTGAGGGCAAGGACTGTCTTTTGTCCCCCTTTTTTTTTTTGTCCCCAGCACTTAGCACAATGCACTTAATAAATGGTCATTGAATATTGATTGACTAAATTTTCAGCCTTGGGAGTTTTTTGTGGGGAGGGATGATTTGTGGATTCTTTCTATTGGAATTTCATTTTCTGTGTTCAGAAGTTCTGGGTAGTTTTCTTCTATTATTTCCTTCATTATATTGTTAAAGTTTTTTTTGTCCTGTCCTATTTTTCTGGGACACCTAAGATCCTTAGGTTATCTGTATGCAGCCTGTCTTCAAGATTAGTATATTTTGCTTGCATTATAAGCATATTTTCTTTTATTGTTATTTTTTTCTGCTTCTCTTCTAGTTTATTCTTCATTTTTGTATATCCTCTTTCTCTCTCTCTCCCTCTCCCTTTCCTTCTTGCTCTCTCTCTGGCTCTGTCTCTTCTGTTGAGGCTTGCTATTGCGGATTCCAGTTTTTCTTTTCTTGTTATTTTTGCTGTGTAGGACATAAATTCTGCTCTCATATTTCTCATTTCTCTTTCAAACCACTCAGGAACAACATGTTGTGTGGTTCCATATTTTCAAATTCCACAGGGTCCTCTCATCTAATCTTGAATCATTTTCCCTTATTTTGCAGTAATTATTCATAGATTCCTGAACTAATTTTTCAGATCTAGAGGACATATTTCTTTCTGTTGTTGCTGTTTTTCCTGTTGGTTTATCTTTTTATATTCAAAGTCTTTGAGATTTCTTCCTAAAATCTTTGATACTTTCAGCCTTTCTTCCCCCTTATTTTCCTTATCTCACACTTCTTGACACCCCCACCCCTTACTCCCAGGTAGTAGATAGGAAGCACTTGAAAATTAGTGAGGGAGTTCATTTGTTAGAAGGGGCAGTCCAATGGAGAAGACAGGATAGAATGGAGTCATGTATGCATATGGAGGGGTTTACCTTGGTAGGTTCACCAGTTTTTGGGAGACAGGGCTCAAGGAGAAAATAGTGGTGGAAAGCATGAGTGATGTGAGATGAGGAAGCTCTCAAGCAAATGGTCTCAATTTTTCACTGAAGTAAGAGGCAAAATTCTCAGCTCAAAAGGTAGGGTGGGAAGAGCCATGGGACATTTCAGGAAGGATGGAAGATTTGGAAGAGCTGCTGCGGTAAATGGGATAGTTAATTGATTAGGGAAGTGTTAAAGGATTGCCTTGCCACAGTGAGGGCCGGTTGAGATGATATAACATAAATTTGCTTGGATTCTATGAGCTTGGTTTTGTGATTTTTTTCCAGCTTTTTTCAGCATCATATGAATAGGATCAAAAGAGGCTGGTGGTATGATAAAACCAACTCTTAGCTCCTTTGTTTGGCTTTCCTAGGAGAACTGTCAAACAGTACTTCCATTTAGCTAAAAGCTTATTCACTTATAGCAAGAATATTAATATTGATTATATTTAATTCCTTGAGCCTTAATTTGACTCAGTCATTGGAATGACATTTAGAATATCAATAGTTTATAGATGATCTAAAACTTCTGGCTCCTTTTCTTTTCTTTTTAAAGTTAATTTATATTTATTTTTAGTTTTCAACGTTCACTTCCATAAGTTTTAAATTTTCTACCTTTCTCTCCCCTCCCCTTCCCTAAGATGGAATGTAATCTGATATAGGCTCTACATATACATTCCTATTAAATATATTTTCCAATTAGTTTTATTGTATGGAAGTAGAACGAATGGGAGTGATCATGAGAAAGAAAAGCATAAAACAGAACACAACAAAAAAATAAAATAGTCCGCTTTGATCTGCATTCAGATGCCATATTTCTTTTTATGAATGCGGATGGCATTTTCCATCATGAGTCTTTGTTTTAGGTCCTTGCATTTCTGAGAAGAGCTAAGCCTGTCAAAGTCAGTCACTGCACACTGAGGCTCTGGCTCTTTTGCTGCTAGCCAGACACAATCATTGCTGGGACTAAGGGAAGCTACACAGCACTGAGGACTATTTTATACTTGGGGGGTGAGGTGAGGAGTGTCATGTCATTAAATTCACTACTTAGCGACCAGCTTAGTCGTGATGAATCTCTCCATATTTAACTAGTCTGGGCCTTGGACAGCATATACAATCTGTTTTGGATCATATTCAGAGCCTCTTCAATATGATAGAACTTTCCAGACCTTATATGGCACCAACATGGACCTCAAGAATTCAGGGTCACCTCTGCCATAGTGAAGCATTTGAGGAGGACTTTAATATAGAGTAAGGTCATGTTTGTGTTTGTGTCTTCTCTGCTATACTAAATGGTAAGCTCCTTGAGGACACAATGTCTTATCTGCTCCCCAGAGATGAGCACAGTTCCTCTTGCTTCAGTTTGCATTGAGTATTAGATATCCATTCTTTGTAAGATTAGTCATTAGTTTGCTGTTAGTTTTTCATTTTATCTTTATGTTTCTCCCTATGGTGGTACCTTGCACATTGAAAGCTACTAAATGTTTGTCGGGTGGGTTACTGCTACTTCTAATATGTACCTTGATTATAACTGTGCACAGAATTGCTGTTTCAGCTTATGAGATTCTAAAAGTTAGAGGATATGTTTTATTTTCTTTATAGTGCTTAGTACAGTTGTGCACACAAATAACAGAAATTATTTTGTGCTTTTTTTCACTAGTAAAGTATTTGGGATTGCTTGCTATGTCCAAAATCCTGAAAACTCATCCTAAGTCTGTTCAGTCCCATAAGGATCTCATTCTCCAGTGTTTGGATGACAAGGACGAATCTATTCGGCTTAGAGCATTAGATCTTCTTTATGGAATGGTATGTAGATCTTTTTCTTTCATTTTCTTGAATGCATTAACCTGTAATTTTTTTATAGCTGCCTGTTAATGTGTGGGTCCAATGTGTACTAGGTTTTTCCTGTCACACATTTCCTGTGTTCCATATATTCTCTGCTTTTGTTGTGAGTTTAATATTTTAAAGTTATTTGAAGAATGATAATTTTAAAAATTGAAATTTTCCCAAAACTTCAGGTAAACCTCTGAAGAGTTGTATCACTTTAAGGCATATTTCATTACACAGAGAAACTTTTAAATATAGCATAATACTACAAAATATATTACTTTATCCTTCTTTGCCTGTCTCCAGAATGCTGAAAAATAATAGAAAAATATTGCATTTATTTTCTGTAGTTGCTGTGTTGGTTAATTGTGCAAAACCGATTTTTTCCCTGTTTTTTTCCCCCATTTTTAAAAATCTTTATTAAAAAGGTAGCTTACTGTGTAGGGGAAGCAGAAGAGATACTCACAAATAATTTGATATAAAAACAAAAGGTGCCAATAAAAATAAGATTTTTAAATCCATAATTTAAAGATTTTCTGTCATAAATATATTTTGCTCATTAAAAATAATTGTTTTTTTAAAGCACAACACATCATAAAAGGTGGTTTCACATGGTAAATCTTCCCTATCACCTGAGTGGTCATTAAAGACAGTTTAAACTAACTCAGCCAGGGCTCTCAGGGTATCCAAATACTGAGTAGATTCTTATTGGAAATCCTAGCAGTTGATGCATTCTCTTTCCACAGGTATCAAAGAAGAACCTAATGGAGATTGTGAAGAAACTGATGATTCATGTGGACAAAGCAGAAGGGACAACTTACAGGGATGAGCTGCTGACCAAAATCATCGACATATGTAGTCAAGCCAACTACCAGTATATCACCAACTTTGAATGGTCAGTTTCCTGATTTTTCTTATTTGGACTTTTCAAAAACCTCTCGTGTCTTGTTGGAGAACTTAGACTCGGTGGTCCCCTCTGCCTCCATAGGTACATAAGCATTCTGGTAGAGCTTACCCGTTTGGAAGGAACGCGGCACGGTCACCTCATTGCTGCCCAGATGCTGGATGTCGCCATCCGAGTCAAAGCCATTCGAAAATTTGCTGTTTCCCAAATGGCCATGCTTTTGGACAATGCTCACTTGATAGCCAGTAACACCCAAAGGAATGGAATCTGTGAAGTGCTTTATGCAGCAGCTTGGATCTGTGGAGAATTCTCTGAGTAAGTCAGTTACTTAAAAGGGAAGTTGTGTTATAAGGGGAAATACTCACTTCTGGTTTCTAATCACAGCTTTGCTTGTAACTTTTGGCAAGTTTTCTTCCTCAGTCCAAGTGTACAGTTCCAAATCAGCACCTTAGGTTAAAGGGCTGTATCCCCTTTTCTCACATCTACTGCTAGTGCCCCTTCCTCTATAATCTCTCTTGGTAACTTAGCAGTTTCCAGGAGTTTGTCTCTATTCAGGGGACTCTAGTTCTGTAGATCTAGCCCTGGTCTGTCCCATGCACTTGAGTCCCATATTACCAAATGCCTGTTGGAGATTTCAGCTCTGTGTCCCATAGATACCCTAAATTCACCTTGTCTAAAACTGAACTCATTAGCTTTCCTTCTAAACCCTTCTCTCTTCCAAATTTCCGTATTTCTGTTGAAGGAACCACCATCCTTCCGGTGTTTCAGGTTTGTAATCACCACATTATCCTGTGCTTCTCCTCCTTCACAGTACAGTTCCTCCGCTGCCAGATCCTGCTTTTACTACCTTCCCTACGCCCCTTGCATCTGACGCCTTCTCTTCGCTGACACTTTAGTTCAGTTTCCCCCTCCCCCCTACACCCCATCACTTCTCACCCAGATTATTGTACCAGCTTTCTAAATTGTTCTCCCTGCCTCAAATCTCTACCCACTCTAGTCTCTCCTACACATTGCTGCCAAAGTAATTTTCCTTAAGTACAGATCTAATCATGTGACTCCCCTACCCAAATCAACTGCAGCTATTGCTTCTAGTATCAAATATAAGCTCTTCTGTTTAGCTTTTAAAGCTCTGCACAACCTGGTGTCACCCTATCTTTCTAACCTCATTGCACTTTACTCCTCCCACACTGAAGTCCAGCCAAACTGACCTTCTCTCTTTTCTTTACATATGATACTCAATCTCCTGTCCGACCTTTCTCCCTTCTCATAGAGGCTTTTTCTTTAAGACACAGCTCAGGTACCATCTTATGCATGAAGCCTTTCCTCATTCCCCCAACTGCTAGTTCCCTCTCTCCCAAACTTGGTTTTGTTTGTATTTATTAATTTTATTCTTTTTTTAGATATAGATATAAGCACATACATATATAGCATACATATATTTATATATACTTGTCCCTTCCATCCCCCTTAGAATATAAGCTCCTATTGACTCCTTGCGATGGGAAGATGACTGGTTTCTGGAAGCTAGTGCCTCATGAAGCACAAATTCTGGCTGGTAGCAGGCAGGAGAGACTTTGGTTGGGGTCCCATTCACAAAGTTTGTCATCCAAAGACTAGCCTAGCTGAGTATGGAAAGGCTCCTCATGACATGGAGACCACTATATGATTTTTCTTTTCACCTGTAGCAACTTAGAAAGATTGTCTTGGTGAAAAGAGGACCTCTGTTAATAAAAGTATGAGTCATTAAAGTGCCCAATCCTCTGCAGTTAAAGTAGCATAGATAAAGAAAACTAAATCTCTACAACAGTGGAATTTAATCACAGACTTTTTCTTTTTTCATCCTTTCAGACACCTTCAGGAGCCTCATCAGACTCTAGAAGCCATGCTGAGACCTAAAGTCACCACTTTACCTGGTCACATCCAAGCAGTATATGTGCAGAATATGGTGAAATTATATGCATCAATTTTGCAGCAGAAGGAGCAAAGTGAGGAAAAGGAAGCAGCTCAGGAGATCACCCAGCTGATGATTGACCGGCTTCCTCAGTTTGTACAGAGTGCTGATCTGGAAGTGCAAGAGAGGGTAATGGAACCAGAGATGCCTTTTATCTTTCCCTCTCTTTGCCTTTAATTTTAAATTAAAAAAAAAAAACAAATACCTTTGCATTTTCAAATATTTGCTCTTAAAAATATTTTCTGAATACCATATAATAGGTCTATAATAGCTTTTTTGCTACTCTGTTTTGCCTTCCATTTTCTGTTCATTCATTCTTACATTTGTATGTAGTTTTTTTTATTATTTAGACATGTCTTCAGTCTTCTAGTATTGCTTTCACTTTGTCTTCATTCATGTATTTCCAACTCTCTTTATATTTATCTTTATGATTTTTGTTGTCATTAGTGGATAGAGGTCCAACCTCCATGCCAGGAAGACCTGGGTCCAAGGCTTCCTCTGACACATCCTGGTTTTGTGACCCCAGCCAGGTCACTTAACCCCTCAGTGAAAACTCTGGGATTTTGGTCTGCTGAGAAGGTGCCGACCTTCATTGCTAAGAGAGAGTTTCCTCATCCAGAAGCTCCTTAAACCAGTGAAATTATGGGGCCAGTCTCTCTCTGTAATATTCAGTTTCATTGATTTGCTATCAATCTATTTATCAATTAGTGGACATTTAATTTGGTTCCTATTCCTTGCAATTACAAATAATGCTGCTATACTGACTTAGATCTACACATAAATGCATTCAACAGAGCTCCTTTTCCATGGTGATACTCTTTGGATACATTCTCAATAATGAAAGGAACTGTGGATTAGTGGATAGAAAATTAGCCTTGGTGTCAGGAGGATCAGAGTTTGATTTCCCATTTCTGCCACGTTCTGTACCCCTTGGGCACCTAATGTCTCATTGTCCCAGGCAACTTTGTCAGACTCTGAAGTTCCATGGCAATTGTAGATCTGCTTTGGTAGAGGGAATTTCCTCCTTGGGAGCATCCTGTACTGAGGAAATCACAGGTCTAGACCCCCAAGACAAAATGTTTCAAATGATAGGATTTGTCAAAGGGTGTAATTATTTTGATGACTTAGGGGAGGATAGATCACAAAATCTGGAGCTGGAAGAGCTAGTAGAGGGCATCAGTGAATAAAGTAAAGCCCAGAAAAGTTAAGCAGGCTTCACCAAGGTCACATAGACCCTGAGAAGCTATGCAAGGACCCCAGTGCAATGACTCTAAAGCCCAAGCTCTTTCCCAATAACACCATGCATTTTGTCGAACAAGATTCTACCAGTTTTCAGTATCACCATTAATGTATTAATGTAAGCCCTCTCGATGGAAGGGGAGACCAGCTGACTGAATTTTAATCATTTGCCTTTCCCCTAATTCTAATTTAGGCTTCTGATCATTTTCTGATATTTTGAAGCTCTGCACTCAAGAACTGCAATTTTCATGGGAAATTTAAAGTCTTTTTTAGTGGAAACGCTTTTGTTTAAGCATTTTTTAAACACTAGTTTTCCTTTTAATGATACATTGAATTTGTATAGGGATGCTTACCTTTTCTCTTTTTAAAAAATATTTATCCACTGAATACAGTGTTAACTTTATTGATAGTATAAATGAAACATAGGACTCTCTGCTTCTCTCCCCTACTACACAGATACCTTGGGGCAAGGACTGTATGTGGGGTATGAGATCACCAGTATAAGGTAATAGGTACAGGATGTGGTCTCTCTCTTTTGCCTGGAAATAAAAATCCTTGTCTTTCTACTTATTCCTTTGAGGCCATGTAGATCATAAAATGTACTCCCTAATTACCATAGCCATATCCAAAGTAGGAGAGTGGATATTGCTATTAAAATGACAGGGTATTTCTTAGTGTCCTTCAGTAGCCACTCAGGTCCTTGTTACATCGCTTTTTTGATGTCGTTATATTTGGCAGATTTCTTCGATCATCAGATCTAGCTCCGTGACAGATGTGATGAAAGTAGTAAGCTGTGATGGCCTTGGCAGAACCAAACCCTTCAGGCTATTGCTTGCCAAAGGGGCCATCTACTGTTTTCTGGTAGTTTGTGGTCACAAGTCCTTCCCCAGCCCTTTGTTGCCATGAATGACCTTGGCTAGGGGCCAAGCAGTTGGTAGCGCAAGAAACATTACTGATAATCTTAAGTGAAGTATCATACTTCACTTGTGGTACATTCCCTTCACAAACCTGGGGGCATCAGCAGAAAGGACAAGGTTAATGATCCTTTAGAGGAATCCCCAGCCTTTTCGGCACCGGAGAAGATCTTACTAACTCTCTTGCATCCTTGACCTCAGTGTCACCAGTTTTCCATTCTCACCCTTGGCAGTGCGGTGCCCAAGAACTTATCATGAGTAGATCCACATTGAAGCATAATAGCCACAGAGTTGAGGTCTGTTGATGGCCATAGTGTCTACTGTACCTGAGGTGCATGCAGCCCTGGGCACCTCTAATCCATGTGACCAAACCCATTGAGTCCAGTCAACCCCACCATGTCTCATGGTTGTCATTAAAGCAGAGTACATTGGAACCAAGCTTGAGGTAAGAGCTGAGTGGACACTTTTCTGAAGCAGTTTGACAACTTATCTCATTTTATCCTTAGAGCAATCTTGGCAACCAGCAGGACAAGGTTATGATAACCCCCTTATGGTCAGGTTTCAGCATAGTCTGGAAGAGTTGAATGCATACTTGGTTTGGGTTCAGAAGACCTGGGTTTAAAATCCTGCTTGGTTACTTATTCATGTCCTCAGGAAAATTAATTTCCTTCTTGAGCCCATTTCTTCATCTATAAAAACATAGATTCAACCAGATGATCTCTAAAGCTCTCTCTGATTCTAAAATCCTATGATCCTGTGATTTTCTTGATGTTGCTTAGGTCTTTTTGCTTTATGGGCTTAAAGGATCATTGATTTAGAGCTGGAAGAAATCTAAGAGGTCAATTGAGTAGTTTTATAGAGGAAACAGACTCAGAGAAGCTTGTGACTCAACCTAGGTCACTAAGATGACAGTTTTGGAATCCATGCCCAAATAGATGTCCTTTTAAAAAAAACAAAAAAACTTTGCCTAAAACATTGAGCAAAGTCCCAGGAATGAAATCTGATATTTTTCCATTGTCTTATGAGAGTGATTATTTATTTCTCTTCTCTAGCCTCTTCCAGAAAGTGAGGGAGTTTGACTGTTTCAGAGGTTCTTAACCATTTTTGTGTCATTGGACCCTTTGTCAATCTGATAAAACCTTTGGATCCCTTCTTAGAGTATTCTTAAATGCATAAATTAAAATACATAGGATTCTGAGGGAAACTAATTATGTCAAAAGAGTTATAAACAATATTTTAAAAACAAGTTCTCAGACCTGAAGTTAAGAAACCCTAAATGTTTTCTAAGGTAGCTTCTAGTTCTTTACTATGACATTCTTTGTTCTAGGGTCATCTTGTTCTGACATTCTGTATTCTAAGGTACTCCCACCTTTTAGTCTTTGTCCTGTAGTCCCTTTGAGTTATGATGTTACATGTTTCCAGCTCTGCTAATCCCTGAGATCTATGATTATTATGCCTTGTTTTTTTCCTCCTAATTTAATGTTCCCTGTGATGTCTTATTTCAACTCAGTAATCATAATCAGCAAGTATTTGCTTTTTCAGAAATACTTGTTTTAATCAGCCAAAATATGCCTTCTCATCTTCCCATTGAACCACTCCCAAATGAGAACACCAGAAAAACAAAACCTATTACTAACAAGTATAGTCAGTCAAAACAAAAGTCTGCCTTGGCTGTTTGCAAAAAATTGTGTCTCATTCTGCATTCTGAGCCCTTCACCCCTCTATCAGGAAGTGGGTAGCATGTTTCATCATTAGTCCTCTGGAATCATGATTGGTCAGTCACAATGATAAAAACACAATAATATTCCATCACATTTATATACCATAACTTGTTCATCCATTTCCTAGTCTATGGGAATCCCCTTAGATTCCCATTCTTTGTCAATTCACAAAGAGCTCTAAATATTTTTGTATATCCTTAGTTTGTTTTGCTTGGGGCAAATCCTTCCCGTCTTTTACCCTCAAATTCCCCTTCCCCCCTTCTCTCCTTTCCCTCTTATTTCCCTGTTGAATAAAATGTATTTTTGTATCCAGCTGTGTGTGTGTGTGTGTGTGTGTGTGTATTCCTTCTTTTGACTATTTCAGATGATTATGAGATAATTTCCCCCAACCTTCCTTTCTCTCCTTCCTGCCCTCTCACAATGTATTCTTCCCCTCTCTTTCCATTTTTGTCTTGATATTATAAGACATAACAGAACCATTTCCCGGCCTTACCTAATTGGACTCTATTTATGATAATTGATGATAGAGTTCTGAGAGGACATGTATATCATTTCATCATATTTAATGTAAGCAGTGTATCCTTGTTTAGGCTGTTACACCTGTTCTTTTGTGTTCACTTTTATGTTTTTCCTCACTCTCTCATTTGAACTTCAGCATTTCTACTCAGCCCTGGTCTTTTCATCAGGAATGCTTGGAAGTCCTCTGTTTCATTAAAAATTCATTTTTTCCCTTGTAGGATTATACTCAGTTTTTCTGCAGTAAGTTAATTTTTGGCTGTGAACTTATATTCTTTGCCTTTTGGGATATTGTATTCTAAACTCTTCTTTATAGTGAAGGCTACTAAAATCATGTGTGATCCTGACTGTGGCTCCTTTGTATTTGAATTAGTTCTTTCTGGCTGCTTGCAGTATTTTTTCTTTGACCTGAAAACTCTAGGTTTTGACTATGATGTTCCTGGGAGTTTTGATTTTGGGGTTTCTTTTAGGAGATGAATGGTAAATTCTATTTCTGCATTTCCTCTGGTTCTAAGAGCTCTAGGCAGTTTTGAAATATGATGTTTAGGCTGTTATTTTGGTCATGGTGTTCAGATAGTCCAGTGATTATCAAATTTTTTTCTCCTTAAAATTTTATAAATTTTTTTAAATTTTTTTCTCCAGGTCAGTTGTTTTTGCTATGATCTACCTCACATTTTCATGTATTTTTTCAGTTTTTTGACTTTTGTTTCAGTATTTCTTGTTGCTGTTCAGTGATTCTTGTTCATGAAGTCATTGGCTTCTATTTTGCTCATTCTAATTTTCAGAGAGTTTGTTGCTTAGAACAGGTTTTATACTTTTTGGGCCAAGCTGTTAATTGTCTTTCCAATTCTTTCTTCCATAGCTCTCATTTCTTTTCAGATTTTTCCCCCTTAAGAATTCTCATTTCATTATTAACATTTTTAAAAAATTCTTGCTTCATCTCTTCCAGGAATTCTAGTCCAGGATATGTTTTTCTTTGAGGATTTTTGCTTAAAGATATTTTGGAGTCATTCTCTTCTCAGTTTGTGTCTTGAGCATCCCTGCTGTCATCAGCAGTTTCCAAGAATAGCTTTTTAACCATTTTTTCCCAAACATCAGTTTGGTTTACAAAATTGTCTCTGTCTTTGGCCATTGTTGCTATGGAAGAAATTATCTGTGGGTATTGAAGAAATCTGCAACTCAGTTCAATTTGACACACATTTTTAAATCATCTACCATGTTCTAGGTTCAGTTTAACACAAATTTATTGTCTATGACTTGTAAACCACTATGTTGAGTTTTGGAGAATCCAAAGTCAGAACTAAGGAATTTCAATTCTGCTGTGAAACTGGAGTGGAGAGGGTGGGGTTGCTTAGAACAGGTACAAAGGTTAGTGGATGGAAGATAATTTGGGGAAGGGGATAGTACTTACTGAAAATGAAGACAATTAGGAAACACTCTGTAGGAGGCTGATTTGAACCTTGAATGAAGCTAAGAGGCCACAATGAGAGAGTAAGTACATTCTAGGAATACTTAGCTTCCGAGCTTAGAGGTGACACAGATTGAGTTTTAGGGAACACCAGGTAAATTAGCTTAGCTTGACTTTTATATGTAGAATATGTGAAGGGGAGCTTAGTGAAATAAACTTGGAAAGGTATGTTGGGGCCAGATTGAGGAGGTCTTTAAATGTCAAATTGAAGAGTATATATTTTATCTGAGAGGCAGCAGGGAATTTTTGAATTTAGACCAGAAGAGTAAAATATTGAGACCTGAGTTTTAGAAAGATAAGTCTGTTACCTCTGGTAGAGGCTGGGTTTTAGAGAGGCAGAGGTGGAAGCCTGGGAACTAGGGAGAGAATTATTGGAATAGCTGAGGTGAGAGATGATGAAGGTTTGAATCAAATGAAGATGAAAGGTACAGAATCTCAGAGGTGAAAAGGAAGCTCAGAGGCCATCTAATCCAGCCCATACCACCTAAGCAAGACTCCACCTTTTCTTTGAAGACTTTCAGCAACCCATTCCATTTTTGAATAGCTTTTGTCGTTAGGAAGGTTTTTCTTACATAAAGCCTTATTCTTCTCTGCACCCTCTGGGGCCAAGTGAAACAAGTCTAATTAATCCACCTTCAACAAAGCTGTGTCATGTTCCAGAGAGCCCTTCCCTGTCTTCATTGTCCTTGTTACAGTTCTGTATTTGCATTACTTAACCACATTACTACATTTCTACGTTACTACATTTCTACGTTACTACATCTTATTGTCCTATAGTTTATTAATGTCCTTCCTGGAATGTGACACCAGAACTGTACAAAAAGCTGCAGATATTGTCTGACCATGGTAGAATGCAGTGGCACCACCATTGCATTAGTCCTGGACACTGTGCTGCTATCATTGGAGCCTTAGGCTGTATTTTTTGGCTGCCTTGCAAATGCTGTTGATTTTTTTCAAACCTGTTGCCTGCTGAAGCCCTCAGGTACTTTTCAGAGAAATTGCTATCTAGACGTACTTCTCCCATCTTTTACGTGCAAAGCTGTTTTTTGATGCAGGTGTAAGACTTACTGTTTATATCCATTAAATTTTAATTTACTAGATTCAGCCCAAGGTTCTATTCTGACAAGATTTTTTAGAACCTGATTCTTTTAGAAAGTGTATTAGATGTTCCTTCTAACTTTGTGTCATTTGTGTGTGTGTGTGTGTGTATGTGTATGTATATATCATATATATACATATATATATATGGAGAGAGAGAGGGAGAGAACGAACAAAGGAGAGAAGGGAGGGAGGGAGGAAGGAAGGAAGGAATTAGTTTTATTAAGTGCTTACTATGTGCCACATATTGTGCTGAAAGCTGGGGATATAAGCCCAAGCAAATAAGACAGTCCCTGCCGTCAAGGACCTTACATTATTTTGGAGGAAGATAGCACATAAAAGGAGATAGACAGGGAGAGGAGAGGGAGTTAAGTGGTATCCTTGCTGGGCCACATATGCAACTGAGAAGGTAGAAACCTCCATAGAGGGAACAGTGGGGATGGTAGATGTGATAAGCATGCCACCTGTGACTTTTATTCAGCACAAGACCAAGCACACGTTCCTGGGAGTGCTACTGGATGCACCTTTTTAAGATGGCTTCTAAATTGTAATAACTCCTCCCTTGTTGAGTTTTTAGCTCACGTTCTACATCTTGTCCACATGAAGAGCATAAGAAGGTAAATGAGATATATAGAGCATTCATGCGATGATCTATCTTTCTAATAACTTTATCATAAAAAAAATTAGATTAGTATGGCATAACCTGTTCTTAAGGAATTTAGATTGGTGCCTTTTGATTATTTCTTTTCTAGCTGTTCAATTTAATCAAAAGTTCCTTTAATAATGTTTCAGAGTTTCACCAAAAATTAAAATCATGCTTATTAGACTACATAGTTTACAGACTTCATTCTTTTTTTTTTTTTTTTAAATTGGAACATTTACCTTTTATAGTGTTATCTCCTCTTCACCGCAGTATTTTAAAGAGCACTGATGGTAGCTCGTCAGTCATATCCTTCCGTTTTTTAATACCTTGGAATGTAGTTCATTTAAACTTGATAACTTTTACTCATGAAATGTGACTCGGTACTTTCTTACTATTCATCTTATCCTAAGTACATCAACATCCTTTTAGCCGTTTTGTTCAATTCTTTCTAGTCCAAATGATGTTCTCCTTGGCAGAGAAAATAGAAGGAAATGAAGTGTGGCTCAGCCTTCTCTCCACTATGTTATTGTTGTTACCATCTGCCTCAAACAGCCTCCGAGCCTTCCTTTGTGTTTCCCATATTTCTCAGTATAACTTAAAAAAGTCCTGAAAATCTTACTGTCTTTAGTTTCCTTTCTTAAAGGTTTTAAAACGTGTGTATAGTAGATTTTAAACTATCCTGTTTGTCTGCTTCCTTCTGACCTTCTGTTTTCTTCTGGGAGGTTCTAAATGTTCCAGTCTTTTTCTTTCCTTTTTTTCATCACTTGCTGTTGCCCACCTACCCTTGTGCCATCTCAGTTAAAAACCAAGAGAAAGAAACTTTCTAACAAGGAAGCATAGTCAAGCAAAACAAATTACACGGCATCTTCCATTGTCCCAAAGTGTGTATCTCTATATCTTATGTCTGTCACTTCTGTGTCAGGAAGTGGATTGCTTTTTTCACCTTGAGTTATGTTTAGTCATTATGTTGTTTCTATCATTACTTCTTATGTACACTAGACATAGGCTAGAATGTTAGCACTACATTATCAAACAGGTTCTTACAATTACTTAAATAAATTTACCTTTCTAGATTTCTCTGAACTCATGTCTCAGTATTTCAAAATTTCTATACTTTACATCTGAAATGCTTAGAAATCCTTTATTTTATAAAGGTCAAATTTTTTTCACTGTGTAGAATTATACTTAACTTTTCAGGGTAAATTATTCTTGATTGTAAGCCTGTCACTTTTGGAATGTTGTATTATAAGATCTCTTGACTTTTAGTAGAAGTCATCAGATCTTGTGGGATCCTGATTATGGTTCCCTGCTACTTGAACTACTTTCAGGCTGTGTGAAGTACTTTTTTTCTTAGTGTAGTAGCTCTGGATTTTGGCTGTGACATTCATGGGACTTTTCCTTTTGGGAGCTGATAAGTAGATTTTTTTCTTATCCTGCTTTCTGGTCCTATAAGATTGGGAAAGTTTTCATTTATGAATTCTTAAAATATTGTGTCCATGGTTTTTTGTTTATTTGTTTTTTAAATCATTGTTTTCAAGGAATTCAATGATTCTTAAATTATCTTTCCCTTGACCTGCTTTCCGGGTCACTTTTTTATGTCAGATATCTTAAATTTTCTTTTGTTTTTACAGTCTTTTAATTTTATGCTAATATTTCTTACCATCTCATGGAATCAATGAACTGTTTCCCTCCTATTTCCCTATCGAGTAAAATATGTGTGTGTGTGTGTGTGTGTGTGTGTGTGTGTGTGTGTGTGTGTGTCCTTCTTTTTACTGGTTCAGGTGAGAGTGAGGTATAAGTATCAGCCATCACCCTCTTCCCCTTGTCATTGTTTGGATAGAGTTCTACTTCTCAGGATTGACTATTTGAGTTAATTTTTCCTAATCTTCCTTCCTATTCTCCTCTAGTGTATTCTTCTTCCCTTCCCTCTTCCATTTTTCTTTTAAGATCATGAAGACACAAAAGAACCACTTCAGGCTTTTTGTCTGATTGATGTTCATTCATTCATGACCCTGTAGACCATACTGGCTAAGGGGGTTTTCTTGGCAAAGATACCGTAGTGGTTTGCCATTTCCTTCTCCAGTGAATTAGAGCAAACAGTGATTAAGTAACTTGGTCACGGTCATACAGCTAGTAAGTGTCTGAGGCTGAATTTGAACTCAGGTCTTTCTGACTCTAGGCTCACTGAGCCAGCTAGCTGCCTAATTAGATTTCTTCTATGAGCCCTGATGATAATAAGAGTTCAGAAAGGACCAAATCTGTCATCTCATATTAGAATATAAGCAGTTTAACCTTGTTTAATCTGTGATTGTTTATTCTTATGTTTCTCTTAAATCCTATGTTTGAACATCAAAGATTTTATTTAATTGTTCTTTATATCATGAATGCTTGAAGCTCTTTATTTCATTAAAGGTTCATTTCCCCCCTGTAGGATTATACTCAGTTTTCTGGGTAAGTTATTCTTGACTATAAGCCTATGTATATCCTTTGCCTTCTTGAATATTATATTTCTAGTGAATATTATATTTCTGTTCTCCCTTATAGTTATGGCTGCTAAATGATATGTAGTCCTTATTGTGGCTACTTGGTACTTGAACTCTTTCTTTTGGCTGCTTGGCCGTACTTTTTCCTTTAACTTGGAAACTGATTATTAGCAGTAATATTCCTGGGAGTTTTCATTTGGGAATTTCTTCTATTGTTTTCATTTTAAATTAATTTTGTTTTAATATTTCTTGTTGTTTCATTGATTTCTATCTGGTCCATTCTGATTTTCAAGGGAGTCTATTGCTTGGGCAAGTTTTTATATCCCTTGGCCAAGTTAATTCTCATTCTAATTTTTTGTGTCATAGCTCTCCTTTCTTTTCCAACTTTTTCCTCTAGTACTTTCATTTTATTTATAAAAAAACATTTTTTACCCATTTTTAAAAATTCAAACTTCGTCTTTCCCAGGGATTTTAGTTTAATTTGTGCTGTGTTTTCCTTTGAGGTTTTGTTCCAGATGTTTTGGAGTTATTTTCTTCTTCTGAGTTTGTGTCCCTATCATAGTAATTCCTTATAGTGAGCTTTTTTTGTTGTTGTTGTTCATTCTTTCAACCTACTTCTTGACTGTGGCCTTGATATCGGGGCCATGCTCTGGGCACTTCTGGAGGGAATGTCTGGGCTGGTCCTATTGTTGCTTTTTGGAAGATATAAACAGCTCAGGCTAGAGTTCTGCAAGTTTTCTGTTCTCCCAGAGTGGTTTGATCTAGGGTTAAATCTGATTGCTTCCATCTGATCTGAGCTTTGACCTAGGTTTGGGGCTGAGCAGTAGTAGACTGCTGATGAACTCAACCAGCTTAGTGGCCCTGTTGGTTCAGAGTGAGAGAGCTGTAGGTTTCCTTTTTTTCTGCTGATCCTTCCCTCTTTATTCCTCTGTAGGCTTCACTCTGAGCTAGAAATGGAACTGAGACCCTGCTCTGCTCCTGGGATCCGAGCCACAAAGCTCCTGCTGGCTTCTGATCTTACTCCTCTTTCACACAGCCCAGGGCCTGCAGCTACTTCTTATCCCAGAATGCCACCCCTACATGAAAGTTCCTCCCTCAGTCTACTCTAGACCAACAAAGTTATCTATTGACACCTGAGGTTATGGTTCCCCAGTATGGATCTGGGACCTCGTTTTGCTTTGGTGTCGCTTCCTGAATTGTAATTTTCTGTACAGCCCGGTGTCCCTGGCCAGACTCCTGTCTCCAGCATCCACAGACCTCTGCTTTCTCCCCGGGCCAACCTGAAATGGAAGAATGACTCATGGTGGTTATTTCTTGGAGTTCTCCATCATGTTTGGTTTGGTACATTTTCTAGATCTCTTTAAATGATTTAGGGATGGGGGAGTTCACTGTACTTCTTTTTTGTCTACCACCTTGTTGTGCCCTCCCCCTATGCCCCTGTGCCTCATTTATTTTTATCTTGTACATCTTTCATCGTCATGTAGTAATTCTTGTAGTCCTTATAGAAATATTTTTTTCTTTTGAATCTGTGCTTATAAGTTTTACAGAATTGCTTTCCATTTGAGAGAGCTCTAGATCTGCAATATTTTTTGATACTAGTTGGTATTTTCTTTAATTTACTAATCTGTCCAACTTTAGTTTCTTAATTGAGGTTTTGTGGCCAGGCCACGTTCTGTCTTTTGCTGCAAGTGTTTGACCCTCTTGATCTTGTCTGGTTCCCCTGAGTTCTTTTGCTAACCTCCACCTCCTAGGTTTAGGGTTCTTTTCTCGTTCCATTACCTCTTCTCCTCCTCCCCCCCACCCCTGATCTTTGAGTTCTGGATTTTCACTCTTCTGTGTCATCTCACCACAGAATGTTAGGGATCTTAGAGCCTCTTGAGTATCAGCTGACCTGGTGTGAGTATTTTCTGGGAGTTCCAGTGTCTCCACTATGGGACTTTTTGATCACCCTGTTGCTCTTTTCCAGGGACCCTTCGGTCTTGCTGTCTCCAGACCGAGAAACTTGCTGGCTACAAGTGTCCAGTCTCTGGTCGCACTGATGTTTATTTTGCTGGAGGTGCACCTTTAACCAAATTGCCTTTGGGCTTCTGGTTAACTTTGTGTGGTTCTTGGGTGTCTGAAGTATATTGTAGTTTCTTATTGGATTTCTTTATCATTATTCAGTCTGGTATAAACTTAAGATTTTTGCAGGAGTTAGGTATTTGGGAGCTGGCAGTTCTGTTACTCATTCAGGCAACCATCCTGGCAGGAAGTTCCCTGTCATTGCCTTCGTTCCTTCCTCCCTCCCTCCCATCTTCCCTCCCTCCTCCCCTCCCCTTGTCATTGTTTCTTTACCAGCCTTGATTCATTCTGAGTACAGTGTTCATATCTTTAGAATATCCCATACTTTCCTTATATCCTATATATGTATCTCCAATTTATCCTGTATACATCTTGCCTACATATAGTTCTTTGTTTATTGTCTCCCTCATTAGACTGTAAGTTGACAAGGTTTTGGGGTGCTGGGACCCCGAGAATGCCAAGGCAGAGTTGCCTGGAATGAATTCACACACTCAAGCCTTCTCTTAATCAAGTGGCAAAGAATTTATTATAACACTTTAGCAAAAGTGGGCAAGAGTCCTTATGGGAACCTGTGAGAGACTGAGGATGGTGCTGGGGTTTATATAAAAAGGGGGCATGGAAAAGGAATGCCAAGGGTACTAATTTGGTAATCTAAGGATCCAGGTGTCTTTGGATGGGAAAGTATAGGAAGTGTACCAGGCACTGAGGGAGTTGTCAGAGGCATGAACCTTGGAGATCTGGTGCCAAGTCAGAGAGAGAATCCTTGGGCCAGCCAGGGACAAAAATCCTAGGGCCAGGTATGCCTCTCTCTGCTCTGATAAGAGAATGTGTTCTGCAACAAGAGAAAATTTTCTCATGGGACAGGGTCCCACTGAGAAATTGGGAGTCTTCCAGAGACCTGATCTTAGGGCTGGGGCCTGAGCACACCATCTTAAGCGCCTTGAGAATAGAGATGTTTTTGCCTTTTTTTCTATCCCCAGTGCTGAGCACAGTGTCTGGCATATGTTGTTGGGGCAGCTAGGTGGCACAGTGAGTAGAGCACTGGCCCTGGAGTTAGGAGGACTTGAGTTCAAATCTGGCCTCAGACACTTGACACATGTGCTAGGTGTGTGACCTTGGGCAAGTCATTTAACCCCAATTGCCCTGCCAAAAAGCAAAAAATAAATAAATAAAAAATGAATGCTTGTTAACTTGACTTCACTTATAAATCCATGCCATTCACTTGTGTTCATCTATTTCCTGCCTCTGTTTCCATTGTTGTAAACTTTTTTAAAACATAAAGTAGTCAGTGAATTTCACATCCATCTACATTGATGGTCTCTTTAGGCAACTTAACCTTTTTCTCTTCATCAAAGTGGTTTCTCTTTATGTCTTCCAAATCTTATTCTTGAAAGCTTATAGATTTTTACTCCGCAGAATTCTACCTATCGTTTCTGTGGACCCTTTGAAATCTGCTCTTCCAAAATTTAAGCTGCATATGAGACTGTTAGCTTTCTTCTGCTCTCCTATCACAAACTCTAAAAGAATCATGATCTTCCCAAAAAGTTTTTTCTTGTTAGTGAAACTCAGCTCCAGAATTACAAGTCTTCCTCTTTTTTCCTTTTCCTTTTTAAAACAGAAAATTGTTATTAAGTCAAGAAATTACTGCTCTTATTTTTGTAGAAATTGCACTAAAAGATCTGAATTTATATTAATGTAATGCTACTTCTGGATTACAGATGAGGTATGATAAAACATTTCCTTCCTCCTGATATAGACTGTAGACTATGGGAGTGGAATTCGGCTCTATATGCTAGCAGATATGAGTGATATGTTGGTGTGTATTGCATGTATATTACTGTGGCTCGAACATGGTTATTAGGAAGTGACAAAAGGTAAAAAAAAAATCATCAAAATATTAAAAAACAAGTACTTTAGCATATGTCTGATTGATAGTTTCTCATCACTACTATATTATATCTCAACCTGGCTTGCAGTCTGTTTCCTGAACTCCTCATGGGTTTTCTCTTTTAGTTCAAGATCTCCCTCCTTTCTCTATTTTTAAAAAGTTTTTTATTGATGGCTTTTGCATCACGTAGCTTTCCTCTCATACCCTATCAGTTCCTCTTCCCCAGAGAGTCATCCTTTATGTGCCACCTCCTTCAGGACGGCTTTCTTGACTGCCCTCGCCATTCCTGCATACCACTATGCATTTATTTGGCTTATGTAGCCACTGCTTATCTGGAAACATGTTCAGTCTCCTACTATTATGGGAGCTCCTTGACGGCACAGCCTGTCTCACTTTGTTTTTTGTATCCCCAGTACTTACTAACACAGTGCCTGGCACACGGGAGGCATGCGGTATTGTTGTTTAATGGGTACATTCTGTCAGGATCGTTTTTTGTGCATGTGAATCACTGAAAATGAAAGGGTTTTATCCACATTTCACCTCCTGTATTAGGAGGCGAAATAGAGAGTATGAAGTAAAGGGGACAAGGGAGAGATAAAAAAAGACCAAGTGTCCTTAGATATTTGAGGTGGGACCAAACATTAACAACTAAGGGGAATCAAGAAAAGCTCTACAAAGGATCTACCTGTCATCTGGTTTGAGGCTTGAAGAAGCCTTGAGAGAATTTCAAGTCATTCTAACCCTTACTGAAGCATATGTAAGCTTCCTTCCTCTCTCACCTGATACACACATACATACATACATATAGCTGTGTATAGTATTGTACATAGATATATAGTAGTGAATATATATACACATATACATATAGATAGAATATACCTGATAGTGTAAAAGTCTGTGTGTGTGTGTGTGTGTGTGTGTGTGTGTGTGTGTGTGTGTGTGAGAGAGAGAGAGAGAGAGAGATGTGCAGTATAAGTGCTTGTTGCAGGGCAGCTAGGTGGCACAGTGAGTAGAGCACCGGCCCTGGAGTCAGGAGGACCTGAGTTCAAATCCACCCTCAGACACCTGACACACTAGCTGTGTGACCTTGGGCACTTAAGTCACTTACCCCCAATTTCCCTGCCTTCCCCCCTCCAAAAAAAAAAGTGTTGTTTAATGGCTAGATTCTGTCAAGATCATTTTTGTGTATTTGGATCACTAAAAATCACTAAAAAAAAATAACTATTGGCTTAGAACCCCATTAGTAGACATAAGTAATAAATAAGCGTTAGGAATTCCCTTTTGAAGCAAATAGTGCATGATGAGTTTTATACTCTCTTCTTTAAGAGTCTGGTATCAGAGCGAAATGTTGAATGCTATACGGTGGTTGTAGTTATTTATATGCCTCAACAAATATATAAATATATTTTGGCAACTTCCTTATAGTAATGTGGTTATTGTTTTCTAGGCATCTTGCATCTTGCAATTGATTAAGTATATTCAGAAACTACAAACAAAGGAAGTACCAGTGGCAGAAGAAGTGATTGCCCTGTTTGCTGGGGAATTGAACCCTGTGGCTCCCAAAGCACAGAAAAAAGTTCCTGTCCCAGAGGGGTAAGTCTGCTCTATCCAGTCTCAACGTATATGCCTAGATTATCTTGAAAGCAATAAAGTAGGTATTTGTGGTAATACTGCTTCTGTGATTGTTCCTAACTTGAACTGATCTCACCAACCAGTCATAGCAGAGAAAATAGTAATTCAGAACTTCAATTTTGAGGAACCCATCTCTGTTATTTAGCAAAAGGGTAGAAAAGGAAGCTGTTCTCTTCATTGGACTCGTCAGAATATTAGCATCGTTTTTGGTTGGACAGAGTATTTTTTGTGCTAGGATATTAGATAATCAGACAGTAGAAAAATGTGGTATTTTTATGTGCTATATAATTATATTGCTCATGTTTAGTCTGGACCTCGATGCATGGATCAATGAACCTCCTTCAGATAGTGACTCTGAAGATGAAAAACCCAAAACCATTTTCCATGATGAAGAACAAAGACATTCTAAGCATCGGCAACCTGAGATTGATGAAGAGGAGTTGGCTAGGGTAAGCAAGCTACAAAACTCTTGTTTATAGGTTTATATGTAATTAATTTAACTACTCATATTTAATTAATTTCTTTATAACTAAACAGACACAGTAACCATAGCGCAGATATAAGGTCTTGTTTTTGTTGTTGTCTTCAAAAAACAACTCTTTCTACCTTTGCAAGAATTTACATTGATTTTTTTTTTATGCTTGAGTTTAAAACCCAGTGTAAGGTTTTGGTTTGCTATGAATAAAACTTCCTATGGCAACTCCGAAATTAGAAGCAGTCACTTCTTTACATACAGATATCGCTACCTAAGTACTATATTAATCATAGTTTTTAGTATTAATGTGCATTGTAGATTAATTAAGTTCAATACTTCTAGGATCTGTGATTTTTATCAGAGTGATTATTCCTTCTGCTCTTGTAGATCCCAGCTTTATGTCCCTTTTTCAATTCAATTTTATAAGCATTTCTTAAGTGCCAATTACATACCAGGCATTGTGCTATGCACCAGAGATACAAAACAAAAAGAAAGCCGTTCCTTTTATTCAGTAAACATTTATTAAGGGTCTGCTATGTGCTGGGCCCTGTGCCAGTCAGTGAGCTTGCATTCTACTAGAGTGAAACAGCATGTACACAGATGAGCACATACAAAGTAATTTGGTCGTGAGAAAAACCCTTATGATTGTGGCAATCAGGAAAAGCCTCGTGGAGGAAGAGGGACCCTCAAACCATTATTTGGTTTGAGTTTTGAATAGAATTAGAGATACCCAGAAGTGAAAGTGGAGGAGGAGAGCATTCTGGGTATGGAGGTCAGCTGCTGTGAAGGGACAGAGAGACAATGTGGAATGTCAGGGATGGAGAGTAGGTCAGTGGAGAGTCTTCTAAGTTAACTGTGTCTAGCTTTCTGGGGATGAGCCACTGCACTGAGCCCTGTGTTCAGAAGATGAATAGACAGCCCTTTGATAGACTGTAGTAAAAGCCTCTCTAGCTAGACAGACCTGCCACTTTTTTTTTTTTTTTGCAAATCCTTCAAGAATCCATAGTCACCTTCTCACCATAATAAAGCAACAGAATAGGACTATAATGGAGGATTATAGATGAAACCAGGATTAAAGTAAGCTTTTCCAGATGACCATTCTGCACTGATGTCAAAAACCTGTCCTTTTAAAGGGTTTCCATATTTACCTATTTTTGTATATTTTGCCTCCGCTTCCTTCCTTTCTAAAATAAGTAAGGAGCTCTACCTCTCCTTCTGAAATAATTGGCCTGTTTTATAATGCTTTTCATTTAATAGCATGTAGAGAATATTATGCAAGGATTATTATTCCACAATCTACAGAGAAGGAAACAGGTCATCAAGGTGAAATGACTTAACCACAGCCACAACTGGGACTCAGCCCTAGGACTTCTAGATCTTTGACTCTCAGCATATTATACCACCTCTTCATAAGAGAAAAGCTCCATGAGACACAAGAGCTGTATCTTCATGCAGGCATTTCAGAAATGTTTGTCACTTTGAATTGAGCTCTTCAGATTTTTGTGCACAGACCATAATTTTAAATTTCAGTAGTTCTGATTATACTGTTCTTACACCATACTGAAAATTGAATTGGGATCATAATAGTTTATATCCCAATTAATCAGGAAAGAAATGTTTCAGGTATACTTTACAATACCCCGCCACTAAACTGAGCTTTCATTTGTTTGTTCCCTTACACCTGCTATTTAATATTGTGTGTCAGCGTCGGGAAGCACGGAAACAGGAACAGGCCAACAATCCATTTTATATCAAAAGTTCTCCCTCACCTCAAAAGGTAAGTAAGAAACTGCTTTGTTAAATATGCTTTCTGTGTGTAAGGCAGTGGCTAAAAGTAATTCTCAGTGGTGGAATGAATGTTATCCTGTCCATTTCCTTTGCATTTCCATACATGTGGAGTTAGGCTTTCAAATATTCTAAATAAATTAATAGCCTTATCTTGTTTAATTTAACAGAAATAAGGTGGCAGTTTTGTTGTTTTAAGGCAAAAAGCCAAAGGAAATTTTGCTGAATAGAAGCACTTAACAGTGATGTAACTTTTGTTTTATAATTTTGTGTATGAGTTATACCCAACCAATGTTATTCCATATAATCTCAAATAATTCCCCTTTTAAGAAAGAGTCCCTTCCATATTGTCTTAGAGCCTGCATAATAGATTCAAGGTCTGCAGTGATCTGAGCTTCTACTTTATCCCCCAGAGGGTAAACTGCCTTTCACATCAGCTTCTAACTTTCGCATTGATGGTATCATTCCCACAGAAGTAGCTGCTTATCTTTAAGTTGTTTTAGCTGAAGGTAGTTCTTTCAGGATCATGGAACATGTCTGGGATTCTTGACCTGGGGCCTTTTGTTTTTTATTTTTAATTGCTAACTGTATTTGAAATAGAATTAGTTTCCCTTACAATCCTATGTATTTTATTTTATGCATTTTAAAACGTTTTGAGGAAAGGTCCACAGGTTTCACCAAAGGATTGCCAAAGGGGTCTGTGATAGGCAAAAGGTTAAGGAAGCCTGATATTGAATCATCATTCCTTTGCTCCAAGAACCTTTCAGAATTATTCTTGTGTCAGCATTATCAGGAGTAGTCAGATGAAATTCAGAGTACCTATGGTGGTCCAGAAGATACCTGCTGTCATGGTGTTTGGCTCCATTTATTCCTATGCTCACTAGTGTTTTTAATAGGAATGGATGTTGTATTTTTCCAAAAGCCTTTTCTGCATCTATTAAGATAATCATACGATTTCTGTTGGTTTTGTTACTGGTATGGTCAGTTATGCTATTAGTTTTCCTAATATTGAACCAGTTCTGCATTCCTGGTATAAATCCCACCTGGCCATAGAGTATGATTGAATACATATGCCAGAAATGGCATAAAAGTTTTCCTTGGAAGCAACAGCATATTTATATGCAGCATTCATCTCTGTTCATTGACCTGAAATTTTGTTCCTTTGGAGATTGTGATGCTTAATTATTCATAGCCATCACCAGAAGATTTTTGGTGTTTAAAAGATGGGGTTTTGCCTTAGGGAGAATCTGAGCCTCGTTAAAAGCACTCTACAATTACTCAAATGCATTTCAGTCTGCTCTCCTTATTCCAGTCTGACCCCAATCATTGTCCATCTGCATTGTCTGCCTAAGACATGTATGAACCAGTTCCATAGGCCATCAGGCCGACCACCCAACTCTGAAATGGTGAGGACAAATTATCTTAATGATAGTGTTATTCAACAGAGTCTCTGTTGTGTCTTTCAAGCAACCTTTTATTACAATCCTAATCCATGCAAGGCAGTTGCTTCATTGGAGGAGAACCTTTCAGGATTCATTTTGCTCTACTCGATCAAGTACTTGCTTGTAGTCTACATATTATGTACACAGTGGGGTTCTTTCTCTGCATCTTTTAGACATTTGTGTGAATGTTGAAATGTGGTTGGCTATGGAGTATCCTTTGAAAGCTTGCCTATTCCCTTATATTGTCATCAGGGATGCTCTTGTTATTAATGTGTAAATTATTCCCATAAAGATTTTATAGAAATGAGAAAGTTTAAATATGAGTTATAGTTATTAGTATCTTATTGGTTGCCTCCTTAAGGTAGTAATAATATCCATGATTTTTTCTAATAATAACAATCATCATCAATAAAATTCACATATCATGTCAAGGTTTGCAAATACATTCCTGTGTACATTATTTCATTTCATTTGAGCCTCAGTGCAAGAGGGGCAGCATGGTGCAGTAGAGTGGTGAATTTTGAGGCAGAATAATTGGAGCTGATTCCTGGCTCTGCCACTTACTGCCTATGTGACCATGGGCACATTACTTTATAGCCTCAGTAAAATCAGTCTGGTGCTCAGTCCTCAGTAAGATCAGGGGTTGTATGAGATGAACCTCAGATGAACTTCCAGGCTCCTTCTAGCTCTCACTCTGTGATCTAAGAACTACCCTGTGTGACAGATACACTCAGCAGGTGGTTTTTGTTTTTATATATTTTATGGATGAAGGGACAGAAGCACAGAAAGGCTGAATTTTCTTAGCCATAGTAATACATCAAGGGAGTATAAGAGATTGTATTTGAGATCCTGTCATCCTGACTTCAAATCCACCTCTCTCCACACACTGCCATCCTCTCACAGAGCTTGAAAGTAGTCAGGCTTGAGGAGAATGCCCTCCATGTGGAGGATGTGACATCCCCATTACATTTCTTCTTGTCCCACATGGATCTCGTTTCATGACTTAGTTATCTTTTCCAGCTTTGGGCTTTCTCTGCCTGATATGTAAAAAAGCTTCATGATGTACATTTACATTGGGTTTTGTGACTGTCACCTTTTCTCTAAAAAGCTCTCAATACATTCTAACATCATATTGATTCAGATTTCCTTACTGGGTCAAATTAAGCCACAGACTCCATTCTTGGTGATGACCTTTGGTCAGTTTAGGTTGCCGCTTAATCACTAAAGAATATTCTCCCTCTGATCATCTATGTGATCAGCTGTGGTTCCAGATGTAGACGGAATTGGGTATGCAGATTATAATCATCTATGTTTATTTGATGTCCTAATGACCATCAAGAATTGTCCTTTACTCTTTTTAAAAATTTTTTTTATTGTCCTTTATTCTTAAAGTCAGTTAAGTAATGTTATTATTTAGTCAAACTTAGTCAAATTTATTTTCAATAATAATGCTTTTGAAATTTTAACTTTTCTAGCGGTATCAGGACACACCTGGTGTTGAGCACATACCTGTGGTCCAGATTGATCTCTCAGTTCCCTTGAAGGTTCCAGGCAAGTGTGTGCTAAAGATTTATCTTCATTATTTTCAGAAGCTGGAATGTCTGTTTCTTCCTTGATGCCAACAGGAAACCAGTAAGCCTGCAGATTCATGTGAAGGTTCCTGTCCTGTTGCCAGGGGCATAAATGAAACTTTGCTTTAGAGTTGCTGATGTGGCAGTGACATCAAGAACTGCCTAGGCTAATCAACTTAATTTCCAGACAGGGTGAAAGAGAGAATTATATAGCAGTAACGTTTCTGGAGAGACATCATGGATAGCGAGCTGCTTGCCTCAGAGATAGAAAAACCTGCTCAAATCCTACCCCTGGCATGCTGGCTACTTGATCTTGGCCAAGTGTCTTAACCTCTCATTCCCACCCTCCTACCCCAGTCCCCCAAACTTAAGAATGTCAGTTGTAGACATGAGTTAGTAGAGGGAGTAGACTTACTAGGAATTACCGATCCCAATGAAGGCATAAGACCACTCTTGAAAAAGTTTCCAGTCAACAGAATTTGCCCCTTAACTGTCACTATTTGCATTCTTGGGACAATAAGGATTTCAGGATGCAATGAATTATGCCTTGAACGGTTAGAGGTGAACCCCCTAGCAGTTGTAGAAGACAGAGTTTGTATATTTTGTTTTTATTTCTACATAAGAGGAAAATTACATTTCTCTGGAAGGCTGGGTTCAGCAAGGAAGCAAGTTCAGCCCAGAAAGGAATTTCCCATCTGTCTCCTTTCTTCAATATATTGTCAACAATATACAGAGAAAACTAGAAAAACTTCATCATTAGGAATTGAGACTGCCTTGGCAAAGTGCACAGAACACTAGGGGCCTTCTGTGCCAATTTGTGTGAAAAGAGGTTAAGGCCAAAATGTACTTCTCCACTCCCCAAAAGGAGGAACAGTAATCTTTGTAGCTCCCTGAGTCTGGTACGGTCCTTTTAATGAATGATTCAATTAATAATCCACTAACTGAGTCTCATTACTGGAATTTGTTCAAGTACTAAAAATCATTTCACAAATTATAGTGAGTAATATGACAGTATTGATTTTTAACAAACTATGAGGTCACTCATGTAGCTGAAATAATTTTTTTCTGGAATTTATAAGTGGGTGATAACATTCAGCAACTTTTAATGATCACTGCTAGAAAAATGAATAAAGACTAAAATAATAGCTTGGCACTGGTGAATATTGATTTAATTCTTTTGAATCTTGGATTTGAATTATAGGTTCATATATTCACTGACTTTATATCATAGAAGAATTTTGTCTGGAAAAACTACATCTTAAGGCCAGAATGGTGCTATTCAGGTAGCCAGGGCAGGATGTAAGTGATAAAGCCATAAGATTTCTTTTCTTTCCTCTTATTAAAAATTTTTCACCCTCTTTAAATTGACATCTTTTCTGTTTGTATCACCTTCATTTCCAGATATATTTCTCCCCTTGCCTCTTTTCAGACGGGATCAGAGGGTGGGCTGGATTTGGCCCTTGGGCCAGATTTTAACACCTCCTGATCTAGTGTGTTATCAGTTCAATAAAATAGTCATTGAGTATCTAACATATTCTTTACAATTTCAGGATAAAGTGAGCTATAGGCTCCCCACTATAAAACTCTACACTTGGGGCAGCTAGGTGGCTCAGTGAGTAGAGCATCAGCCCTGGAGTCAGGAGGACCTGAGTTCAAATCTGGCCTCAGTGAACTTACTAGCTCTGTGACCCTGGGCAAGTCACTTAACCCTGTTTGCCTCAGTTTCCTCATCTATAAAGTGAGCTGGTGAAGGAAATAGCAAACCACTCCAGCAAGCATGACTAAAAAGACTAAACAACATAATCTCCTAATCTTTACAAAGAAAGGAGGAAGATAAATTTTCTCAACTATTTTTTGGAGCCAGCTTGGTCATTATAATTCTTGTGATTTATTTTCAAGTGTAGAGTATTTTTTTGTTTGTTTGTTTTTTGAGTGGGGAAGGCACAGCAATTAGGGTTAAGTGACTTGCCCAAGGTCACATAGCTAGTAAGTGTGTCAACTGTCTTGAGGTCACATTTGAACTCAGATGCTCCTGACTCCAGGGCCGGTGCTCTACTCACCGCGCCACCTAGCTGCCCCAAGTGTAGAGTTTTATAGTGGGGAGCCTGTAGCTCACTTTGTCCTGAAATTGTAAAGAGTACGTTAGATACTCAATTACTATTTTGTTGAATCTACTAGATCAGGAGGTGTTGAAATCTGGCCCAAGGGCCAAATCCAGCCCACCCTCTGCTCCTGTCCTCCTGACCCACCCTGGCTCCTTTTACTAGCTTGCAGGCAAGGGGGCTGTGATTTGCCCCTGGGGTAGATCATGTAAGTGGTCATCATTGAGTGACTCTCAGCTCCCTCCCCTATCTTTTAGCCCAAAGGCAGCATCATAAACCTTCACAGGATATCAGTGTTGGAAAGGACCTTTATATATGAAACATGGAATGTCAGAGCTTCAAGGAATCTTAGAAAATAGATCATGAAATTTTAGAGCTGAAAGATATTTTGGAAACGATCTGACTTAGTCCATCATTCTGTAGCACATTTGTTTGGAAGAAATAAAAGCTTCAAAAAGCTTGTGGTAGATAAATCTGAGGAAATAAGGATACCTTGAAGGATGAAGTAAACCATGTGTTAATGTCATCCAGAATCTTCATGTGTTTTTAAAAATTTGCACAAACTCTTTATCTTTTTTTTCCCCTTGACCTAGATAGTACCTTGAGTCCCTTCTATGTCTAGTATTTATGAATGTTATTCTGCCAGCTACTCCCAAAGACGTTGAGGATGAGAGCAGCAAGCAAATGTTATAACAAGGCCTAATCACTAGACATGCTTTCCTCTGTGTCCCTTAGCTCTCAAAATGAATGGCTTCCCTGCATTACCAAGTTGGGACTGAGAGCAGACCTACTACATCTTGACTGGTGGCAGGGAGGGAAGTTCAGCAAACCTCTTCAGCACCTGGGTTAAGCACTAGTGATACAAAGACAGAAGGTCACAGTCCCTTCTCAAAGGTGTCTACAATCTAGCTAGGGCAGGGGGAGGGGGAGGAATAAACACACAAGGAACTACGACACCAGGGAGAGGAGGTCCGCTCCAAGTTCTGAGAGATACTGAGGAGGGAGAAGACACTTTCACTTATAATAATGGCCATCTTTTGATATGCTTTTGGCAGAGATTGTCAGCTGAGCCGATTCTTAGAGGGAAAGGATTCCAAAGAGGGAGGGCCCATTGCAGGAAAGAGGGTCAGTGAGCAAAAACAGACTGAAAGGAAGGGCGGCAACACATGGCAGTGCCATGCTCTTGGTTTACTTTTCCCCCACCATCATGAGAGAAATTGGGAACTGGGGTTGAGCCCTTCTATACCATCTCAGTTTCTTTCCTTTACCCTTGTTGCCTTTGAAACTTTGTGGCTCCCCATTCTCGAGTTTAATGTCTTAACAGGCTCGGGACCCCAGCGCTGTAATTGTACCCTCTGTAGGTATTCCTATGTCAGACCAGTACGTGAAGCTTGAAGAAGAACGGAGACATAAACAAAAACTTGAGAAAGACAAGAAAAAGAAAAAGCAGAAAAAGGAAAAGAAAGGCAAGCATCGGCGGCATAACTCACTTCATACAGAAAGTGATGAAGACATAGCCCCTGCACAGCAAGTGGATATCATCACTGAGGAGATGCCTGAGGTTAGCATCCCGCACGCCCCTCCCCTCACCACACCGTCTTCTCTTTTCCTTCATTTTACACTGTAGTCGTCTTTGCTGGTTAAGGCATAGAGTTAACCCATTCAAGATACAGCTGGCTCTTCCCCAGTTCTGTGTTTCTATAGCCTCCCCTGAGTCACCATAGTCTGAGGTCCTGACTTCTCTTCTAGAACAGGACCCTGCTGAATGACATTGTCCTGCTGTTCCCGCTTCCTTTCCCATTTCGACATCCTTAAGGGTCACACTTTATGGGGAGAAAACACCGAACCAGAGGCAAGAAACCTAACAAGAAAGCAATGAGTCAGTTGTGATTGGTAACAAACCCACATCACACCTCTTGGCTAAGCAACATAGCTTCCTCATCCATTGCCTTCTGCTGCATCACTAGTAGTTTAACGTCCATTTCACTCAGTAGTCATTTTTACATAGAAGGTCTATAACATACGTGGGGCATTGCTTAAATGATAATTTAACTTGTTTTTGGTAGAATCCTCTCCTAAATCATATGGACAGAATGTCCATTTTTAGGCCCTAGCAGTAAATTCTGCTGCCCTAGCATGTGTCAGTTCCTTGAGCACCATAGTCACATCTTTCCTTCTAAGTGTGCCTTTGGAAATGTGAGCATTAACTATATAGACAGCTTTTCAGCCCTTTCATATAAAACTAGAGTCCGGGGCTATCTTTTCACTGGGGCCCCTTGGGTTCTGAAGCTATACCCAGTTAGAATGGATGGTTTCTATATAAACAGACTGGCTCTCTTTTATTTCTCTCTCCCTAACCCTCCCTCCCCCTACCCCCAGAATGCACTTCCAAGTGATGAAGATGACAAAGATCCCAATGATCCCTATAAGGCCCTGGACATAGATTTGGATAAGTAAGTAAATTGAATTCTTTGGCCTGTTGCCTATTGGTTGAAATGCTTCTGAAAATGTAGTAAGTACTTCCCTTATTTAGGGGCTTTTGTGGCCAGAAAGGTTAAAGCATTATTGAATCACACACTCCCTATAGTTAGAAGGATCATGAGGTCTATCTGCTTCAATCTCTTTCCTCATGTGTGAGCTCCCTCTGCAACATCCATAGTACTCAGCCTATACTCAAACACCTTCAAGAATAGGGAGCCTACTACCTAATAAGGTACACCCCATTCCATTTTCTAACATTCTCAGGGTTAGGAAGTCTCCCCATAATTTTTACCCATTGCTCTTAATTTTGACATCTAGAGCAAAGCAGAATAAGCCTCCTCATTCTTCTATATGGCAGCTCTTTATTTAAAAATCAAGATTACAAGCCCACTAAGTCTTGTCTTTTAGAGAAGGAAATGGTAAACCACTCTGGTATCTTGGCCAGGAAAACCCCCAAAAAAGGGTCACGAAGAGTCAAACACAACTGAAATGACTGAATAACACCATGTCTTGTCTTCTCTAGGTTAAAACAGCCTCAGTTCCTTCAGTCAGGTTTCACAGGGCGTGGTTTTGAATCTGCTCATTTTCCTAGTTGTCCTTCTCTATATGTGCTCCAACATGTCCCAATCCTTTCTAAAAATGTCCCCAGAGTGAACACAGGTGTCTATCCAGTGAGTTAGAAAATGTTCATGTTTTCCCCATTATCTGAGATCATTAATTGGTTGCTTTATTTTTTTGCTGCTTCTTAACTCTTAACTTTTAACACGCACACGCGCGCGCGCGCGCACACACACACACACACACACACACACACACCCCCCGTCCCTCTCCGGTTGAGCCTAGTGACTTCCATGGGATTTTCCTCTCTGCAGTATAGGTTTATCAGCCAAAACCAGCAGAATGAAATTGTGAGGTTGCTTCCCCTGAGGCTCTGCTGGCTGTCCTAGATTCTCATCCTAAGCTGTGCTCCTCCATTCCACTGCCTCGGAAAGAATTTGGCATGATAGAGAACCCTAATTGACAATGTCCTTTCCTAGTTATTTCTGCTCCTACAGAGAGAGCTAGATAAAGCTCATTCCTTTCTGCCCTGAAAGGGTGTTATCCCCCACCTCCCTCCATTTCATCCCTTTGGACTCTTGAGCAAAACAGCTACTTCACATATCTGAAAATCTGGAACAGTTAAGTCCTAGTGGAGCAGGTGCTTAGGCCAGCCATGGACAAAATCACAGAGTTAGGGAAACATGGCATCTAACAGCACATTTTGATGCCTCCTCTTTCATCCAGCAGTGTGGCCTTCTTCGAAATGGAGAATTTTAGGATCTTAGGAGGTCTCAGAGTTTTTAAACAACCAACATCCATTCAAAGTTCCCCATTCTTCCTCTCATCTGTTGTCTCCACAGAGGTTAGAACATCTTCCTTCCATTTATAGATGCTCAAAGGTACCTCATAGACCAGTCTAGTCGAAGTCCTTTAATTTACAGTGGAGGAAGGTGAGACTTGCCTCTTAGTGACAAGGCCAACTCAAGGAGTGAGTGTCAAAGGTGGAATTTAAGCCCAGGTCTTCTGACAGCTGAGTTTATTCTCTTAACACTGAACCACATTGTAATAATAATAGCTTTCATTTATATAACACTTTAAGGTTTGCACAGCACTTTGATGCCATCTTGATCTTCACAATAACCTTGATAAATAGGTAGCATTATTATTATCCACATTTTACAAGTGAGGAAACTGAAGCTTGGAAAGGTTACATGAGCTGCCCTTGGTCTTAAAACTAGTGAATGTAATTGTAGAAACACCTTCCACCAATCCAGATCAGCACTTCCTCTATAACTTGTTGTTTTAGAGGATGCCTTGGGAGGACTGAGAGGCTAAGTGACTTCACCCATGGTCATACAGTATGTCAGGTGCCGGACTGGCTCCCACACCTTCGTGACTTCCAGGCCAGCGCTGCATTCCCTTCAGCATCGTGCCCTTTATGCAAACCTTAAAGCACTAGGTAAATGTCAGCTATTATGGCCGAGGAGCACTTCATTTCTCGATTATTGGCATTGTTCCTCTCTCCCTTTTTGTTCCAAGAACAGATACAAACCATTGTCAATTTTGGCATAGGCTATAACAAGAAAGAAATATGAAGCTCACTTCCCATAATAGTTTGAAAAGCTATTCCTTTTAAATTTGTTTTGGTTCTGTGTTCTTCCTAAAAAATTCTCATCTACTCTGACTCTAGCTACAGGGGGGAATCTGTGATGAACAGCACTGTCATTTTCACTGTGTCAGTTCTGATAGTAGCTTTATTACTGCACCAAGGGCCGTGAATAGAAGTTTTTCTGTCCTTTATTAATAACTGGTATTGCTTTGCTAGGCTTAAAAAAATGTTTCGCTTGTGACAGTAGCTTTGGTAAAAGTCAGAGCAGTTTTACTGATGAGATATTTCTTTGAAATAACAAAGCTCTTATCAATCATTCATTGAAAAATACATGTTTGGCATTCTGGTGTGGGAGAAATTAAGTCATAGACCTATTGGCCAATTTTTGCAACTGCAATTGAAACAAGACTGCAAGTTGCTTCAGGCCACCACTTTTTTTATTTGTTTAGAGTGGATAAATTTATGGAAAATCTTGTTTTACACGTGGGAATGAGTAGGCCCAAGCTTTACCCAGCTTTTCCATTTAAAGACAATTCTGCATTTCTGGTTTTCTACCAAACAGTAGAAGGGAACTCTTTTTAAGGACTCTTTAACCCTAAATGCTTGTTCGTAGTCACAATCCTTTCCTACTTTCTAGTTGCCTGCTGTGGAAATTATCAGAGAGTCATAGCTTTGGGTTAGAGATTAACAGGAGCAGCCAGTAAGATTCTTAAACAGTAAAAGTCCTTCAGGTGCTGTACAAAGGACTTCTAAACCAAAGCAAAAGATGCATATATGGGAAATTTCTTATCAGAATTGTATCTAAATTAAATGATGTTCCCAGTTGAAGATGCTTGGTTCTTCATACTGTGTCTGTCCATTCTCTTCTCATCTCTTCAGATCCATTGGCCCCCGTCTGTCTGTCACTTGTTCTCGTAATCTCTGTCCTCTCTCTCTTTCTCTCTGTGCTCACATTGTCATGTCTATCTCTCACACCCACATGCAGTCTGGTTTCAGGGAAGCCTCACAGGTAAGATATCCCAGTATTTCAGCATTCTTTGAAAAAATCGGTTTGTTGCTCCCAAAACAATGTTGTACAGCTTCCTAGGATCACACGTGGTGTGATCACATCAAAGCCTAAACTGAATGGCTGTTTTTTCTTAGTGACTTTTCTCATGAGTCATGATGTAAGGCTTCCAGGAAGCTGAGTGTATTGCAGTTCTGTAACTATTTATTAGCTAAACCAGCAAGTGATCCTTGGGAGTTTACAATGTTTTGTTTTAAAGTAAAATTAGAGTAGGCTCCCCTCTGCCATCTTTTACTAGCTGACAGCATACTAAAGCAAGCATTTAAACTATATTAATGCCAACCCAGAAGGGTTAACAGTTTGAACTGGTCAGCAAACCTGGAGAGTACTAAATGGGCTTCCCCTAGCTTTGTCTTTATCCTAAGATACAAACCGTCTCAATGTTTATTTTTAAATGCAAAACCCTAAACTTACAGAAAAAAAAGAGTATGATTCTGAGTATCTGTGTCTGCATGATATATGAAGTTAGATTAGAATGCCAGTTGGTGATTAACACTACCCACCACTTGCTTCTACAGACAAACAATTAATTAGTTAGGAAGGAATCTTGCTTCCAAATCACTATAGTCCCCAGTTTCTAGACTTGAGAAAAAGAAAATACTAGTCCCTCCTCTGATGCGTAGACATATTTTATCCATCTGGTAAGGACCTGATGAGTTGTTATATAGCTTGCTTTGTATGACAGTTTGTGTTATCTTGAGTTCTGAGTTTTTCCTCTTCTTTACCCTCAACTCTTTAAAGATAACATAGCTTGTGAGGATCTAAGACAGTATGTGTTTGTGTTCCCGCACTGTTTTTCTTGAAAGTGTTTAATCTGCAAGTACTTTTGTTATCTTCAAGTGAATGGATAAGGTTGGTACTGAATTGAAAAAAAGTCAGTCTGTAGTTTTTAAAATGCATGCAGGAGAAAGTGATCTCTGACTGTGCACAAAAGATTCCCTTTGGAACCCTAAAGTATGCACACATCACAAGCTTTGACACATCGTTGGGGTTTCTAGGCAAATATTTATTTTTTTAGAGAACACATTTTGGGGGAAACTAGTGAATGCTTTGGAATTGGAATGGTCTCTGTCACCAAATATTGCCCTTGTTTTTTCTTTTAAGGCCCTTAGCAGATAGTGAAAAACTACCAGTCCAAAGACATAGAAATGCAGAGACCCCAAAATCCCCTGAAAAAGAAGAAATTCCTGTGATAGAAAAGAAGAGCAAAAAACCCAAAAAGAAAGAGAAGAAACACAAAGAAAAAGAGAGAGAAAAAGAAAAGAAAAAAGAGAAAGAAAAAGAGAAAAAGGTAATTCTTGCTAGTTTCTTGCCCACTTGGGCACTAAACTCTTTGAGGGTAGGAGCTATGACTTCTTGTTTTCTATTTCCTCCCAGTTCCTGACATGCCTGGACTCTCCACAGGCGGAGTCATGGTGGCCTGGTGGGTGGGGAATAAGGACAGGAGGCATATGCTCTCTGGGCCTTGTTTCTGTCATCCATAGCATGGAGAGCTTGCATTACCCACCTCAGAGGACTGTGGTGGGAAAAGTATTTTGTAAACCTCAAGGTGTTATAGAAATTTGAGCCCCAGTTATAAATCAGAAATATTTTGTTTGTAAACCTTGTCAGACCACCTCTGCCTCCTAACTTGTATGTGAAGAATAAAGCCTTGGCTGGAACTTTTCTGATTGTTTTTGACTGAGGTGAATCTGTAGGATTTGCCTTAGCTAGGTCTTTATAGGTCTTTCTGGGTTAAAAACGGTGGAGCTGGCAGGGAATCACCCCTTGCCACATTCCAAAAAGCTGGAAAGCCTTCAGGTAAAGACCCAAGAACAAACTGTGATTCTTGTCCCAGGAAGCTCATCACCACAAAGGTGGTCCTTGAGCTCTGGATTCAGGGGGACAACAGCGGCTCAGGAAAACAGACTTCTAACAATACAGATATTTGTACCGTCCTCATCTCTTTCTGTGGTGACAATGGCAGGATCGTGGAGAGAGGGGCATGAGAGTTTGAGATGGACAAGAGCTGAGAGGCCTTCAAGTTTAACTGCCTCTTTTTACAGTTAAGGAAGCTGAGGCCCAGAGAAGAAAAGGGACTTGTTCTAGGTTATCTGGGAAATAAGCAGCATTGAAATTTGAATCCAGGGCCTTTTACTCCAGATTTACTGCTCTTTCCACCATACCACAGCATATTACCAACTAGTGCTGGCATTCAAGAAAAGTTATTCATGACTAAAAAAATTGGGCCAGTCATGTGGTTGAAGTTGAGGAATAATCACTGGACAGCCTAAGTACTGAAGTGATCATCTCTGAAACACCACTGGAACCAGAGGAGGGAGGGCTTCCAGCACATTGGGTGACTCCTCTGGAGGACGTACAGAAAAACATAGGCAAGAATTGCCCAACAGAGGAGTAACAGTCTACCAGCGAAGAGGGCATGTCCATGCCACTCAGATCATAGACTCATCGGGGCATCCACTGTGTTTCATGTTCCACTAGATGTTGA
The DNA here is from genome assembly GCF_011100635.1 of Trichosurus vulpecula. Classification (NCBI taxonomy): domain Eukaryota; kingdom Metazoa; phylum Chordata; class Mammalia; order Diprotodontia; family Phalangeridae; genus Trichosurus; species Trichosurus vulpecula. The sequence continues at coordinate 58,444,962 of NC_050573.1, read as the reverse complement.
TCCTCTGTGAATCACTGAACTATCATCTCTGTCCTCAAAACTTGTGTAACTATAATCTTAGGAGACACTGTGTTTGAAGCCATTAAGGCTATGTTTTGTTCTAACAAATAGCTAAATACTATTTTAAAATCTACTTTTTATTTATGTATCAATGAGTTAACACATTCCTGGACAAACTGAGCCAAATTCTTATTGACAGTCTAATTATTAATTAAATTAGAAGATGTCAGGAATCTAAGCATTTTTGTGGGGGGAAAAATGCCTCCATAATTATGACCTGAGTTACTATAGAACAAAACCCTGGCAATAAAGGGGGGCTGGCTGAGTTTTTCTTGTTCTTTGCTCTCTTTCCTCCTTTCCTTTGCCAGCCAGAGCAGGGGGGCAAGAACCACTTCTTGAGTCTGCAACACCTAGGAAGAGAAGGAAAGGAATATAGGGAAATCTTTAGAGATAGTGGACAGCAAAGGGGAAGGTTGCTCTGTTCTGCCAAGGAGTCCAGATGAAAAGGATGTTTATAAATTAGGAACTGGGTAAGAACATAGTCACACAATTCTCTTCTACCATTCTCTCCATGATGGTAAGTCATGTCTTAATAGGATGTGAGAGAGAAAAACTGAGTAACTTCGTTCATATGTTTTAAAAGAAAAAAAAAGCCCATGACCTTATTTTTCCTGCTGAAACCTCATCCCTTCTTTATTTAAGGGGGAAGACTTGGACTTCTGGCTTTCTGCTGTTCCACCAGCTGCCTCCACAGCACAATCACCTGTAAGTGCACACAGTCCACACAATTGCCCTTTAGAGATATGAGAGCATACTCTGTTAGGCTTAAGAATGAGTGAAAATACCGTCCAGTCCGGAAATGACTGACAATGTGAGTGGCTCCATTGAATTGTCAGCAAGTTCACTGTATTCTCATGGGCAAGTGTCTTGCCAGAGTTGTGTGGCTTCAAGAGGAAGCCAGGCTGGTGCATGGTGGTGACACTGGCAGTGAGGATAGTACAAGCCATGTATCTATAGAGGAGCATCAGTGCTGCCACTTATTTCAGGAAATGCCTTTCAAGCTAGAACCACTTTTTGTTTTCTTTTTGTTGTTATCTTTGCTCCATTGGTCACCTCCAAATAAAGTTCTTTAGGATATTTGAGGGACATTTTCTTCTATTTGTGATCCCTTTTTGAGAAAATCTATGAGCCCTTGGTTTCATACTTCAAGTTTTCTTCTAAATATTAAAGCTTATTTGCCATCAAGGTATTTTTCCTCCAAAATTGATGTTGGTAAGAGGTCTTTGAGAGGAAAGAACTTGACCATCTTCTTTTGAATTTCTTCTTGGTATTTCACAAGATGATGGGCACATAGATGCTTAATAAATGTTTATTAAGTCAAGTGGACTATTTCCACTTCTCCAGCCAAAGATAATCACAGTTGGGAAAGAGGTTTGAAAACCTGACTTTCATATTGACCTTTGAAAGTGGCGCTGCTGCTAGCTTAGGAATTATTTGTAGTGTTTAAGGCTAGAGTAAAACTCCAGCACCTTAAGGGGTAAAGGTTAGCTTGGTTTGCAGGAGGAATTAGGGCTTCCTAAAATGATTATTGTGTTTTCCTCTTTTTTATTTAAATCAGACTACATTAGCCCTCTAGATCCATTAGCCTCATACATATGCTGACATGGACTTGTTTGTATCCAATTCACTTTAATTAAAACAAACTTTTTATCCTTTTGTGCAGAATGAACCCAGTGTAAATACAGTTATGGCTGTGCCTGAAGACTATGAGGAACCTAAGAAAGAAGAGAGAGAAGATGAAGAGGATGATGAAGAAAAGGTAAGCAAATATTACAGCAGTTCAAATAGAGGTAGTTGTTTCTTAATAAGTGTTGATTGGAACTTTGACTTAGGAATTCTGATAAGCACAATAACCAACTACAATTCCGGAAGCGCCTTGAAGAAGCATGTTACCCATCTCCTGACAGAGGCGATGGTTTCCAGGTGCCAGTGAGACATAGATTTTTTGGACAAAGCCAATCAGAAATTTGTTTTATTTGATTATATGCATATTTATTACAAAATTTATTTTTCTTTTTTTTTCCCCCAGTGGAAAGCGGTAGTAGAAAAAGGAAATAATTTTTTGTTTCTGTTAATTTAATTTTCAACAAATTAAAGATAATGACCTCAAAACAAATAAATAAATAATGATTGAATAATAGACTTCTGTAGCTCTTGCAAAGAAAAAGGCAAACTACTGTTGAAACTAAGAGTATCATAGACAACCTAAGGGCCACACTGCCTGGACTATGCAAACTTCCCAGAATGGGAGCAATCCGAAGTTATAATATGGCAGTCCCCAAAGCTAATGCAGTCTTAGGCTGCGTCATGTCCAATACTAAGAGGAGATTGTCCTGCTGTCTGTCTTAGCCAGACTTAGTGTATTGTGTTCCCTGCTAGGCGCCACCCTTTAGGAAGGTCATCGATAAGCAAGCTAGAGAGTGTCCAGAGGAGAGCACCTAGGATGGGACAAGGTCTTAAGATCACACCATATGAGCATCAACTGGGTCTTAAGGTCACACCATATGAGCATCAACTGAGCTGTCTTATATGAAGGAAGCATTAGACCTGTTCTGCTTGACCCTAGAAGTCAAAATGAGGGAAATTTAATCTTGATGAAAGGAGAATCTTCCTAACAATTAGAGATATTAAAAAGTAGAATGGACTGCTTCAGGAGGTATAGTGAGTTTTTTCTCACTGGAGCTCTTTAAGGGAAGGCCATGTCAGATGTATTATAGAGTAGATTTTTGTTCAGGTTTGGATTGGACTTGATCCCATTTGAATAAGATCTTTTCTAACTTAGAGATTCTGGGAGATGGTAGTTGTTGGCCTAGAAGTGGGAAAGTACGGTGTTTTCTGTGGTATTTTTTAATCCTGGAGTTCTAGTCTGGCTGAGGCACATAGCAAGTCTAGGGGCATAGAATAAGATTAGCCTGGTGAAAACCTCATCAGATAAAGGGGTTGGTTACTCTGGAGGGAGTCTGGAACCACTGAGGGATTTTGAGCCCAGGAAGGGCATGCAAGATCTCAGGACGAGGAGGTAATAAGGCTCTTAACGTTACGGGGGAAAGAGGAAGTTAGAGGGTTGTCTTTGCAAAATTTGCTTTGGAATTTGATGCTTTAAAGTTGTGTCAGAAGTATAATTTATAGATATACTAGTCACTTTCCCGAAATGTTGACACCTCAACTGTAAGGAACCATTTTAAGAATTTATTGTTGACTCTTTTTTTGGTTCTAGAAATCCTCCAAACATAAGAAGAAAAAGCATAAGAAGGAAAAGGAAGAGAAGTCCAGGGACAAAAAGAAATCCAAAAAGAAGAAGCATCCAAGTGAAGATGAGCAAGTAGAGGCCATACAAAATGGCACCCTTGATGATGAGCCCCTCCCGGTGAGGGGGTACTCAAGACTACAGGAAGTTGGGAATGAGCTCCCCTAGATGGAGGGGAGGCAGTGGTGGACACTTAGAGCCAACCAGAATTTACCCTTCAGATTACCACAGACATGAAAAGGGGAAAGGAAGGGACTTTGGCTCAGCAGAATTTATCCTCCCAGGGATCTCTGAGGGCTAGCACCTGCTCAGAATGGTTCCCTGGGCTGTCTCTCTGTCTTGCAGAGATGGTTTGATTATTATTGTGATAATTTGTGCTTCAATAGCCTTTCCTTCACATAAACCCTGGAAGGCTGAGTAGGGCAGGAATTATTATCTTGCTATGACAGTTGAGGACATGGAGACTCCAAGAGGTTGAGTAACAATAAATGAAGGAGCCATGATTTGCACATAATCCAGGACTCTTCCCTCTTTCTTCCCATGCTTCTTAGTAGCTTGTGGTGGTTTGGTTAGCAAGTTCTCCAGTGTTCTATGGATGTATAATAAGTAAACATTTATTACGCCCCTCCTACATGATAGGATACAAATAAAATAGACCCTGCCCTCGAGGAGTTTACATTTCTAATAGGACAGGCAACTTACACATATATAGGTATATACAAAGCAAATGGACCAGAAGACCCTGAACTGGAGGGTGGGAAAGACCAGGAAAAGTCTCCTACAGAAGGGCCCATGGTAGTGAAGGGAGGAGTCTGTTGTGTTGGAAGGGGGAAGCAGCTCAGAGGCTAGTTTGACTGGATGTAGTATGTGGAAAGTCAAGTAAGGTGTTGTAAAGCTGGAAGGGCAAGAAGGGCTTTAAATGCTAAAAAGAAGAATTTCTGTTTGGTCCTGGACGCAGTCACTTTAGTTGGGGGTGATATTGTCAGACGTGTACTTGAGGAAGGTCCCTTTGCCTGCTGTGGAGTGGGCAGAGGCTTACGACAGGGAAAGCCAATCAAGAGGCTGATTGAAATGGTACAGGAGGGAGCTGAGGAGGGCCTGAACTAGGCTGGTGGCCGTGGGAGGGGAGACAGGGGGTGCCTGCAAGCATTGTTCATCAAGGGTAGAGTTTCTGTTGGGCCTCTTGATCCCAAGCCAGGATTTTTCCTGGGTTCAAAGTAGCCACATAGTTCAGGCTTATTTTGTTTCCTAAGAGTAAAAATTAATTTATTCCCTTTAAATGGTGATGCATCATCCCTTTACTATGTTTTGTATACTCGGCACTTGTTAGCACCATTCTTGGGGCTAAGTTGTGTTTATTACCCCAAACTCCAAGATCATCAGCAAGATTTGTTAGCAGATGATGAGGGTTTCATTTACTCAGTGAACAGATTTCTTTACATACCATAAGGTTTCTGTACTGAAAATGTTTTCTTTTTTTTCCCTTAGCCTATGTCCAGTTACTGCCTTCTAGCTGAAAATTCTTTCATTAAAATGGTGAGTAACCTGATCTGGAGTATACCACTGTGGCTTAGAGCAAACGATCTAGTCTTAGAGCAGAGAGTGCCATCCTTCCTGCTGAGGTTGATTAGCATTGCTTGGGATGAGTCACCAGTTCCTCAACAAGGGGATATACTTGTCTTCTCACAAGGATGTGTGTTGCTAGTAACCCGCCCCCCCACCCCCTCACCCCCCAAAAAGGTGAGGCCACTATTTCCTTATTTGTGTTCATATAGCCTACATCTTTTTTTTGCAAATGAAACCTAATTATCCTGTTTAATTGGCATTATTTTTCTATGGAAATGTGCATATTTTTTCTTTTCATAGATCTTATTTTAGAATGAGACTGTTTTTGAACTAATGGTACATATTTCCAAGCTGTTCTTTAAATGAATAAGACACAGAAAGTGACAATCAGCATACTCTATTGGTCAGAGTATAGAATGTCCCCTGATATTTGCTATATCTCTAAAATGATTTTTTTTTTAATTTTCAGCATTTATTTTTTATTTATTTTATTTCACTAACTGAGAATTTGTACAAACCAGATTAGATTTTGAGGGGGAAAGTACAGCTTGCTTGCATTTGGGCAGCTAGGTGGCACAGTGAATAGAGTGTTGGGCCTGGAGTAAGGAAGACCTATCTTCCTGAGTTCAAATCTGGCCTCAGACACTTACAAGCTGTGTGACCCTGGGCAAGTCACTTAACCCTGTTTGCCTCAGTTTCCTCGGATATAAAATGGGCTGGAGAAGGAACTGGTAAACCATTTCAGTATCTTTCCCAAGAAAACCCCAAATGGGGTCATGAAGATTGGACATGACTGAACAGTAACAACAAACAGCCTGCATTGAAATTAGTCTGTTAGGATTTTTTCCCCTTATTTCTACTAATCTAGCTTTAACTTTCATCCTGGACTTAGCAAGTACTGAAGTATAAGTTTCATACAACTCCTTTCTGTCTTGGCTATTTGTAGACGTATGACATTCAAGGCAATCTTCAGAAGGATAGTCAAGTGACTGTGTCTGTGATTTTTGAAAACAAGAGTGATAGCTTCCTGAAAAGCATGGAACTAAATGTGCTGGATTCACTGAACACAAAAATGTCTCGGCCAGAAGGCACCTCAGTGCATGATGGAGTCCCTGTGCCTTTCCAGCTGCCCCCTGGTAAGCAACTGAAGCCAAACTAGTACATCTCTTTGATGGGGTTGGGGGATGAAATGAGGTGTAGGTGAGGAAAAGCTTTGATCTTTCATCCCAGTCTGGGTAGCAAAATGTGTGGCAAAGGACTTGAAAACCATGTCAGCCAGTCCCCTCCAAAGACTCTCAACTGAGAGGCATTTCATGGTAGTGTAGTAATGGATGATGGTAATTCCTGTGGTAAAGTCCAGAGATCCCACTGATGTTCAGCCAGTCTCCCAGTTATGGCAGATTCCCATCTGACCAGCTGTCCCCCAGTAGCACCATTACCAGACTTTGTATTCCAAGTCCTTAGCATAATGCCTCACATACAGTAATCGCTTAATGAATTTAGGCTGCTGATACAATCATGAAAACATTCAGCACTCACATGAATCTGGAATAGATTCATCATCACAACATGATAACCACATATGCTAATTACATTTTAGTTCCTATTTTCAGAGTACTTTAAGGTTTACAAAGTGCTTTCTCTCACTGCCTGCCTCTGAGGTAGGTTGTACAGGTGTTCTTATCCCCATCCTACTGATGAGGACACCGATGCTGAGAGTTTAAGGGGGTTTTACTCTGGTCATAGAGTAAACATAGGAGCCGAGATTGAGACCCAGGTCTGCTGACTCCAAGGCCAGTGTTCTCTCTACACTTGCCAGTCCAGGACTCAGTAGATTTGCTTCAGATCTAGAAGTTATCCCCAAAGTTCAGGAGCCAGATTTTTTCCCCCAGTTTTCAAGCAAAGAAAAACAAGAAGACTTACATCTAACTTTAGGTAAAAATCCCTTTGAGGGTTTCCAGGGCTCAGAAGGCCCATAGGACTTGAAGTTGGAAGGGACTAAAGAAGTCATTTATTCAAATCACTTTATTTTACAGATTAAAAAACTGAGGCCCAGTGAGGGGAAGTGATTTGGGTAATGTCGCACAGCTAGTAGCAAAGCCAGGATTCAAACCAATTCCACATCTGTACAGTGCTGCCTAATAGGATCTCAGTCTTCTAGAAAGAAGTGTTACTGAAGTTATTCTGATTGGTTTGAATATGAAGTTAGGATTGATTACCGTTCATTTTTATTAAAATCAGCAAATTCCATCATGTTTCATGAGTGGCCTATCACGTTAATCCCATAAAAGAGAAATTTACTGAAGAATCATCTTGTGAAAATTCATGCCCCTGAAGACCATAAGAAAGGTTATCTTGTGTTTTGTTACAGGCCCACCATTTACACACACACCCGCACACTCACTCACTCCTCTCCCCCCCCCCCCCCAGCAGTTCTCCACTGGGGTGCAGACTGTCACAGTGTCATAAGCCCAGAGGGGACCTTTCAGCTCATTTAGTCCAGCCTGCTAATTTTGATAGTGGGGACGCTAATGCCCCAAAAGGAAAACTGAATCAACCTGAAGCTTCCCAGCTAGTCAGAAACGAAGCAAGGGTCTGCACCCGGGTTCTCAGAAACTAATGATCATTATAGTTCAGTCGTGTCTGAATCTTCATGAGCCTTTGGACCATAGCATGCCAGTGCTGTCCATGAGGTTTTCTTGGCAAAGATACTGGAGTGATTTGCTATTTCCTTCTCTGGTGGATTAAGGCAAACTTGCCCAGGGTCACACAGTTACTAAGTATCTGAAGCCAGTTTTGAACTTGTATCTTCCCCATTCTAGGCCCAGCACTCTAACCACTGAGCCACCTAGCTGCCTCCATTACCACCACCAGTACCAACTTCCCTGCTTCTCAGGAGTATTCCTGAAATGTACTGTCTGGTGCTTCTTGAAAGCCCCAAAATATTATCTAAGTGTAGCTTCTTATTATTATGTTTAGATTTAGCTATTGATATAATTATTAACAACTAAGACTTGAGACATTTGATCTAGACTCAGAGTGTTAGTTTTCTAGTTCACCACAAAATAGGATAGTTAGGGCTGCCTCGTAAAAACAACAAAACACCCCCGAACTTCCCTTGTTCAGAATTATCTGGCTTTTTTCCTCCTCACCAACACACGTACTAAATGGAAGGCAGCTTTCTGATCTCAGGAAGAAATGATGGTGTCTTATGAGAACAAATCAAGGATAGGCACAGTGGAAGATGAAGGTACTTCCTTCCTCCTTTAGGTCCCTCTTCCCTTTAAGGAGCTTAATCTCTTGATAAACACATTGGGCAGATGAGAACTGCGTCATTAGTACATCTCCTTGTCTCATCTTCTTGTGATTTTCACACACCCTGCTTTTCCTGGTGTCTCATTTTTTTCTCCCTCACCCTTCTCTGTCCATGTCAGGAATCTCTAATGAAGCCCAGTTTGTGTTTACTGTTCAGAGCATCATCATGGCACAGAAGCTAAAAGGGACGCTGTCCTTTATAGTCAAAGTAAGTGCAGCATACTCTCTGTTTTTGTATTGAATCTGAACTGTGTGGGCTTTTGAGTTTGCATATAGAAAGCACTGCTTTTAAAGGGCTTCTCTGGAGCAGCATTTCACCTGTCACATTTCACTTGCTGACTGAACCCTCCAATGGGCCCGCCACCCGTCAGAGCAATTGTCCCAAAGCCAGGTTGTTTGCACTTTCATTGTTCAATGCTTGACCCTGCCTTAAGTTGAGCAGATCAGCTGTGATGGACTCACCAGCCAGTAGGAGAACCAGCTTGGAGCTGCTGGGTTCCTCCTTAAACCTGGCATTGCTTGAGGTAACTGGGGTCCATCCTCTTAACATAAAAAAGGAGGAAAATTTAAATATATCTGTGTTTAAAGGAATCCAGTAGGCTCTAGCCAAAGAGAAGATTCAAAATGGATTTCTGAAGGTATTATGTGATTTTACTTTCTAAAGCTGTTGTGATTTTTAGCCATGACATAGTTTTTAAAATGCAGAGCCAGGGAATGAATTTTAAAAATACAAAACCTGTCACCTCCTCCCCTATTCTCCCTTCCCATAACTTCAGTGGAATCACAGAACTGAGCCTGCCCCTGGGCTGTGGGCCTCCTTCATTTGTGCAGAAGGCCCCCCTCTGCTGTGGGGATGGTGCTGGAACCTGGGGATCCTGAGTCACTCCAGGGTCTCCCTTCTGCAGAGCCCCTGGCCTCCAATTCACCTCATTTCCTTTGGCCTGTTGCAGAATGACGAAGGCTCCACCCATGAAAAGCTAGATTTCAAATTACACTTCAGCTGCACCTCATACTTGATCACCACGCCTTGCTATAGGTAAGTGGGTAACAAGGGCAGCAGCTCCAACTTCCCTCACAGCTTCCTGTTCTGCACTCCTCACGCAGGCTCTTGCTTTGGCTATGTATGTCCAGCTGAGCTTTGGCTGTACATACCCTGGTTGTTGCATGAACTACCCAGTATGCCTTGCTAATCACTAAGCCTTTTTTTTCTCTAATTCATTTGTCTCCCATATTGTTTTGTTGAAGGAAACACAGTGGCTTTGGGTGACATTAATCTGAAGTTTCTCATGAGCTTACTTAAAAATGACATTTTGACCTAAAAAGAAAGTGTTCCCATCTCTAAAATTAGCATGAAAGTTTGTGACTTGTCAGCAGGAGATTTTGAGCCAGTAATGTCTTATATGGGACACTTGGGGATACCAGCCAGCCTCCAAGTCTGTTGTTGCCTTACCTTGGTAGTAAAGGTACTCTATTTTTTGTAAAAGTACTGTATCTTTTAACATCCCTTGCTGCCTTTAGTTCTTGTTACAATTCCTTTTTTTGGGGGGTGGGGAATTGATTGTGTACTATCTGGGGAGCCAAGAATGTTCATTCAGTGCAGTCTCTGGGTTGTCCTTCCCTCCCCGTTTTGTATTTTTGGGACAGTGATGCTTTTGCCAAGTTGCTGGAGTCCGGTGAGCTGAGCATGAATTCCATAAAAGTCGATGGAATTAGCATTTCTTTCCAACACCTGCTGGCAAAGATTTGTTTTCACCATCACTTTTCAGGTAAATTTATTTCATCTCTTTTACTAATTGTGGCTTCAGAAATTTTTTAACCTCTTCCCACCAACATTTAATAAAAGGGTTGCCACATCATAGTAAGTCAACCATCTGCCTTCCTCCTTTGGAATGGTTTCTGTTTTGGGGAATGCAGAATTAGAATACACTGAGGCACAAGCTGCTAGTGGGGAGATTCATGTGACTTGGGGCCATCTGTCCAAACTAAGGATCATAGGCTTATGGATTTGGAGCTGGAAGGGACATCAGACATCATCTTGTATAACCCTGTCATTTTACTGATGAAGAAATTAAGATTAAATGGCTTGTCCAATGATTTTCTTTATGTCAGTCTAAAATCTGCCTCTCCCTGACTTCCCATTGGTCCCAATTCTGCCTTGTAGAGCTAAAAAGAACAAATCTAATTCTTCTAAGTCTTCCCCAACCCAGCTTTCTTCTCGCTAAGCTAAAGGTCCCTTTTTCTTTCTTTCTTTCTTTCTTTTTTTGGGTAAGAAACTTTTGTTTGTGAACCTGATTACAAGATTAGAAATTATTTTGGGAAGAGGGGTTGGGCTTGACCCATGGCTCCCTTCCCAACCCCTGTGTTTTGGGGACCACAGTGGGACAGAGGCATCCTGTCCTCTTGGATGGGTCCTGATCTTGGGGAGGGAAGGGCCTAGAGTTTTTTTCAGCTCCATGGTGGAAGGAGGTCCTCTAGATAGCAGGGAGAGTGAGGATGGGATGAGGTAGGAAGGTAACTTCCTGACCTCTCTCTGGTACCCTGCTGGGTAAGCAGGGGTCAAGCTTAGTTGACTCAGCCCCCTGGGGGAAGTTAGGTGGGGTCTGAGGTTCAGCATCCGCCTTTCCCCCCTCCATCCTCACAGAGGCCAGAGATGGGATCAAGCCCAAGTTAAAGCTCAGGGTGGGGATTTTGCTCCTTCCTAACCTATCCCCCTTTATTGAATTTTCTCCCTTGACCCTGTCCCTTTAGAAAGTGTTTGTTTTCGATTACCTCCTCCTCCTATCTGCCCTCCCTTCTATCATCCCCCCCTTTTTTATCTTCTTCCTCCTTTCCTGTGGAGTAAGATACCCAATTGAGTGTGTATGGTATTCCCTCCTCAGGTTAAATCCGATGAGAGCAAGATTCATTCATTCTCCCTCACCTGCCCCCTCTTCCTTTCCTACAGAACTGCTTTTTCTTGCCACTTTTATGCGAGATAATTTACCGCATTCTATCTCTCCCTTACTCCCTCTCTCAATATATTCCTCACTCATCCCTTAATTTGATTTTATTTTTTTAGATATCATTTCTTCATATTCAAGTCACCATATGCCCTCTGTCTGTCTATCTATATGTCTGTATATACACATACATATGTACATATGTACACACACACATATAGACATACAGACATACACACACACACACACACACACACACACACACACACACACATATATATATATATATATATGCATATTCCCTTCAGCTACCCTAATACTGAGGTCTCATGAATCATACACATCATCTTTACATGTCGGAATGTAAACATACAGTTCAACTTTAGTAAGTGCCTTGTGATTTCTCTTTTTTGTTTACCTTTTCGTGCTTCTCTTGATTCTTGTGTTTGAAAGTCAGATTTTCTGTTCAGCTCTGGTCTTTTCACTGAGAAAGCTTGAAAGTCCTCTATTTTATTGAAAGTCCATATTTTGCCTTGGAGCATGATACTCAGTTTTGCTGGGTAGGTGATTCTTGGTTTTAATCCTAGCTCCATTGACCTCCGGAATATTGTATTCCAAGCCCTTCGATCCCTTAATGTAGAAGCTGCTAGATCTTGTGTTTCCACAATACTCAAATTGTTTCTTTCTGGCTGCTTGAATATTTTCTCCTTGATCTGGGAGCTCTGGAATTTGGTGACAATATTCCTAGAAGTTTTCTTTTTGAGAGCTATTTGAGGAGGCTATCTGTGGATTCTTTCAATTTCTGTTTTACCCTCTGGCTCTAGAATATCAGGGCAGTTCTCCTTGATAATTTCTTAAAAGATGATATCTAGACTCTTTTTTTGATCATGGTTTTCAGGTAGTCCAATAATTTTTAAATTATCTCTCCCAGATCTATTTTCCAGGTCAGTGGTTTTTCCAGTGAGATATTTCACGTTGTCTTCCACTTTTTCATTCCTTTGGTTCTGTTTTATAATATCTTGATTTCTCATAAAGTCGCTAGCTTCCACTTGCTCCAATCTAATTTTGAAGGTAGTATTTTCTTCAGTGGTCTTTTGGACCTCCTTTTCCATTTGGGTAATTCTGCCTTTCAAGGCATTCTTCTCCTCATTGGCTTTTTGGAGCTCTTTTGTCATTTGAGTTAGTCTATTTTTTAAGGTGTTGTTTTCTTCAGTATTTTTTTCCGTATTTTTTTTGGGTCTCCTTTAGCAAGTTGTTTTTCGTGGTTTTCTCACATCCTTCTCATTTCTCTTCCCAATTTTTCCTCTACTTCTCTAACTTGCTTTTCCAAATCCTTTTTGAGCTCTTCCATGGCCGGAGACCAGTTCATGTTTTTCTTGGAGGCTTTTGATGTAGGCTCTTTGACTTTGTTGACTTCTTCTGGCTGTATGTTTTGCTCTTCTTTGCCACCAAAGAAAGATTCCAAAGTGCGAGACTGAATCTGAGTCTGTTTTCGCTGCCTGGCCATGTTCCCAGCCAACTTACTTGACCCTCGAGTTTTTTGTCGGGGTATGACTGCTTGTAAAGAGTACTTTGTTCCAAGCTTGAGGGGATGCGCTGTTGTTTTCGGAGCTATTTCTATACAGCCAGCTCTGCCACACCAGCATGCCTCCTTCCCCAAGAACTGCCAACCCAGACCTGACTCAGATCTTAAGCAGGCTGTGCACTCCTGCTCTGATCCACCACTTAATTCCTCCCACCAGGTGGGCCTGGGGCCTGAAGCAACTGCAGCTGTAGTTCTGTAGCTGCACCACCTCCGCTGCCCCTGGGGCGGTGGCCAAACTGCCAACTCCTTTCACTCCCTGCAGCTTTTCCCACTAACCTTCTCTGTTGTCTTTGGTGTTTGTGGGTTGAGAAGTCTGGTAACTGCTGCAGCTCACTGATTCAGGGCGCTAGGGCCTATTCCACCCAGCTCCCAGTCTGGTTGGTCCTGCCGCCGCCCACGCTGGGCTCCACTCTCCTCCGCTCCCAGCTCCGTGTGGGATAGATCTCACCCAGCGACCATCTAGGCCGTCCTGGGCTGGAGCCCTGCTTCCCTCTGCTACTTCGTGGGTTCTGCAGTTCTTCTCTATTGTCTTTGGTGTTTGTGGGTTGAAAAGTCTGGTAACTGCCACAGCTCACTGATTCAGGGTGCTAGGGCCTGTCCTAGGCTGGAACCCTGCTTCCCTCTGCTATTTTGTGGGTTCTGCAGTTCTAGAATTTGTTCAAAGCCATTTTTTGTAGGTTTTTGGAGGGACTTGGAAGGGAGCTCACGCAAGTCCCTGCTTTCCAGCCGCCATCTTGGCTCTGCCCCCCACATTTCTTTAAAACAGTCTTTATATGACAAGGCTACAATTGGAAATACAGTTGGCAATAGTTGATCTATGGTGTAATACCTTTGGTTCATCTTGAAATCCAATGTGGGGCAGCTAGGTGGTGCAGTGAGTAGAGCACCAGCCCTGGAGTCAGGACGACCTGAGTTCAAATCTGGCCTCACATACTTGACACACTTACTAGCTCTGTGACCTTGGGCAAGTTACTTTACCGCAATTGCCCTGCCTTCCACCCTCCAAAAAAAATTAAGTCCAGTGAGCTTACCCCAACCAACTAAAGCATCTTCTTAGCTCTTGGGCCTGTGTTTTTATCATCTCTCCCTATTAGTTTTTTGGTATGGAGTCTTTTTACCTACCCATGGTACCCAGCTGTGTGTTCTTTCCATAGTATATTGTGTAAATGGCTTTTTAAAATAAGTTTTTATCTAAGACTTCTCTTTCTTACATCATTAGTTATCCCAAGTATGCCTCCCTACCCTTCCAGAGAGTCATCTCATATAGCAAATAGTATTGTTTTAGAGAGTTTAAAAAAAAAAAGTTAGCATAACTAGTCAATGGAAAAGTCCAAAAACCTGTTCACTGTATTATACCTGTAGACCTCCCACTTCCATGAAGAGGTGAGCCTTCTGATTCTTTTTGGTGTGTAGTTCTTTCCATTTGTGTTATTGTAGTTATTGTGTATGCTGTCTTCTTGGCTCTGCTTACTTCATTTTATATCACTTTATATAAATCTTTCCATATTTCTCTGTATTCATCACATACATTATTTTTCTTTCTTTCTTTTTTTTTTTTTGGAGGGAAAAGGCAGAGCAATTGTGGGTTAAGTGATTTGCCCAAGGTCACACAGTTAGTAAGTGTGCCGGATTTGAACTCAGGTCCTCCTGACTCCAGGGCTGGTGCTCTTACTCACCATGCCACCTAGCTGCCCCTCATAAATAATTTCTTAAAGCTTAGTAATATTCCTTAACATTCTTGTACCACAATTTTATTTAGCCATTCCCCAAATTATGGGTATCTACTTTGTTTCCAGTTCTTTGCTATGACAAAAAGTGCTGCTGTAAATATTTTGGTGTATAGGAGGACTTTCTTCTTAGCAATGGCTTCCTTGAAAGATGAACCCAGTAATGGAGTCTCTGATTCAATCTGCATAGACGTTTTAGTAACTTTATTTGCATAATTCAAAATTGCTTTGGTTGTACCATTTTGTATGGTTGTACCATTTTACAGATCCACCAACAATGTACCAGTGTGGTTGTTATTCCACATTCTGTCCCAACACTAACTCTTCCCATTTTTTGTTATTTTTGCTTATTTTCAGGGTGTAAAGTGAAACCTCAGAATTGCTTTGATTTACATTTCTCTTATTATTTGTAATTTGGGGAATTTTTTCCTATGATTGTGAATAGTTTGAAATTCTTTTGAGAACTGTTTGTTCATATCCTTTGATATGAACTAAATATCCTTATCTATTGGGGAATGGCTTAGTCTTTTATATATTTATTACTTGTTTAGATCTTGGATATCAAATCATTATCAGAGAAATTTAATACAAAGATTATTTTCCAATTAATTCCTTATTCACTTCCATTCTTATTCTAGATGTATTTTGTGTGCAGAAGCTTTTCAATTTCACATAATCAAAGTAATCTATTTTTTCTTTTGTAATTGCTTGTGTCTTGTTTCATTCATTGACTATTTTTTTCAAAAGAGACCACATAAACACTGAGAATTAAATTCACAGTGATCATTTTTCAGAATGAACACTTCAATTTATGCATTAATACCATAATACCATCTAAAGTAAGAACCGTCTTTGTAGATCAAACAAGAGATAGAGAACATCGTGAAATGCAAAATGGATAATTTTGATTACATTAAATTGAAAATGTTTTGCACAAACAAAGCCAATGCAACCAATATCAAAAGGGAAGCAGAATGCTGAGAAACAAGTTTTACAACCATTGTCTCTGATAAATATATAGATAAAATATATAGAGAACTGAGTCAAATTTATAAGAATACAAGTCATTCCCCAATTTATAAATGGTCAAAGGATATGAATAGGCAGTCTTCAGATAAAGAAATTAAAGCTATCTATAGACATGAAAAAATGCTCTAAATCACTGTTGATTAGAGAAATGCAAATCAAAACAACTCTGAGGTACCACATCACACCTATCAGATTGACCAACATGACAAAACAGGAAAATGACAAATGTTGGTGAAGATGTGGGATCCAGCCATTCTGGAGAGCAATTTGGAACTACGCCCAAAGGGCTTTAAAACTGTGCATACCCTTTGAACCAGCAATACCACTTCTAGGTCTGTAAGCCAAAGAGATCATACAATTGAGAAAAGGATACACATGTACAAAAATATTTATAGCAGCTCTTTTTGTGGTGGCCAAGAATTGGAAATTGTGGTGATGCCCATCAACTGGGGAATGGCTGAACAAGTTGTGGTATATGAATGTAATGGAATGCTACTGTTCTAAAAGAAATGATGAGCAGGAGGATTTCAGAAAACCTGGAAAGACATGTATGAACTAATGCTGAGTGAAGTGAGCAGAACTGGGAGAACATTGTACACAGTAACAGCCATATTGTGCAATGACTGACTTTGACAGACTTGGCTCTTCTCAGCAATGCAAGTATCTTGAGACAACTCCAAAAGGCTCATGATGGAAAATGCCATCCACATCCAGAGGAGGAATTATGAAGCTGAATGCAGATCGAAGCATATTATTTCCTCTCTTTTTTTCTTTTGTTTCTTTTTTCTAATGGTTTCTCTCATTGGTTCTGATTCTTCTTTACAACATGACTCATGTGAACATGTGTTTAATATGAATGTGTATGTATAGCCTATATCAGATTGCATGTCATCTTGGGGAGGGGGCAGGGAGGTAGGGGGAGAAAATTTGGAACTCAAAGTCTTATGGAAGTGAATGTTGAAAACTAAAAATTAATTAATTTTTTAAAAATCATCATTGTAGAATCTAAGGATATTAGCTGCAGAAAACTGTTTCTCATCCTTGAAGCCATAAAAAACAATCCATGATATATATCAAATAATGGCCCAAGACTTAAAAAATTACTCTTGTAACTACCTATTACAATATTTGCCTATTGTTTTGGTTGATCTTTCGTGAATTACCGAAGGGAGAGGGAAGAATAAGTTCAGGTAGTGTCTGTCTTCTTTCCATTTTTAAACATCATCATCCTCACAGTTACATCATTTCAAAACATTGGTGTCATATAGGGCTGTTACCTCTCCCTGACTCCTACTATATCCAGTCAGTCACCAAGTCCCATTGATTCTTTTTTCATTCTTTCTACTACCTCCTTCCTGGATCACTACAGTCACTACAGTCATATTCTCACTTAGCCTTGGTTCCTTCCTGCTCTCCAGCTTTCATCTTGTCACTGCCTCTTTCTTAAACCTGCTGTGGTTCTGCCCAGTCCACAGCTTAATCTTGTCTCCACACTCTGGCCCTTTCCTGTCTTCTCCAGAATGGACTCCTAGTATTTCCCTTTTCAGACTCCTCCACTGCAACCGAGAAAGATGTTCTGCTTACCACCCCCCTCACACACACTGTGGGCTTTCTAGGCTCCCTGCCTTTGTCTGCAGCTCATCCTGCTATAGTGGAAGAACACTGGATTTGGAATCAGAAGAGCTGACTTCAAATCCTAGCCCTTGTGACGTACCAGCTGCATTATCTTGGGCCAGTCCTTTCACCCCCTTTTTCTATAAAATAACAGGATTGGACTAAATGATTATAAAGTCTTTTCCATCTCAAACTCTTGTGCCTGTCAATGACGTTTTCCCTCCTCCTGCCCCCAGTTTCTTCCTACCCAATTTTCAAGGGTCATTTCAGATCACCACCCCAGTCAGAATTTCATATGCCTTCTTGTCCTTTTTGGTGGGTGTGCTTCTAGTCCCTCCTAGGTTGAGGGCAGGGATTATGTCTTAGCCATCTGAGTACCATCAGAGTCCCACTCTTGTCTGTAGTCGTCATTCAGTAAATGTTTGAATGAGTGAAAGAAAAGGAACAGTGCTTCTTTGAGATTTTAGGCTACCAGGACGAGGCCCCTATGCAATGCTTGAAAACTGGAACACCACCATCTCCTCCCCCCTCCCCAAGATTTGAAAATTGTTTGCCCGTGTGTCATACACCAGAGGTTTTTTACCTTCGCTGTAACCCAGATGATTTATCTCCTACAGTAGAGCTTGAAGAATGGGATATTTTCCTTATTTAAAATGTGCATTTATAAAAACACTACTTTGTGCACAAGGGGGCTGCCAACTTTGCCTCTAGTGGTGAGAACTGTGTGTCTCATTCTTGGTGTCTTCCGCTTAATTGTACATTGAAATACCCCAAATACCCACCATTACTCTTAACTGGGTTTAGCATTCATCTCATGGTCCCCAGAGCTCAAGTTTGAGTTGAAGATTTGTCATTATAAGTACAAAGCACTTTACAAATGTGATCTCATTTGTTTCTCACAACAACCATGGGAGGTAGGTGTTGCTGTGACCCCATTTTACAGATGAGCAAACTGAAGCAAACAGAGGTTGTGACTTGCCCAGGGTCACATAGCTAGTAAGTGTCTTAGGGCAGATTTGAGCTCATTTCTTCCTGACTCCAGCTCCAGTGCTCTATCCACTGTGCCACTTTGAAAAACATGAAAACTCTTCTTTCCTGATTGAATCCAGAAGATGCTTCCAGCCCCAACTTTGGGACCTAGACTTGCATTACTCACAGTATCTCCAGATCAGATACTGCATCCCCCACCTCCCTCACCTCCCACCTTCCCTGAACCTTGAGAATTGTCAGAGACATTGACCCTCGGAAGACTGTGTATCTTGGAATTTAGAGTATTATTTGATGAAGTTGACCATGATGGCTGTTTAATGTGTTGTAGTTGTGGAACGAGTTGATTCCTGCGCCTCCATGTACAGCCGTTCTATCCAAGGACATCACGTCTGTCTGCTTGTGAAGAAGGTGAGGTTCCCCACCCCTCCAGGAAGAGGGTGAGAGAGGTAGAGGTGGGCTAAAGCTGGAGCACAGAAGCGGCCTGCTGGGCCTGGTGGTCCCCTGGCCTCTTGTGGCAGAGCCACCGCCCTTTCTGGAACCTGAGCAGTCTAAGTACAGGTGTGCCCAGAATCAGGGCACCACTTGTGAGATGGGCCTGCTGCTCTGGTGATTGTGCTTTGTGCGGCCTTTCTTTCCAACATCCCCAGGGAGCCCCATTTAAAAGCTCTGCACTCTTGAGGTGTGGTAGCTCACAGTTTTTCTTTTCCTTTGCAGGGAGAGAATTCCGTATCTGTGGATGGGAAATGCAGCGACCCCACCCTACTCAGCAATTTGTTAGATGAGATGAGAGAAACCTTGGCCAAGTGTTGAATGGCCCCTTATGCCCGCCTCTGCAGAAGACGCACCAAGGACAGCTTTCAAGTGTTACATTTCTCCCTTGTCCGCATGTACTAGACTGGGCACATGCTTTTAATTTAATGTCACAGTCACCTGCAGTTTAGACATCCCAAGGCTGTAGGTTACATTGGTTTCTTTTATTTTAAAATTTTTTTCACTTTGAACCTTTTTACCAGCTGTAGCAATAACCCTTTCCAGCCTCAAAACCTTCTGAAGTCCAAGACTGCCCAGAGTCTCTGTATCCAGCTGTTTCCGATACTCTAGTTGTATCCCTCCCCCATCCTGATTTTGGGTGCTAGAACCCCTGACTAGCCACAGGCAGGCCCCGATGGCGTAGCTGTGTCTGTCAGTTCTTAGGGGAACCTGAGACAAGTTTGCAGAACTTCCCTTCAGGGCAGTGAGGAGCATGGATGTAACCAGCTAGTGTGCAGGCCAGATTCTCCCTGAACCCTTTGCTGTACACACATTTGATTTTGACTTTTGAGTAATTGGAGGATGGGGTAGGGGGTGGGGTGGAGAGGGAGGAGACAGGTTGTGGAGGAGGTGTAAGGAGAGAGTTCAGCTGACTTGGACTTCTACTTTGGAACAAAGCCCAGGGGCTGAAAAGAGTTAAATTCCTTTTTTCCCCATCCCTTGTTCATCTCAAAATCTGCATAATTATATATCCCCTTCTAGTGATTTCTTGCTGATGTGCTACTGTAAAATCCACCAAAATCTCACATCATTGAAAAGATAGAATGTAGCAAAGGAACTGAAAGTCCAAAGGGATATGTGCGTGTGGGTGTGGATGTGGAGGTGTGTCTATGTCTGGGTGTGGATGTGGATATGGAGGTGTGTCTATGTTTATATGTGGGTGTGGATGTGGATGTGGAGGTGTGTCTGTCTGGGTGTGGGCGTTTCTGTGTCCTTGACTGGAAAAGCTCTTTGGCTTGTCACATGAAGTTGACAAGTACTATTTTAACCTTCAACCCCAGCCCACCCCTGCCCTTGAAGTTTTCATTTGCCCCCAAACAAAGTGCATAAAAGATGTAATGGCAGATCACTTTCCCCTTGTTCCTTATAAACTTTGTCACAGTGCTCCTCAGAGAGTGGCTCTCCGAAATTTTGACTGTTGCTGAGGGGAACTGCTTGGGGAGGAAGGGGCTTAGCTGTGGGTTTAGAGTACACCACTACAGAGACAGGAGGGCTGGTGGTGGTACTGCTGGTGACGATGGGAAGTAATCAAATCGAATCATAGATGGCAAAAAGGGATTGATCTTGCTCTGGACGACCAACCCCTTCGTACTTTGTTGAGTCTTGTTTCAGGGGAGGGGGTGGAATTTTGAGACTATGCCAATTTTAGGAGTGTAATTTAGAGCCCCTTCCACTCATCTCACTACTGGAACTGTGGTTTTCAACATGGTGCAACTACAGCTGTCAGAAGGGTGTCCAGAAAGACGAGAAAGGGACAAACTCAGGTTGTTTGCACTTAAAGGTTCTTGGTAATACTTGAAATGCCATTCCAGAGGCCTAAAGGTATTACCAGCCACCCTCCAGGTGGAAATTGTGAGGCCAGTAGGCCCATGTAGTATCCTCCCCAAGGCAGGTAGGTGCTGGGAAGGAAGCCCAGGGCCTCTTCATAGGCCTCCTTAGTGTGTGCAAGATGAAGGAAGCCCTGGGTTTCTCTGCAATAAGCTCCTGGCATGAAGTGACCTGTCTGCAAGGAGCCCTTCCTTAGCAGCATCGATGAGGTGATCATTGGGATCCAAGAAGCATTATTTGTTGTCTGATTGCACTTGTCTATACCACAGATTGGTGGGCAGTGGTTCAGGTTGGCTGGTAAAGTGTCATTTTGGTTTGAGACGACCAGCTTGTGTTAAAAGACTGAACATATTGAAAACTGTCGTCAGAGATAATGGTCCTTAATGAATGGAAATTCACATTTTCTTTTTCATGGATAAAAACTGTCACTTTAGCATGTAGAGTATTCTCTATTACAGAATCCTGTGCAGTGATTCTAGAATTCTGAGACTGTATGATGTGTTATATTAAAGAATTTATTTGCTATCAACATTCCCTTACAAAGAAAAGAAAAACATACCACAAGCTGCTGTAATGATTTTGTGTCAAGATGATCCAATAAAATTTCAAAACAGAAGTTTAAACTTGGTGTGTCCTCTCTAGATTTTATGAACCAGCATTTTGTACTCCTCCCAAAGAGTTGCAGAATCACTGAATTTTAGAGTTGGAAGGAACCTTAACAGCCTCTAGTCCATTCCACGTCAAGACAAAGAATTGCCGTTACATTGAATGTGACGAGTGGTCATCCAAACTCGAAGCCCCCAGAGTTAGCCTCACAGACAAACCCCCACACCACTCCCCTCCCATTCTCCTAATCTTCCATGCAAATCACCTTGCACTGGGAACAGTAAGAGAGGGTTCAAATTAGGAGGCCTGGGCCCTAGATTACAAGACTTAAACTTGAAAGACACCCTAGAGAGAATATAGACCAACCTCTTTATTTTACAGATGGGGAAATTGAGGTCCAGGAAGATCTGTGATTTGCCTAAGTTCACACAGATACAAAGTAACAGATGGGAGTTTTGAACCTAGCTCTGTCTCAGGACAGTATTTTCACCACCTCACCATCCTTTTCCCCCCTTTTGGCTCTTCCAGTAGCTATGCAACTCTAGACAAATCATTTGACCCATCTGGGCCTTAGTTTCCTTATCTTTATGATGGGATACAGACTTACCCTGCTTATATCATGGAAATTATTGTATGTCTAAGTGGTTTGGCAACATATGGTAGTCTCTTTTTCCACAGACACAGAGCGTTTTCCCTCAAGATGCATTTTTAACAAATTATTCCCTAGATGACTTATGTAGGAGGCAGAAAGAAGGTACTTAATAAATTGTTACTTTTGTGACCCTTATACCTCTTTGTGAATGTAAATAGTAGTTGTTTCTCTTTTGGCCAGCCTGAGGGTCTTCCTGGGCCCAATTTGATTTTTTTTTAAACATCATCTCTTGGGTCACTTCTTAAACCGGGCTTTTCACTGAATGGCTGCTTCACTCAGAGTGAGACCTCAGAAAGACCTTAGCTTAAAAAGGCCAAGGCCTCCTACTGCACCCAGAGCTATCTCCAGTTATCCTGATCCATACCTGGCCACTGGACGCAGATGACTGGAGGAAAAAGTGAGGCTGCTAACTTTGCACAGCCCTTCCTCACTCAAATCCAACTCATTTGCAAGTCATGTCATCATCTTCCTGATGTCTTGGTCCTCTTCAAAATCAAAGAACAAACCACACACAGCTTGTTGACTGACTTGTCAATGCCCTCAGCATCTATTAACTTACAGTTTAGGTACCAACCTTCATCAGGAGAGGAAAGTCTTCACCAGGAAGAACTTCCTTTAAACTCAGTTTGGGTTGAAAAACAAAAACCTCCCACAAAAATAGGAGGGTTATGTCCTTTAACTTCCGCAGTACATGGCCCTAATTTTGACCATTTATTGTTTACATTGTTACTGTCATTGTCCCCTACGCTTTCTCTTGGTTCTCCTACATGCGACTGTTCCTCAGTCTCCCCTACTGGATCATCTTCTCTCCCAACCCCCTAGCACAGGGGTCCCATCTACTAAGACTGTCCTAAGCCCTCCTTTTTCTCTACACACTCTTCCTTGGAGATCTTGACTGTGTTCAATGATCATCTCTACAATTTTGATTTCTGAATCAATATATCTCCCCCACCCCCAATTTCTCTTGAACTACCTTGTCATATCTCCTAACTGCCTGCCAAACAGCTTCATTTGAATGTGTCATCACCTCAAATTCACTACATCCAAAATGGAACTCACCATCTCCCCTAGCCAGCCAGGCCTTGCTCTGAAATTCCCTTTTTCTGATAAAACATGCGGCAGGAACATCATCTGTTTTATGAAGGTTGGGATGGCCCTCCTTCAAACAGGCAGGGATCCCACCTCTGACGTTACCTGTGTGACCTTGGACAAGTCACAACCTTTCAGCCTGTTTCTTCAGCTGTAAAGGGAGGACACTGGACTAGAAAGCCTCTGAGCCTCTTAACCAGTCCATGAGTCTATGATAGCATCCTTGGGTTATACTTAGCCTAGTAGGCTAGGGCCAGAATGTTTGTTTTGACTTCTTTGCCTTCCCCACCCCTCCCCCGTACACACACTCCTAAGTCCTCTCTGAGATGCTTATCTGGTCTAGGATTGTGGGTCAATGTGAATGTGGATAAAATGAGTACCATTTTATTTGAATTAGCATCCTTTTTAACCTTAGCAATCCATTATTATTAAGGTTATTTTTACTTCTTTTTATGAGTGACTCATTTTCACGACTATCTCCTTGTACTCTAATCCCAAACCTGTCACCTTGGTTCCCAACTTTGGCATCATCCTTCACACTTCTCATTCACCCCATCCCTATTTAGAAAATTTATTAAAGTTACCAAATCATGTGGATTCTCCCTCCATAACATCCCTTGTATCCGTCCCTTCCCTTCTCAGCACTTTGACACACACATCTGTGTATACACTCATGGTATAATTAGACATATATATGTATATGATTGTCTGAGGCAGGGGCGGGAGGGGGGCAGCGGGCAGCACTGACAACAAGCGTGGTCAACAAAGTCTTCCTGTACGTGACTGAATGTCGAAGGAAGCTAGGAGTTGATAGAAGACAAGTTGAGGAGACAATGTACAGAGACAGGAGATGGAGGGTTGTGACCAGGAAACGGGAAGCAGACCAGTCGCTGCCTTCAGGGAGCATCGCTCATCTTACAGATATGGAAGCGGAGACCCATAAAAGGGAAGTGGCTTACTCATGGCCAAAGATATAAGTAGCAGACTTGGGATTTGAACCTAGCTCCTCTGATTCCAATCTTACCACACGAAAGCTGCTTCTCTTGACTTCAGATCCATTTTGAAGTCCTTCTGCAACACCATCACCTGCCTTATCATGAGAAGGAGTAATGTCAAATAAATTGGCTGTGAGGAATGTTAGACGTCACACTGAGGTGGTGCTGCACAAGAGGATGAAGGCCTGCGATGACAGGGATCTCATGGAGAAAGTTGAGTGTCCTTTGGTATAGGGATTCTGAGGAAAATTGCCTGGACTTCCAAGGAGCTTAATCACCTACACTACAGGGCCCTATGGAGAAATTTTAACGTACCCTATATGGAAAAGGACAAGAGTACCAGGCCTAGAGTCAAGAAGACTTCTCTTCCTGAGTTTAAATCTGGCCTCAGACACTTACTAGCTATGTGACCTTGGGCAAGTCACTTAACCGTTTGCCTCAGTTTCCTCATCTGTAAAATCGAGAAGGAAATGGTAAACCACTTCAGTATCTTTGGCAAGAAAATCCCAAATGGGGTTGCAAAGAGTCACACACAACTGAAATGACTGAACAAAATGTGGAAAGATACACTTAGAGATTTTGTTTGAACCCCAGTTAGATGGCTCTATGCCCTGAAGGAATCAGAAGAATTTTTACCCAGGACTCTGGTTTCTCACCTGAAAGTGGAGTGACTTCTAGTTGCCCCTAGGACCTTAATCCCTGCATGGAGAGTTCCAAGTGTTCACAGAGACTTGCAAGGACCTTCTGAGATAAGAAACTTGATTTTCTTTGCCTTTTTCTTTCCTTTATCACCTTTGGGTTAGGGAAGGCCATTTGGCAAGACAAGCCCTTTACGAGTACTAGACAAGAAATAGCCTTTGTAAAATAGTCTTCATTTGCTAAATCTGCATCGCTATTTTTGGGGGGGAATTATGTAAGTTTGGGGCAGGATGAGATCTGTGCTACATGAACTATTCTGAGATTCTTAGTATAAGGCGCCAGCAAAGGCATTGAAAAGGGACAGTTCTTCCTGGGACTGCCATGAACTGTTTGGGATTGGGGATGTGGACAATGAGGTCAAAGTGCTAAGGACGCTACATTTTTAATGAGATAAAAGATGTAATGGGGAGAGGTGGAGCCAAGATGGTGGAGTAGCAGAAAGCAATGCAGCAAGCTCTCCCTCAAAACTCTTTAAAGTAGATCTAGAAAATGCACCAGACTGAATGGCGATGGGAAAAATTAAACACATACACACACACCCCAAAATAACAGTGAGTCAGCATAGGGAGAAGACCTAAGCCCTTACTATGATACCACAATAAGAACAGGTGCCAACTGACAGCTTTGTCACCCCTCCTGACCCAGTTCCAGGTCACAGATCCAGAGTGGACTCAGGAGAGGACCTGATCCTAGGGGTAGCATTCCAGAGTAAGGAGCAGTTGTGAACTCCAGATGGCACACTGAGTAAGAAACAAATTCAGAAGCAAGCAGCAACAGTACTAAGAACGCAGGTAGAGAACGGGGTCTTGGTTCCAGCTTTCAGCCCATTCTGAAGCTTGCAAAGGAATAACTAGGTCAGGAATTTAGACCAAAGGGGAGCCTGCAGGTCTATCACTCTGGACCAGCATAGCTTCCCAGCTGGCTAATAATGGAGGAGTCAAACATCAGTCTACTATTGCTTGGACCCAAACTGTGATAAATGATTAATTGGACCCCTATTTCATTCCAATCAGTATCAATCAGTTTGACGTGATTCCATAGGGGTAGTGATTATAAATTCTGTATATTAGGCCCTTGAGGTGTCAACTGCAGATTGTAAATTCACTTGCTTAACCATAGGAAACTAACTAGAGGACCTCTACCCTTGTTTTTCCTTATTATGGTGACCAAGCCCAACATGGTGGAGATTATTCAATTACATGGAAAGTCCCCCAGCTATTTTTGTTTCCCCTCCATCCTTGTCATCCCTGTATCGCCCAACACGTAGAGATAACCATGAGCACTTGACCAACAAGTGGCTTTGGTTGTCAGCCTGTGGCCTGACTTTCTACCAGTCCATGGATGTTCTCATCAGGACTTCCTGAAAGGTCAAGATAGGTCTGTCAAGGTCTGCTCACTAACCCATTTGTCAAACAATGGGATTCTTTCTTTTGTATAGACCCTTCTGGAGGGTTAAGGGCAAGGTCTGTCAATCAATGAGCTTCTATGTTTTTAGTCTGTTTCATCCATATCATCAGGGTATTAAGCACTATAAAACTAAGGCCTTGGAGGAAAGGGGCATCCCAGATCACAAGGAAGATCTGAGGTCCACTTCATTGGAGGGGACAATGGACCCTTTAATAAAGTGCCATTGGCTCAGAGTTCTGCCTCAGCTCTTTTATTTTAGGTTGGGCAATTTTGGAATCCCCACAAAACTCAGGTTAAGAACTTGCAGAGTTCAGATCAGGTTGGCAGCAACCAGACATTGCCCTGTATCAGACTACTTTGGAGCACGGAAGGCTTTGCAGATCCCCAGCGTGAGCTCTTCCTGAGATACCAGAACAACATAATACTAAGAATTATAAGAAAAGCAGTAAGACCAGTAAGACATTCTCTCCAGAAGGTGATACATTCCGGCCCTACTATCAACTCTATAGTCAAGAAGTATTCTGGAAGAATAAGCAAACAAGTATCTCACAAAAGGGCACAATCTACAAGCCCAGAAGAAGAGAAAGACTCCAAAACACTTACAAGCAAAGAAAGTCTCAAAGGAGAATGCAGCTTGGTCAACTAGAATTCTTAGAACAGATGAACCAACAGTCTGAAAAAGCTTAAAAATATGTTTGATAAATGAAATAAGTGTGCTAGAAGGGAAAAAAGGAAAAGAAACAAGAGCTATCAAAGAAACAACTGGAAAAGGAATTGACAGCTTAGCCTAAGAGGTATAGAACCTATCCCAAGCAACTAACTCCCTGAAAATTAGAATGGGCCAAATGGAAGCCAATTGTTCCATGAGATGACAAGAAATATTAAAAAAAATTAAAAGACTGAAAAAACTAAATGAAAATGTAAGGTAATCTCATAGCAAAAACAACTGACCTGGAAAACAATAGAAGAAATAAGAAAAAATTTAAGTATCATTGGACTATCTGAATGTGATGACCAAAACAAGTGCCTAGACATATTTTAAGAAATCATAAAAGAAAATTGCCCAGCTATCTTAGAACCAGAAGGCAAAGTAGTAATATAAAGTATCCATCAGTTACCTCTAGAAAGAAATCCCCAAATGCAAATTCTCAGGAACATTTCTGTTAATATCTTGAATTTCTGGGGTAAGTAAAAAAAATACTTCAAGCAGTCAGAAAGAAAGAATGAGTCACAGGCAGGATTACACATTACAGCCTCCACTAGAAAGGAGCAGTGAGTTTGTAATATAATATTCTAGTATAAGCTTACAGTTAAAAATAACTTACCCAGCAAAACAGGATATAATCCTACAGGGGGAAATAGACATGTAGTGAAATCAAGGGTCCTGAGAGGGGTAGAGATACAATGTAGCAGATACAGGATTTGAATACAGGGTCCCTGGCTTCTCTTGACTTTAAATCTAGTACTCTTTACACTCCACTGTGGCCTACACTACCTACCCACCTTCAGGCGCTGCGGTTGGACAATAGGTTGGTCCAAGTCCCTGAAATGTGGTCGGCTTTTTCTTGGCATGATGCAGTCAGTGGTGATGACATTCATTGGGAGTAAAGAGGCTTGGGTTCTAGGCCCTGGCTCTGCCACTAACCTGCAGTGTAGTCTTAGTGAGTGCTTTCCTCTCCATAAGCTTCAGTTTCCCTATCTGTGAGATTACCACTAAATCCCAGTCAGTTCTGACAATCTATGCTCTAAGGGCCCTCCCAGCTCTGACAGTCTGTATTCTAAGGGTTTGCCAGGCTTTGAGGTCCTATGTTTTTAGGGTCTTCTCAGCTCTGACATTCTGTATTCTAAGGACCCTCTCAGTTCTAACATTTTATATAATAACTCCATTTCTTGATAATTTAAGTCTAAATTACTAAATTGCAGTAAGCATGGACTAGATCACAAGTATCAAAGTTGCAAAACTCCTGAGTGCTGCCCAAATCAGATTAAAATGTAATTGGGAATTGGTAGGCAAAGATGGGGGAATGATAGGAAGCATTTTTGCCCAGCTCTCCCAGCACACCTTCTCCATGACCTAGAAAATGCACTATACCAAATTGTGATAATGAAAGCCAACAAAAAGTCACAATGAGTCATTTTTCCAACCCAGGGCAGCTTAGGAAGATAGACAGCAAGATCTGTGGATACGGGTGGGAACTGGGCAGGAGCACAATGTGGTGGTGGCAGTTGTGGTGGCAGAAAAGGAGCATTCCAGGGCTCAGAGATGGAAAAGGAACCCAGAGAGAATACCAGGGCAGGAGGCCCTTAGAATACAGAATGTTAGAGCTGGGAGGGTCCTTAGAGCGTAGACTGTGAAAGCGGAGAGAGGTCTTAGTGATAATTTTACAGATGGGAAAACCAGAGCAGAAAGAGATCCCAGGGGACTCCTTAACTAGTGCCCAGAGCAGGAAAGCTCCCACCTGGCAGCTCTGTTGTCCATTGCCCAGTTCCAGGTCATAGATCCAGGGCAGAGAGGAGTGGCCATGACTGAGCACCAGACGCTAGCTGAGTACTGAGCACAAAACAAATTCCAGAAACTTAGCTTTGTGATTACAAGTATAGGAATACAGCAGTAATTCAGTTCTAAGCTTTAGCCCAGCACATAAGCCTGCAGTGGAAAAAAACAAGCCAAGACCAAAGGGGAACCAGCAATTTAGTGGCCCTGAACCTGTAGAACCTCCCCCAGGGATAACCGTGACTGAGGTCAGCAACGATCTACTGGAATTCAACTACACACAAGCCAAAAACTCAAAACTGGGTCAGAGTGCAGACCAGGAGGGCAACGAATAGACCTCACCCCGGATCATACCGCATCAAGAGCGCTGAAAATTTGAACTATGCCCCTAGTCTGAACTATACAATTAGTTGAAGGACATAAAAGGACAGTTCAGGCTAGAACCCATAAAAGTTCAAAATCAAGAAGTAGCCTGGAAGAATGAGCAAAGAAAAAAAGAACCCCACCATAGAGAGCTACTATCATAACAAGGAAGCTCAAGAAGTCAGTGATTTGAAAACATCTACAAGCAAAGCCTGAAAGAAAAATACAAACTGGATATAATAACAAGAGTTCTTAGAAGCATTAAACCAAGAACTAAAGAAGAGGATTGTTCAAAGAGTAATAAAAAAGATTTTAAAAACTAAGTAATAGCAATAGAGGTAAAGCTCGGGGGGGGGGGGCGGAGGGAATTAAAGTTATCCACGAAGATTATGCAAAGAGAATTAACAGCTAGGTAAAAGTAAGGTATAAAGCTTTATTAAAGAAAACAACTACTTAAAAATCAGAACTGACTAGATGGAAGCTAATGATTCCATGAGACATCAAGAAATAATAAAAACAAAGTCAAGACTGAAAAAGAAGAAAATGTGAAATATCTGATAGGAAAAACAGCTAGCCTAGAAAATAAATTGAAGAGAGAAAAAAATTAATATCTTATTTTTTCCAGTTACATGTAAAAACAATTTTAACATTTGTACTTTTAAATTTTGAATACCAAATTCTCTCCCTCCCAGCTTTCCCTCCCTCCTCATTGAGAGGGCAAACAATTTTACACAGGTTACATGTACAGTCATGCAAAAAATATTTCCATTGTTACCCATGTTGCGAAAGAAAACACAGACCAAAACAAACAAAAAGAAAAAGAAAATTTAAAAATGTATGCTTCGATCTGCATTCAAACTCTATCAGTTCTTTCTCTGGAGGTGGCTAGTATCTTTCATCATAAGTGCTTCAGAATTGTCTTGGGTCATTGTGTTGTTGAGAATAGCTCATTCATTCACAGTTGATTGCCTTAGAATGTTGGTGTTGGTGTGTACACTGTGTCCTGGTTCTGCTCACTTCACTTCGCATCAGTTCATGTAGTGTAGTCTTTCCATATTTTTCTGAAAGCACCTTGCTTGTCATTTCTGATATCACAATCATATACAACTTGTTCAGCCATTCCCCAGTTGATGGGCATTCCCTCAATTTCCAATTCTTAGCTACCACAAAAAAGTTGCTATAAATATTTTTGTACATGTGGGTCCTTTTCCTTTTCCTTTGATCTCTTTGGGATACAGACCCAGTAGGGGTATTGCTGGATCAAAGGATATGCATGGTTTTATAGCCCTTTAGGCATAATCTCAAATTGCTCTCCAGAATGGTTGGATCAGTTCGCAACTCTACCAACAATACTTTAGTGTCCCCATTTTCCCACATCCCCTCCAATATTTGTCATTGTCCTTTTCCATCATATTAGCCAATCTAATGGGGACCATCTCCAGTCATTCTGACCTATATCTTGCCACTAGGCCCAGATGGCTCTGGAGGAGAAAGTAAGTCTGGTGACCTTGTACAGCCCTCCCTCTCTTAAGTCCAATTCACTTGCAAGTCATGGATGGCATCATCTTCTTGATGTCATGGTACTTTTTGAGAATGAAGGACAAACAACAACCTTTAAGTAGTCTGAGCTACCCCACTGGGGACCCAACTGGTCAGTTCCAGTTGGGCAACTCAGCTCCTTCCTTCCTTCCCCCACCCCTCCCCTCCTCTTTCTTAGCACCTCCAGAATCAAATACAAAATGCTATCTGGCATTCAAAGTCCTTCATAACAGAGGCCCCTCCTACCTTTTCAATCTTCTTACATCTTATTCTTTTAACACATACTCTTTGATCCAGTGACATTGTCCTCCTGGCTGTTGCCAGTATAGGACACTCCATCTCTCTGCTCTGTGCATTTTCTCTGTCCTCCTGCCTGGAATGTTCTCTCTCTTCCACTCCTGCTACTGGCCTCTCTTGTTTCCTTTAAGTTCCAACTAAAATTCCACCTTCTACAGAAAGTCCTTCTTAATTTAATGCCTAACCTCTGTTAATTATTTCCTATTTATCCTGTCTACAGCTTGCTTTGTAAATATTTGTTTGCATGTTGTCTCCCCCATTAGACATGAGCTCCTTGATGCAATCACTTTTAAACAATTTAATTTTTAATAATTTTAATATAATTTACTATGTGAGCTCTTTGAGGGTGGGGACTGTCCTTTGCCTTTTTATATCTCCAGCACGTAGCACATTGCCCAGAATATAACAGGCACTTAATAAATATTGATTGATCAGATATAAATTTAATCTGATTCTAGTTTTAATCCCAGCCTGATCACACCTCTTGGAAATAGAGTGGTGGAACAGTGAACATCCAACCAGCTACAGCCCTCCTCTTGCTCTACTAATCCAAAGGTGGAAATTCCAGAATGGGGTTTTCCAGATCCTGGATCTTATCTACGGAAACATATCACTGTAACACTATACACTCCAGGTCCCTATTGTGAAAATACAAGGGCAGGATTTGAACAAATTTAATTCAATTCAACAAACATTTTTAAAGTACAAGGTTCTTAGCCAGACACTGGGAAGACCAAAAGGAAAACAGCCTCTGTTCTCAGGGGGATACTTTATTGGGGGATAAGCAAATATAAACAAGTCCAGGGAGGTAGGGAGTGTTGACAACTGGGAGGATCAGGAAAAGGCTCTAGTGAGCCATGCTGGTGCTCGAGCCACGCCTTGAAGAAAGTGAGCCAGAATCTGAGTATCTTGAAGGATCGGTCTATGTCAATGAATGAAATGCTTCTTTTAAAAAAAAATCCATCAAAGAAAACAGATGAAAGTTCTTATTTCAAAGTAAAGTCACATCTGCTTGTAATTATTTGTATTTAAAGGGCTTGAGAAATTGTAGTAAATTATATTAAAATCATAAAAATTAAATTATTTAAAAGTGATTTTATTAATTGACACAATTGATTAACCTGGTCCTTCTGGTGTTCAAAGACAAGCAGAAGAGAGAAGTCTGAATGACCTTAGCCACAGCTGTCATTCTACTTGACAGTCACCAGGGGGCGCTCATAGGCTTTGGCAGGTGCCCCTGAACCTAGTTAATCTACCTGCTTCTGGTAGAGAGGGAGATCCTAGGATTCAGAGCTGGAAGGGACCTCCGAAGTCCTGTATTCCAATCTCCTTTTATTACGGATGGGCAGTCTGAAGCGCAGAGAAATGGAACGGCTTATTCGAAGTCACACGCCGGCACTTGTGTAAGTGAACAGTCTTGTTTGAGCTTCACAACTGTTCTCTGAGTCAAGTGCTTAAAGGTATCAGCCCCATTTTACAGATGAAAACACTGAGGCTCAGAGAGATGATGTGGCTTGTCTGGGACTGCACAGCTAGTGAAGTGTCTAAAGCTGGAGTCAAACTCAAGTCTTGCTGACTCTGAGTCCAGAACTCTATCCCTCCTCCCCGACTCTCGTAGGGAAGCACCCAAACCAGCAGATTTCTTTAGAGTGGCCCTGCTACAGAAAGGCTTTCTGAAATGAGATATTGTATCGAACGCCCCTTGCAAACCTCAAGCTAGCGGTTATGAGGCAGTGAGGTAGCAGGGAGGATATATGCTGGTCTTAGAGGCAGGAGAATCTCAGTTCAAATCTTGCCTCAGGGATGTGTTGGTTCCAGCTCACACCGGCTCCTAGAGCTGATTGTTAAATTTTCAGTGTGAGTATTTACACCTCAGAAATCAGCAAATGCAACAAATCAGGACTTGGTTTGTTGTTTGGCTGATTGTTTAGATTTAAGAAAATATGGAGAAAACATTAGTAATGAGATTAAACTTTTTAAAAAATTTTTTTTAAGTTTTATTTATTTATTCTTTTGAGTTCCAAATTTTCTCCCCCTCCCTCCCCTCTCCAAGACGGCATGCAATTCTATATGGGTTCTACGTATATGTAATGAGATTAAACTTAAAAGTGTGTCCTGCCTACACATTTACCAGCACATCCCTGCCTCAGCTGTTTATGAGCTGAGTGACCCTGGGCAAGTCACTTAACTTCTCAAAGCCTCAGTTTCCCCATCTATAAAATGCGTACAATAATAGCACCTACTTCCCTCCCATAAAGGGCTTTGCAAACCTTAAAGCACTATATAAATGCTAGCTATGATTATTTTTATTTTTTGCTTTTTAATTTATTTAATATTCATTTAAAAATTTTTGAGTTTTAAATTCTCCCCCTCCCTCCAGACCTTCCCCCATGCATTGAGAAGGCAAGCAACATGATACCCATTATGCATGTGAAATTATGAGGAACGTATTTCCATAATAAAACAGGATGGTCATTAACATCAGTATCTGTGATAATGAGCCCTCTGTTGACCACAGTGAAGGTTTCATTTTAAGCCCAAACCCTAGTGGGATGTAACTCCAAGTAGCTATCACTATGCCCAGCCTAGAGATGAGAAAGCTGAGGCCCAGAGAGGGAGTGAAGGAGGGAGGGAGAGAAAGCAAGAAGGAACAAAGAGAAGTGAAGAGCTGGAAGGAACCTTGGAGATTATCTCCTCTACCCTCTCATCTTACACATGGGGAAGCCCCAGCCCAGAGACACAAGATTAGTTACAGAAGGTCACCCAGTTGCTGAGCGGCACGGTCACATACTGACACAAGTCCTTTGACTTTGGATCCACTGCTCTTTTTTGCCAGGCTCTGTGCTAAGCACTGTGAGGATACTGTGAGAGACGGACCCAGCCCTATGGATTCTATTTCTCTAGCATTTTAGGGCTTACAAAGAACTTAGCTCAAGAAATCTGTTGGGGGTGGGGGGTGGGGGTCAACAGTGCAAGTCCATTTTATAGATGAAGAAACTGAGGCTCAGAGAAACCATAGTGCATAGCCAGTAAGGTTCAGAACAGGGATTACAACCCCAGGCCTTTGGCGTCTAAGTCTTATTTATAGGGAAGTGACGCCTCTAGGAGACAGTTGGGGGCGGGGGGAGGGTTGCCAGGGCCAATTGTGTCACTAACCTCGTGTCCTTAAGCAAACTTCACAGTGCGACAGCTTCATCAGGGACACCACCCCCAGAAACAGACATCCTCCAAACCCAGAAACCCTCTCTACTCCTGTACATAGCTCAAAACTTCCAAGAACAGTCACATCTTGATAGCATGGTGGTCTACCAGTACAGGACGCGTACCAGAAGTTACATGGAGCCCCCATAAATAACATAATATTATTCTGTAGCAGCAGGCACCCTAGCATACCCAGGTTAGCCTGCTAGCACAGGTTCTTTAATCTGCTTTTAAAGGAAAGGTAGCTTAGAAAGGGGTCAACAATCCTACTTTTAATTACATTCACTAGTTCAGGGGAAGGATCAGCACCCAGAACATCAGACAAAATGCAAGCAGAGAAATTAGCATAAAGACCAACAGACGGGGCTCTTAACTGCCTGAACCAAAGCAATGTTGCTATATATTTTATATATACCACTGGATCGAGAGAGCCTTTACATCTGAGCAGTCAGGGAGTTCTGAACATACATCTACTCAGAGTCTTGACCAGGGAATCAAAAGATCCTTTTGATAAGGGAACTCTCCAAAGCAAAGTAACAACTCAGAGAATATATACACTTCTCAGAGCCAGAAGGCATCACAACCGTCATGACTCAGTGCTTAATCAATTTAGTACCAAAAGGTGTGA
The DNA here is from genome assembly GCF_011100635.1 of Trichosurus vulpecula. Taxonomy (NCBI): domain Eukaryota; kingdom Metazoa; phylum Chordata; class Mammalia; order Diprotodontia; family Phalangeridae; genus Trichosurus; species Trichosurus vulpecula. Next base: position 58,410,562 of record NC_050573.1, on the reverse strand, counting down.
ATGCCTTCTTATTATCAAGCCTCCCCTAAGCAAGCTTCTCTTAATGGGCTCCACCCTGAGGCCTATTAATGGGCAGGGAAGATCTTCATATCCCATTAACAATACATATCCCCAGACAGGCCCCATGGGAATACAAGGGCAAAGTCAATAGCTTTGGGTTTGGTGTTAGGAAGGCCTGGATTCAAATCCTCCCTTCCACGGTGAGGAGTTATAGTAGGCACATCCTAGGCAAGTCTCTCAACCTGTTCCCTTATCTGTAAAATGGGGGTAATCAAACCCACAATTCCTGCTTGATAGAGTTGTTATAGAAATCCAAATGAGCTAGTGTATATAGACATTTGTAAACCTTAGCATGCTATATAAATGTCAGCTGCTGTTCTCATTATCATCCCATGCCTACCACAAAATGCCCAGAAACACAAAGGCAGCATGGAGATATCACTGACAGTGGGACGTGGCCCAGAAACAGAAACAGCAATAGGAAGACATGGATACCCACAGAAACACAGACGTAAGGCCAGCAGTCTGGTAATATCTCCCAGAGCTTTAATCGGCAATCTTCCAACTGGGGCTAGCAGTATACAATGTGTCCTCAATTTAGTTGGCGGTGAGGAGCCCAGAGCAGGTTGGGTTCAGGCTCACCTGCGATGTAAAAGTCTTATCTAGTAGTTTCCTCACCTAATTAATTACTCTTGATAACTAGGTGCCAAGTTCAGTTGTTTCTATGTTGTTAAAAACAAACAAAAAGCCATTGAAAGTCTTGTCAATACCCCCTGAAAATTTCTGTGTCCTGTGGTAAAGCCCCATCACTCTACCCTAGTTACACTTGTCTTTTCCGACTTACTCTAAAACCCTATGACTTCCACCCTACCCCAACTCAGATTCCCTTCTCCAGGCTTCTCTGTGCCTAAGACACCAAATGTCAGCATCCTCCAGGATGTCTGGTTACCTGGGTGTGACAGGTCTGTCCCTTAGATCCTCTGGGCTCTGAGAATGCAGACACTCTCCCATTATTCTCCAGGTAGGCTTGGTGAGCGTAGGGATTGGGTGAGTATTCTGTCCAAGCTTCTAATAAATGTTTGACTCGCTGTGGCCTTCCTTTGATATTGCCGTTCAATTGTTTTAGTCTTGTCCCACTCTTTGCAACCCCATTTGGGATTTTCTTGGCAGAGATACTAGAGTGGTTTGCCATTGCCTTCTCCAGCTCATTTTACAGATGAAGAAACTGAGGCAAACAGGGTGAAGTGACTTGCCCAAGGTCACATAGCTAGTAAGTGTCTGAGGTCAGATTTGAACTCAGGAAGATGAGTCTTCCTGACTCCAGGCCCAGAATTCTAAGGCACCTAGCCACCTTAGTTACCCAGAATAATTAAGATAGGAAGCTACCAGATGGCAAGCTTCTTTCCACATTTCCTACCCTTGAGCCAACCTAGTCTCAATCCTACTTCAGATCTGCTTCCTGTGACCCCATGTCCCCAGGGTCTCTGGTCCAAGGAAGCCAGGGTCCAGTAGTTCTCTTCCCATGGAGCCCCATGTCCCAGGTTCCAAGCTCCCCTCCTCACTGTTCAAGTGAATTTGCCTTAAGTCACCCAGAGGGCACCTTCCCTGCTGCTCACCTCATCACATTTTGCTCCCTCTCCATCCTGGAATTCCTTTTTAGGGCTCTGACCTCCCTCTCTTGCCACTCCAACTTAGGAGATTGTTGTCTTGAGGCCGTGGAAGACATTGAGCCCCACGCCTATGGAGGCCCACAGCCACATCTTAGATGTTCCTGGGGTGTTCCAGGCCAGCTCTTTGGGGCTATGGAGAGACTGGAACCAATCTCTGCATTAGGTGCCTTTGCTGGCAGGCATTGAGTGTGATTGACTCTCAGGCTTCACCTTCTATTTGTCTCCTGCTGGAAGGGGAATGGGGATATTATCTTTTGTGCACCGTCTTAAGAGTGAGGGCTAGTTCATATTTCATTTGTAGCCCTGGTACCTAGCACAGTGGGCTTGGAACACAGTGGGCAGTTAATAAATGCTTATGGACTTAAATTGCATTGCATTATTAGGAAGCAAGCTTCCCTTACTGGGCTGCTTGTTGAATATCTCAAACTGGATGTCTTGTAGATATCCTATGTCCCAAAGTTAACTCATTGTCTTTCCCCAAACCTGGTCCAACCCTCTGTTACTTCTGTGGGTAATGCCATCCTCCCCGTCCCCCAGACTCACAATCTAGGAGTCATCCTGGACTCCTCACTATCTCTCACCCTCCATGGCCAAGCTGTTGTTAAAGCTTGTGGATTTTACCTTTGCAACTTCTCCCCAACACACCCCTTCTCTCCTCTGACCCTGCCACCCCGCCAGTGCAGAACCTCATCACCTCAAGCCTGGTTCATTGGAACAGCCGCTGAGGGTCTGTTGGCCTCAAGTCTCTCCCCACTCCAATCTATCTACCATTCAGCCTCTAAAATGATTTTCCACACAGGTCTGATCACATCACACACATACCCCTACTCAATAAAATCCAGGGGCTCCCTATTGCCTCCAAAATCAAATACAAAATGCTCCCTTTGGCATTCAAAGCCCTTCATAAGCCAGCCTCCTTCTACCTTTCCAGCCTTCTTGTACTTCCAGCTGAATAGCACTTTTCTATCCAGTGACAATGGCCTCCTGGTTGTTCATGAACAAGACCCTCCGTTGCTCAGCTTGGGGCATTCTCTCTGACTGCCCTCCAAACCTAGAATGCTCTTCCTCCTTCGCTTCAACTACTGAGCTCCCCGGCTTCCTCAAACCCCAGGTAAAATCCCACCTTCTCCAGGAAGCCTTCCTCTCCCCCATAATGCTGGGGCCTTCCCTCCTTTGATTGTCACTCCCTCACTCCCTTGTCTCCTACTTTGTCCTAAGGGTCCAAACAACAATACTGACTCACCTTTCCTCTCATGCTTTGAGGCTGGCAAAACATCTTGCTGATATGGCACAATTCCTGGGGAACGGAGGAGGAACTCCCCCGGGGGGTTATGTCAAAGAGATCTTGAGGGAAAATAACCTACCCAACAGCCAGCAATTGGAAGAGCCAGGATTCCAACTCAGACCCTCTGATTCCAAGGCTTGGGCTTATAAATACCTTAAACTGTCTCTCCTTCTCCCACCTCCCATTCTTCCAAATTCCGTTCAGGCATTTTTCAGTCGCGTCCGACTCTTCGTGACCCCATTTGGTGTTTTCTTGGCAAAGATACCAGAATGGTTTGTCACTTCCTCCTCCAGCTCATTTTACAGATGAAGAAACTGAGGCAAACGGGTAAGTGGTTTGCCCAGGGTCATACAGCTACTAAGCATGTCAGTATGGATTTGAACTCAGGTCTTCCTGACTTCAAGCCCAGCACTCTATCCGCTGCATCATTTAATTGCTCGGATCCTAGATTAGTGCCAATCAGCCAAGGCTGATTGCCTTGTAGTGAGACCTCATAAGGTGTTTTGCTGAACAAAATATAACAACGAAGCAATTGTGTTTTGTCTCTGACAGATATGTACAATAAACATGGGGATGTGGGCCAGGTAGGTGGAGATCTCGACCCACTTCATTCATCTTTGGTCTCGGTTCAAATTTATTCACTGCCAAACCAGAAAATATCTTATGCATATCTAAGAACATCAGAACCCTAGTTTGGATGGTTGTCTATAGCATAAACCTTTGCTCTCCACCCAGACATGAGAAAAGACTTAATCTTAACATGGGGATGCTCTGCCTGGCTTTTGTTGACTGGGTGTGATGGCTGCGATTAAGACTGCCTTTGCCAGGAAGCGGTTTTAGCAACTTTACCCCAGCAGACTGAAAAGCAGATGGTTTGACCAGACCAGTAAAGAGGATCCCAGCAGAGACATTGTTTTGTTTTGGTTTTTGGTAAATAGTATTTTATTTTTTCCCAATTAGGTGTAAAGATAGTTTTTAATATTCACTTTTTTAATAAGATTTTGGGTTTCAAATTTTTTCTCCCTCTTTCCCATCCCCCCTCCCCAAGACAGCAAAGAATCTGATATAGGTTATACATGTGCAATCATGTAAACATATTTCATGACACATTAGAGTCATGTTGTGAAAGAAGAAACAGAACAAGAGGGGAAAGCCACAAAAGCCAAAAAATTTTAAAAATGAGAATATTATGCTTTGATCTGCATTCAGACTCCATAGTTCTTTCTCTGGATGTGGATAGCATTTTCCATCATGAATCTTTTTGGAATTGTCTTGGATTGCTGAAAAGAGCTAAGTCCAGGATAAGTATGATAAGTTGTTCATTGCACAATGTTGCTGTTACTGTGTACAATGTTCTCCTAGTTCTGCTTCCCTCACTCAGCATCAGTTCATGTAAGTCTTTCCGGGTTTTCTGAAATCTACCCATTCATCATTTCTTATGGAAAAACAGTATTCCATTACATTCATACACCACAACTTGTTCAGCCATCCCCCAATTGATGGGCATCCCCTCAATTTCCAATTCTTTGCCACCACCAAAAGAGCTGCCATAAATATTTTTGTACATGTGGGTCCTTTTCTCATTTATATGATCTCTTTGGGATATAGACCGAGTAGTGGTATTGTCAGCAGAGACACTGCGACCACCTGGGGAAGGATGGCACAATGACCTCACCTGGGGTTCTGAAGTAGTGGAGGTATGAATCGTCCTTCCACACATATTCCCCATGTATGGGCCCCTCGTGGTGATTTCCTGTGCATGCTCATTCTCCCCAATGATAGTCTATATATTGTGGGAGAATATGGACCCTAAGTTTATGTTCCATTGCAAATTAATTAATATCCTATTGCAGACTTTCTTATTATACTATTTCACAGCTGAATATCCAGACTCAAAGGATAGTCATGGAATAGTTTAGGATCAGTCTGGAAAGAGGTCTCTAAGGCATTGGCCCCTCCGGGATCCATCTGCGCTTGGCCCTGGCTGGTTAACATTTTTATCAGATACCTGGATAAAGGTGAAGATGATGCATTTAGTAAAGACCCAGCCAGCTTGGAACGTAAATTTAATAGGAATAAATTTGAAGTCATATGTTTCTTGTTGTTGTTGAGTCATTTCTGTGGTGTCCAACTCTCCGTGACCCCATTTGAGGTTTTCTCGGTAAAGATACTGGAGGGGTTTGCCATTTCCTTCTCCAGCTGATTTTACAGATGAGAAAACTGAGGCAAACAGAGTTAAGTGACTTACTTGCCTAGGGTCTCACAGCTAGTAAGTATCTGAGGGCAGACTTGAACTCAGGAAGATGAGTCTTCCTGACTCCTAACTGCAGGCCTGGAACTCTATCCACGGTGCCACCTGGCTGCCGTTTTGCAAGAAACAGATCTGCTTATTAATAAGAATAATAGTATTTATATGGTACCTACTATGTGCCAAGCACTGTGCTAAGGGCTTTACAAATATTATTAAATGACTATATTATTATATACGTTAATATTATTATTTAATATTTTTCATGTTATCTATTATGTTATATAATAATATATTATTAGGTCACTATATAAATATTATCATCATCATTATTAGTGGTAGTGACGGTTTCACTGTCAGCGGAGGTGTCCAAGTGATGATTTGCACGTACTCACAGATCATGTTGGAGTGGGGATTTTTTCTTGTTGTGAGTTGAACTAAATGGTGTTGAAGTCCCTTCCAACTCTGAAATTTGGGGACCTTGTAAGTCAAGAAGGAATGTCAGTCAGTCAAGAAATATTTATTAAGCCCTTACTATGTGCCAGGCACTGTGCTAAGTGCTGGAGGCACTGGGCTAAACCCTAGGATTAGAAAGTGAAAAACGTTTATTAAGTGCCTACTGTAGGCAATGCATAATAGAAAAAAATAAGTTTCTGCTCTCAAGGGGCTCACATTCTGATGAGAGAAACCACACATGTAACAGAGTCGGCTGCAAGTCAGATAAAAGACCCCACGGTGCGGTGCTCGGGAGGCAGCAGCAAAGCGGATGGTAACAATACCATCTTTTGTATTATTTCTATTAATAGAACTGTATCAGTTTCTGAAGCTGAAACATTTAATATGTAGGCCTTCATCATAGAGCCAGGGCCCTTCTCTGCAAAGATTTCCTTTTCCCTGAACCATGGCTTTGGAGGGTGACTAGAAGCAGGGCACAGAGTGGTTGGGTGGGAGTAGGGCTGCTGTTCTTGGGGTTCTGGCAGTTGGCTCTGGTCAGACAGTGAATCAACATGCATTTATTAAACACCTACTATATGTCAGATCCTGTGCTAAGCAATGGGTGTACAAGAAAAAGGAAAAATATGGTGAGCCCTGGAGGAGATCACATTCTAATAGGGGAGACAACATTCAGACAACTGCGGAGGCACGGGGTATTTACCGAATTAAGGCAAGGTAATAACAGAGGGAACACACAGAGAGGGGAGAACCTGAAAAGGCCTCCGGTGGGTCTGGCCAGACACAGGAGGAAGCCGTTCCTCGGTGGCAGCGCCTTATCCTGGGAGCGGCGCATTGTTGGGGGAAGGGGGAATAGTGGATACGGTTCTAGACTTGGAATCCAGAAGACCTGCGTAGGATTTTCGCCCCAGAAACATCACCTAATTTCTCTGTGCCTCGGTTTCCTCGTCTGTTAGATGACACTTCGCACTGACTTCACACGGTCATCATGAAGCTCTAATGAGATGACTCAGGTGAAGCCCTTTGCCAGCCCTTATTTAAAGCACTGCATCAATTTCTGTTCATTACTCTTAGCCTGGGATTGGCTGTTGCCCCTAGGGGAGGGACTGATAGCCAGAGGGGCAAGCAGGGGCAGTCAAGGAGCTGGGACCATCAGGGAGGAGCGGGGCGTTTGGCTCAGAGGCAGAGCCCTTGTCCTAGGCGAGAGGGTCTAAAGGAGAAGGACTGGGATGGACCCTTATCCGCTCTCCCCTAGATAGAACTTTGCTAGAATTTGTGCACAACTCCTTTCTGTGCAGGACCACCTGCGAGTTCACTTTAACCATCGTGTTAACTCCAATCCATGATGTGTCCGGGTGGTCCTGGTCTTGGGGTCTATGCTGTACAACTGGTCAAAGGCAGCCTAAGGGAGCTATGCTTTCCTGTCCCAACTCAGGTCAGTGAATGGGGACCCACCCTGGGCCATCTTCTTAAGGAGCATGAGATCAAGTCCCCTGCCTCAGTTTCCCCCATAGTACAGTGAGGGATCAAGTAACATGGAACCTTAGAACTGGAAGGTGGACCTTTATAGAGACCATCTCATCTACCCTTTCATTGTACAGAGGGAAAAACTGAGGCTCAAGCATAGGGAAGGGATTTACTCCCCGGAGGTCACACAGTCAATGAGTCGGAAGAATCTCGATTCCAGTCCCAGTCTCTTGACAGATAGCCATCAATGAGTTGTTAAACGGAAGGAACAATAGTGGCCCCAGACCACTGGCTCTTCTTCCAGCCTGACCACCAAAGCCATCTGAAGAAGGGGCCCACCATCCCTACCTCCGCCAACACTAATGCTTGTTCCTCCATCTTCCTAGTCTATGACTTCACACTGGCCGTCCCCCCATAAGTGGAATGCTCTTTCTCCTCACCTCTGCCTTACAGCTCCCCACCTTTTACAGGCAGGAGGCCTTTCCAGGTTCTCCTATCTCTCAGATTGTTCCCTCTGTTACTACTTTCCATTTTGTAACAACAATGTGGCTAGCAGCTGCTGTGGGAGTGAAAAACCAACAAGAGGGCTGCCAGCACAAGTTCTTTACTCTGCTTTACTAAGGAAAGCACCTTTAAGGAGTCAAAAATCTCAGTTTAATTAAACATACATATATCATTCATTTCGTTCAGTGGGAAAAGATCAGCCCCCTGAACTTTAGGGCAAATACAAATAGAAATTACGAATATAAACAGACCAAATCACAGTACATTAGACAGGCTTCTAGCTTTCTGTCCAATATCTCAGTACATAGTTACCAAAAAGAGAAGCATCAACATTTAGGTTTTTCCAAAGCCCGGGGGCTCTCAACAATAGCTGCCCAGAGTCTCCACATCAACACTCTTTCAGTGAGTGGGAGCCTCAAAGGCAAAATGCCAACCTCTGAGTTTATATACCCTGTTCAGGGTCAAAGGGTGTCATAACATGTGACTTAAACCCACGTTACCTAAAAGCATCACAAGCATGCAACTCAAACCCAGGTAACTAGGCTTTCCCTTGAGGTAAGCCGGTCATCAAAGACTCCCCATTTAATCAAAGAAACAAAGGCCAAAGGGCACTTGATTAAATAAGTGCTCCAAAAGAGAAAACAGTAAAAAAATAGTCCCACCTTTATTACTGATACACATTTACACTGTAAATACCCCGTGTGTACATAGTTGTCTGAATGTTGTCTCCCCTATTAGAATGTGATCTCCTCCAGGGCTCACCATATTTTTCCTTTTTCTTGTACACCCACTACTTAGCACAGGATCTGGCATATAGTAGGTGCTTAATAAATGCATGTTGCTTGATTGACTGGCTGACCAGAGCCAACTGCCACAGATAGGATAAGCCTAAGAACCCCAGGAACAGCAGCCCACCTCCCACCAAACCACATACACAAACTGCCCCTTTGGGACCTGATTTTGATGTATAGGAAAGGGCACTGGATTCGGGGTCAGAAAATCTTCCTTCAAATCTTGTCCCTGCCCACTGGCTGTCTGGCCCACTTAACTTCTGGGCCTCATTCATGTAATTCATCCATCCATCCAGCCAGCCAGCCATCCAAATGAACAACCAACGTTGGCCTAGAATGTTGCTTAGATCTGGAGTTGGAGGACCTGAATTCTGAATTCCCAATCCCAGATATCCCATTTGGTAACCTTTAAAACATTTAATCTCTCTGGGACTTAGTTTTCCCATCTGTAAAACGGTGGGGGTGGGGGGGGGAGGGTTACGGTTGAAGCAGAGGATCTCCAAGGGCCTTTTCAGCTAAACACAGGATACTCACCACCTCCCAGTGATTCCAGACCTGGGAGAAGAGGCAAGATCTGACAGTTTAATCTGAAATGCTCTGAAGACAAACGCTCCTGGGGAGGGGCGGGGTGCTGCTCTGGGGAGGGGCCGGAGTTTGAGGATAGAGCCAGGGATAGACGGTGGGGTGAGTGGGATCTGAGGGAGCACAGCCCAAGGAAGGGATGGAGAGGGCATGGTAGAATCTCAGAATAGGAGAAAACTGGAGAGTGGAGCGGTGTTCTCATCCTTCATTTAGTCCAACCCATACAGGAAAGGAGTCCCCACCGTACCACACCCAGCCTCTGCAAAAAACTCCGAGGAGGAGGAAATCCACAGACTTTTGGGGCAGCTCCCTACACTTTGGGGCTTTGCTAACCGTTAGGAAGTTTTTTCCCCAGCCCAAGCCTAAATTAGCCTCATCGAAACTTCATGCGCTGCTCCTAGATCTGCCCCCTTGCCCCTCACCAAGGTCTCCGCACGACAACCTCCAGATTCTCGGACACGGCTGCCATCTGCCCCCTGAGTCTTCTCTTCTCCGAGGTAAACATAGCCAGTTCCTTCATGCGTCCAAACTCAGAGGACCCTTCGCCGTCCTGGTCACCCTCCTCCGGATCATTTCGAACTTACTGTTGTTCTTAAGCCGCGGTCCCCAGAACTGAACCCAAAACTCCAGAGGAGGTCTGACGAGGGCGGAGGACAGTGGGACGGACTGTTCTGATTGCTGCCCTAGGACTGGGGTTCTAGGCTAGAGTAGAAGGGAGGGGAGAGTGTGAAGGAATGGGGGGAGGAGACAAAGGGGTGTGGGGTGTGTGTGTGTGTGTGTGTATGTATGTGTGTTCCGGACGACTGCCCACTGAGGGGCAAAGCCATCTCAGACCCAATGCCCGAGGCATCACTCATTCCGGGTCCTTGCTTCATTCATGGATTCAATCAGCCATTTCATCAAGCAGCCTTTGCTAGATTGTGCTAGCCCCTGCCACTTGAGCCAAGAGAAGAAGCGGGGTGCAAGGGAAATGACTGGGAGACGGAGAACTTGGGTTCGAATCCCCGCTTTCCCACTAACCAGCCGTGTGACCTTGGGCCAAGTCATTTCACTTCTCTGGCCTCAGTTTCCTCATCTGTAAAATGGGGGTGGGGCGGAGTGGGGGGGGGGTGGCCTCCCTGTCTTGAGCTGCGGTCCAGAGTGGTTTCCTGCCTCTCCCTCCCTCCAGTCTGCGGCTGAGGAAGTAGGAGGGCTGGGGAGGCACTGCCCCGCCACGGATTAGCTATATGACCTTGGGCAACTCATTCACTTCCCTTCTCTGGCCCTCGGTTTCCTTCTTTGTAAAAATAGGGGGAGGGACAGTAGGACTGGATGGTTTTTAAGGGTTTTTCCAAGTCTACAAAGCCTAAGAGCCTCGTTCAATTTCAAAGACCGGTTGCTCCGCAGCTCCCAGTTCTGACCGCCCAGTGACTGAAGGAAGGGCCCTTTAAGAAGAAGTAGATCCGGTCCCGGCCTTCTCGAGAGGAGGGGGAAGAGGAAGGGAGGGCGGGTCACCGGGAACTCCTCTCAGAGCGCTCCGCGAGGGTCGGAGAGTCCTGAGACCGAGAGTTGGGCCGGAGCCTCTCAGGCGCGTGCGCAGCTGGGCGGTGGTTGCTGTGCGGAGCTGAGGGGCGTCGCGGGGCCGGAGCAGGTGAGAAGGGCGAGGCTGGGGCGTGGGAGCGCCGGAGGCCTGACAGCCGGGGGGCGGGGAGAGAGGGCACTGCGCGTCCCGCCTTTGGGGAGGGGGTGTTTGTGTGTGTGTGGCGGGGGGGGGCCTCTCGGCGCGTCCCAGTCACGCGAGGCCCTCTCCGGGGAGGGCCTCGAGAAGAGTCAGCCAGCCAGCTCCAGAGAGAGGGGGAGGGGAGGCGCCCTTAGTCCTGGGGAGACCCCCCCCCCGCTGAGTCCGGGGCCAGGCTGGGTCGTCCTGGGCCGTTCTTTCCGCTCCCCGGGCCTCAGTTTCCCCGGCTGTAAAATAAAAGGGTGAACTCCTGGGCCTCAGTCGCCCTTGGTTTGTAAAAGGAGGGGGAAAGAGGTGTGAACCAAATCTGTGGCCCCGGAACGTCGTTTTAAAAGACATTCTGAAACTTTTACGACTTTAATGAAAAAAAAAATACTAAATTTTAATCCACACTAAAATAAGTGGTTTCCCTTATACCTTTAACAAACGTCATTCTGAGGAGGCTTTACCAGACCAGCTTCCCCCGAAAGGGGAAGTACCCCCGGCACAGGTGCTCCCCGGGGACCCTTGCAGCCCCGAGGCTCCGGACCGACCCTCTGCTGGTCACCTTTCCTTCCCGAGCCTGTACAATACGGGGGGAGGGGTGTTTGGATGATTTCTAAGGCCCCCTTCTAGCGCTAGGCCCTATGCTCCTCCTCAGTTGGTTTCTCTTCCCGAGCCTCAGTTTCTCCATCTGTAGAATATGAGATTAGGTTAGATGCCGCCTAAAGCCCATTCTGCCCCGTGGGGCGCCTCAGTTTACCCATCCGTAAAACAAGAGGGTTGGACTATTTAGGGTCCCTTCCAACTCCTCATGTCCAGGTCCTCTGGAGTCGTTCTCTCCTCTTGTGCCTTAGTTTCCCCATCTGTAAAATAGAGGTGGTATTGGGTGATCCTCAGAGCGCGAGGATATTGTCATAGATCTCTCTCCGGGGTCAAATGTCTTGCAGCTCAGTGAGTCAGGGGTAACTGGTCCCTCCTTTTGGGGGCTCCCAAGAATGATCTTTACTGCCCCCCTTCAAGCAGGGTGGCTGTTGGGAAGTGAAGGGGAAAACACAGCCTGGGGCTGAAGCTTTGACTGCAGCCTCAGGTTGTGTCTTTGAGCTTGCTGGGGACTTGGGGGAGGGCTGTCCCTGTGGGGGGTGTTCTGTGACCTCCCCCACCTGTCTCTGGGACTTTAAATTGTGAAACACCAGAAAATTTCACCAGAGACTCCAGGCATGAACTTTGGAATTTCTTGGTGGTTGACTTCATTTAAAAATGTTTGTACGCTTGTCGCCTTTTTAAAGCTTGAAGCTACAGAACTTCTATTTTGAAAATATAAGCCCTTAGGAGGTTTGGCTGTTGGGGTGAAACAGCTTTGGTATTTGCTGTGAGGTTTCTGAGAAAGGGGCATATGTCCAGTGTATATCCTGGTAGTGAAAGTAAGCATAAGAGTAAATAGCCCATAGGAAAGCCTAGGCCAAGACTTTTTTTTTTTTGAGGGGGGGTGGTATGAGTTCTATTCTCCCTCAGGAAAGCCCTATGCCAGAAATCCCCATGCTGGAAATCCCCACCATGTTGGCATATTAAGAAGCATCTTGATGTTTTTCCCCCTTACAAAAATAATTCCAAGTGTATTTATGGTAACCCTAATTCTCTGAATTGTGTGAAGTAACTTTCAACTTCCTTCTCTATTGCGTCAGATTAATTAACTTGGTTTTTCTTTTTAATAATTTACTAAAGGGAGTTAGATACTGAAAAACTGAATTAATATGTTAGTCAAGTGATTTCAGATCCTCCAGAGAGTGAATCTTAAAATTTACTTCTAGCTTTGACATTGAATAAATGCTTCTGCTTCTCACTGTGTTAAAGTAGGAATAATATTCAACAGCAACTTTTTCTGAGACTTAAGTGTTTAAACTGTGTATTTTGGGTACTTTGAGAGATGGAAATGCTAATTTAGTACATATATTTTTAGAGGGAGTTTTTTTCTACATTTTAAAAATAGATTTTTATCGATATCTTTTGTTTTTATATCGATTAAAGTTCACTCATATCTCTTCTTCTGCCTCAGAGAACCATCACATATAACAAAAAACTTTAAAAAGAAAAGAAAAAAATTTAGTAAAATTTAGCAAAACCATTTAATACACAGAAAAATCTGGCTTTATATACTGTGTTTTCGTCCTCTCCCCCACCTCAGCAAAGGAATTGGGAGAGGATGTCTTCTCATGTCTCTTCTTTGGGGCCAAGCTTATTCTTTATAATTTTGCATGGGTCATTTAGATTATTTTGTGGTGGTTGTTCACATTGTTGTAGTCTTTTGTGCATAGTGTGTTCCTTGCTCTACTTATCTGACTTTGCATCAGTTCATGTGTTTCCATGCTTCTCTGTATTCATACTCATTTCTTCGAGAAGAGTGAGATGATTTTCTAAACAATTTTAGTGGTATTTCCTTATATAACATCGTTCAGTTTTTTAAAAGGAAAATTGTTTCCTGAACTATATTCTTTTTGAAATTTTAGCAATAGGCAACTTTTCAGGGACATTGTAAAATTTAATCTAAAGTAGAGGGTTAAAGAAACTTCCAACATCTGAATATTTAAAAAAATGTGTGTGTCTCTGTGTGTGTATACAGACACACACATATTTGTGTATATACACATATGCATATATGTTTTACTCTTGGACCTTTAAAATCTTCGTGTGTGTGTCTGTGTCTGTGTGTCTTCATCTTCCTGTTTTCCTGGAATTTATAAATTCAATTACTAAACCAGACAGAAGGTGAATCAGCCTGTCGACTGATGGGTGGGAAGAACTGGAAGTTGTGTCTTTAAAGGAAATCTTCACTGATAGCTCCCCAAAGCATTCTAGCCTAACTTGAGGGATTAAGTAAGAGTCTCTTTGATCATTAGCTGCCTTTTGTGATTTTAGAGTACTAGATACCTTTTTGTGATTTATTTATAATTAAGCACTGATTTTGTCCTGCTTTGTTTGAGAGGTTTTCCTTGAATATGAATATCTTGTTATTTTCCAGGTAGATGGTTTCAAACCTACTTTTGTAAAAATGAGTTTGATTACTTTCTGTTTGGATTAAAAAGCAAAGTTTATTTTCAAAATTATTGACTAGATCAGAACTAACCTCCCACCCCCCAGTAACACTTGATATTTTATGAGACCTATCTCTGACCTGGTTTGTTAGGCCATAAAATATTCTCATATAACTTCTCCACTTAGTGCTTTGCTAATGAGAAATACCCAGTTACTGTTATCTGTTAGAATAAAGAGGATAAAAGATTTATCTTTGGATAGATATAGTAGGGCAAGAACCAAGATTTTAGGAGGACTGAACTTGATTTTTGGCTTTGACAACAACTCATATGACCTTGGATAAATCTTTTCTACACACTTTGTGATTTTTCTACTTTAATAGTGGAACAAGACACATAATAATAGGAGCATCTAGGTATCATGGGAGATAGAACACTAGGCCTGGAGTCAGGAAGACCTGAGTTCAAATGCAGACCAAGGCACTATAGCTATGAGACCCTGTGCAAGTCAGTTAACTTCCATTTGCCTAAGTCTCTCCTCATCTATAATATGAGAATAATAATAGTATCTACCTCCCAAAGTTGTTGTGAAGATCAAATAACATATTTCTGCAGTGCCTGGCACATAGTAGGCATTCTATAAGTGTTAGCTGTTATTATTATTATAATAATCCTTGGCCTGATGTTTGTTGTTTTTGAAGAGTTGTTTTGAAGATTGTTGTTTTTATTATATATAGTGAGTTTTTCTTCTTTTCCCAGGTGGTTGTTTATATATATCCTTAATTCATGGTCTTAAGTGGTTTTAAAGGGATTTTAATCAAACTTTATGATTGCATTACCCCTATGGTCAAAAAAAATTGAGCAAGTAGCCCCAGTGTATGAATACTCTTTTAAAATTGTGTGTATGAACTGGGGTGTGGCTTCTTCTGTCCCACTCAAATCAAAAAAGGTGGAGGGGTGTGCATGAGTCTTTTGTTTCCCCCCCTTTTAAGAATCTTATTTAATATTTTATTTTTTACCAATTACATGTAAAAACTTTTAATCTTTATTTTTCAAATTTTCAATTCCAAATTCTCTCCCTCCTTCTTTTGCCTCTCCCCCATTGAGAAGGCGAGGAATTTGACATAGATTATACATGTATAGTCATGAAAAATACATTTCCATGTATGTCATTCTGTGAAAGAAACCAGACAAGAAAAATAAAGAAAGTAAAGAAAAGGTTCATTTGATCTGTGTTCAGGCTCTATCTGTTCTTTCTCTGGAGACGGACAGCACCTTTCATCATAAGTCCTACAGAATTGTCTTGGATCATTGTGTTGCCAAGAAAAGCTAAGTTATTCACAGTAGATTATCATACACTATTGCTGTTACTATGTATAGGAAGTGATCGTGGATACTTTCAATTTCCATTTACCCTCAGGTTCTAGAATGTCAGAGCATATCTTTTGGCCGTTTATCAACTGAGAAATGGCTCTTGACTCAGGTTTCTATGTTGGAGAAATGAAGTCTTTATCCAAGAAAAAAAGTTTTCCTTGATAATTTCATGAAAGATGATGTCTAGGCTCTTTTTTGATCATGACTTTCCAGTAGTCCAATAATTCTTAAATTCTCTCTTCTGGATCTATTTTCCAGGTCAGTTGTTTCTCTAGTGAGATATTTCAGATTTTCTTCTATTTTTTTCATCCTTTTGAGATTTTGTTTGTTTCTTGATGTCTCATAAAGTCATTAGCTTCCACTTGCTGAATTCTAACTTTTAAGGAATCATTTTCTTCTGTGAGCTTTACAACAGCCATAAGGTATGGGTTGGTGGGAGAGAGTTTTCCCATTGGTACCTTCATGGCTATTGCTGTGAGTACTCACCTAGCAGTTGGGTTATAACTGTATTGAGAGACTTGATGAGAGGGATGGAGTGTTGGGATAAAGGAAGATTGGGATAGTTTTGTTGGAGACCAGCCCGATGGTTGGCTCTTGAAGGAAGGGTGGGATTCAAACTCTCTTTCTCCCCCTGATTGGTTTTGCTCTTGGACCATGTCTCCCCCACTCTTGAATTATAAATCTATTATTGGTAACTGGAATGAACAGCTTTTATATGGTACAGTGAAAAGAGCACTAAGCCTGGAGTCAGAGGATCTGAATTCAACTCTCACCTTTGATTTTGACCGTGGGAAAATCACTTAGCTTCTTCAAGCTTCATTTCCTTCAAAAGTAAAATGAGGGAATTCAACTAGATGGTTTTTGAAGTGGGACCCTTCCAGCTCTCCATCTGTGATCCTATGAAAACAAAGCTAGGAGTGGTAGCTAATACTTGGGAGACAGAATGGGGAAGGTCATCACTTGTAAGCTGGCCCTTTGACGATGAATACTTTGGCTTTGGCAATCCTTGAAACAAAGAAAAATTCAATATGGCTCTCAGTTCTGTGGAGCCCTCTTCAGCTCCTTCAGTGAAGTTGCAAATTGGCAGATAAGCAAGCAGAGAGTACTAAGTATCACAGAATTTTAGATCATCCATAAACGTTATCTTTGCTGTAAATACTCTACATGGGAGATTTTTTTTTTTGTCCAATGATTAGCCAGTGGGCAAATTACTAGAATAAATTACATCAATCTGACATTCTCATAAATGAAATCAGAAGATGAAAAAGTCACAACTAAGTGGAAAGATGCTTCATAGGTTCTCTTTGGTCAATCAGTCATCTAGCATTTATTAAGTGCCTACTATGTGTCAGGCACTCTGCTAAGGACTAGGTTTACAAACAGATACAAAAAACAATCCTTGTTCGCAAGGAAAGAAAAGTCTAATGGGAAAGAACATGCAAACAACTACATACAAATTGTCAATCTAATATCTATCTATCTTTGTATCTGTAACAAATTGGGTCTAGTCTCGGAAAAAAGAATTAAGGGGAATGAAAAGGACTTTGGATTTCAGCTGGGATTTGAAACCAAGTGAAGATGGGGAGGGAGAGCATTCCAGACATGGAGGACAGCCAATGAAAATTCACAGAGTCTAGAGATGGGAGTGTCACCACTAGGTTGAAGAGTACATGGATATGAGTAAGGTGTTAAGAAGATTGGAGAGGTAGGAAGAAACCAGATTATGTAGGACTTTAAAAGCCAAATAGAAGCTTTTATATTTGCTCCTGAAGGTAGTAGGGAACCTGTGGAGTTTATTGCTTCTTTGGAAAGGCGAATAAAGAAATTGATAGAAGTAGTTTTATTGTTCATCCAAAGGTAATAATAATAGCATTTATGTAGCACTTTAAGGTTTAAAAAGCACTCTACAAATATTATCTCTTTTTATTCTCACAACAACCCTATGAGGCAGGTGCTATTATTATCCCCATATTATAGATGAGAAAACAAGGCAGAGGTTTGATGACTTATCCAGGGTCACACAGTAAGGCTGTATTTGAATTTAGGACTTCCTGACGCCTAAGTCCAGTGTTCTGCCTACTATGCCACTAAGCTGCCTTGAACAAATAATTTTTTAAAAATTTATTATGAACTTAATTAACATGAATAAGAAATATAATTTCATGAGACATTTAGTGATTTCATATTGCACAGCTTATATTTGCAAAAAGACTGCAGTGAAAGTAATTGCAGTTTATGCACTATATTGAAGAATATAAAGAGGTAGAGGAATTTTATGGATAACTCAGACTATCCAGATTGGATCCACATATATTTTAATATTCAGTGACTTCAGTACAAATGTGGGAATATCATGGATTGCCAAAAAAAATTATTTTGGAAAATGTGGCCCGGGGGTAAGGAATAATAAAGGTTAAAGACTTTCAACAGCCCAGAAGACTCATACATATAAGAAGACTGAATAAATAACAAAAATTGAAATTGATTATATATGAATAGACAGAAAACAGCTAATTGTTGATAAAGGAGTTATTCTTGGATTAGCTGTCTTGTGATTAGTCAGATAACTAATTTGTTAGAGCAGAGGAGAAAAATGAACACAAAACCAAAAAAGTAAAGAAACAGTTATTAAGCACTTACTATGTACTAGTTACAGTGTGCTAAGCACTGAATAAAGCTAGGAGAATGAATAAAAATGATAATTAAAACAATTCCAGTGTAATTCATTTAAACAAGTTATTGACCTCAAAAAAAGGAAGGATGTTGATATTGATTATAGTGTTTTCATACAAAAGGTGTTAACTGCTGTAAATCAGTTACTGTAATGTGGAGACCAAAAGAGCCTACAGACCCCCTTAGCTGGCACACACTTTCCTTCCCAAGGGTAGAGAGATGGGCTGCCATTTTAGAATATAAACTCTAAGTAAAATCTTAAGGAAAAGGATGGTGGGAGATGATGAGCAGTATCACCTTACACCACAACACAAAGCTTTCTGTAGAGACCAATGAGGGTACACAGGGAAGTCATTCATAAACTTAGATTTTAAGAAGAAATGTATAGAAAATGGAAGTCTGGCCAGATAAATAGGAGGGTGGCATGGTATTGTAAAAATAAATGTCAGGGGAGCTAATACTAGAATGAACTACAGCTAGTGATGGAAACAGGACAGCAAAAAGTTGGATCTTTTAAATCTATATTGAGAGAAAAAAAGAGGATCACAGAAGGGACAGGAGGGATGGTGGGAATTGACAGCAGGTTCTAGTTTTGCTCAGTTCTCCTCTTGCTTCTGTTTTCATTGTTTCATTGAGAGAATATCTGTGAAATGCCTGCAACATGGTGAGCACTGTTTAAGTGCTTATTCCCTTTCTACCTTCCTTTGCCTTCCCCCATTGGACTAGAACAAAATTCACTAACAGGGCTGATACCCCAAAAATGTAATGATGGTTAAGATAGCTTAGTTCATTAACATATATATGTGTGTATGTGTGTGTGTGTGTGTATATATATATATATATATATGTATATATATATATATATACACACACTCTGTGAACTTACTTAAAAATATTTCAGTAAGTATTACAGCATAAATAGGTTTCCTGTGTAACCCTATGTATTTTATTTCATGTACTTAAAAACATTAATCTGAGAAGGAATAGGTCCTTAGATTTCACCAGGCTGCCAAAGGAGAGATCAGAAAAAAGGTTAAGAGCCCCTGCTTTAGAGAAAAATGACGAATTGAATAAGTAAAATGCTTTATTGGTTAAAAAAAAAACTTAAGTGTTTCCAGAGTGGTGTTATTACATTGTATGATTGCTTTAGTAATTAGAAAAATAGCCATTTTTGTTAATGTCTGACAGAATTGCAATCTTAAAATCTAAAAATTGTAATCTCAGTGAAAGGTTAAATCTTTATAAATAAATTCTAGATTACTAAAGATTGCAATCCCAGAGGATTACATTTTTTCAAATAGGTCAGATTCTGGTGCACATCGTTTTTCTCTTGCCATTCTCTAATGGTGCTCTGCTTCAGGTAGCCTGTGTTGACATACTTTAGATGTGACTTGAGTTTTGTAATCATTTTTAGACCACTCAGAGTGAGAGCTTTATTTTTTCCAAGCATTTGAGCTCTTGTGTATACTTTTAAAACCTATCAACTAACAGCTTAAAAACTGAAACATTTTACGAGTGGTCCCCTTAGTAGTTTGTAAGCAACAGGATATAAAGAGCATAGCTAACCGGAAGGAAAGGGATGAGTTTTGGTGTGTATCTCTCTATTTCTGAACCTCAGTTAGGGAGGGGTCAGTGTTGGTTTACTTTGTAAAAACCATGGGTGGAATTACTTAAAGAAAAAGGGGGAAGTTTGGTCATACTACCTTTAGTTTAGTTTCTTAGCACTACAAGTGCCATTCAGATCTCAAAGGGTATTTAAATGGCATGAACAGGAAAACGAACATAATAATTTTGTTTATAACTCATTTAGAAATTCACTTAGCATTTTATTTTGCCTTGGGAAGGTGTGCGTCTGAATATTTGAGTCTTCCATGCCTAATTCTTCACTCATATTTGTTCTCAACAGAGCAAGGAAAAAAAAAAGACACTTTGGAGTCAGTGTGGGGTGACAAGTTTCCTTTTTGAAACCTTGTACCCATTTATCAGTGACAATCAGCTGAGTCTCAAGATAATAGAATTTCAGAGCCTACTTGATTAGACTGAGCCCCTTATTTTACAGGGGAAGATACTAAGACCTACAGAGAAAAAAACCTGCTACTTATATTAAATGGCCAAGCTGGGATTCAAAGCCAGTTCAAATATACTACTATTTTTTTTCCACTCCATTACTTCTAAGGTAGCAGCAAAAGCAAACATTTTCATTCTCCCTTTTCCCTTCATCACACCCTCCACTCCCTCACTTCCTATAGTTTTCAAAGGAAGAGACACCTTCCATAAGGTATTTGCTGCATGGGGATGAGATAAATGCTTGTTTACTTTTACAATGCTCTATTAGGAGCCCAGAAGTCCTTCAGAAAATTCCTTCCACTTAAAAAAATTTCTCCTTTCTGAGGAGAGACTGTAATAGAAAGTTTGGAAATGTTAAATTTTAATTTCATTTCTAAAAGACCTATTTTTAAAACCTGTATCTTTTAAGATTTGAAAACCTCTATAAGTATACACACGTACACTTCAGTGCTAGGGATACCTAATGATAACCTGATGAGTTCCAAATACAGAAGGCAAGGAAAGAATTGCTAACATTTGTATGATTGACCAGATGATCTGGTGAAAAGGAAATCGTCCCAAAAGTAAAGAGAACTAAATTCTTACGTAAGTTCTTCATTTACCTCGGGCAAGTCACTTACCTTCTCAGAACTCTGTTTTGTCATATTTGCAATAAGTATAATAGTGTGTGTCCTATTTACTGAGTGCTGCTGGAGAATAGAAAGGAGTTATAGAAAAGACAATGATTAGAAATAAATAGAATTAGACATGATGTTAGCATGGAATGACTGTGCCTTTTTGAGGTGTCCTTGTTGGTACTGGACAATAGCTAAAGATTTGGGAGCACAAAGCATTCATTTCTTCTTTAAGGGTTTTTCCCTGATTTTTAGACATTTTAGCCTGGACATTTCACTTCTGCTTCTTGGCATTTCAAGCTTTCTCTAATCTGGTTCTCACCTACCTTCCCCATTTTAGTCCTTGTTCTTTACACTTTTTACATTCTAGTCAGACTGGCCATCTAGCCATCCTTGAATTTAACATTCCATCACCTGTCTCAGTGTCTTCAAACAGCCTATTCCTGGCATCTGCAAAATGTCTTCACACAGCCTGGAATGCACTCTTTCCTCACTTCTGTTTCTTGGAATCCCTAGCTTCAGGGCTCAACTCTGGGGCCACCTCCCACTGGAAGTCTTTCCTGATCCCACAAGTCCCCTGGAAGAGAAGATTCTTTCTCCTCAGTTTATCTTTTTTACATAACTATGTATATGTTACATCTTCTAAGTTCCATGAAAGCTCCTTGAATACAGCAACTCTTTCTTTTTTGTATCCTTAGTGTCTTGGGAGAGGGGAACCTAAAACCTAGCACAGAAGCTATATTCCTTCTCCCCTACATCTTAAAATCCCTTGACATTATCCCACATTTTGTCCTTCCTTGCAAGAGATAACCGTTCTCACCAAGTCGTTCTATTCATTCATTTGATCCCTTCTCTTGTCCTATCTCCTGCTAGCTTGTTCCTGAAATCAAACTCCCTCTCCCTCCCGCTCTCTCTCTCTGTCTTTGGGCTCTCTTCCAAATGTAGAACCAAGTCTCCTACATCCTTAGAATCTTATTTGACCCTATTATCTCTCTCTCCTTTTCCACAGCCAAGTTCCCATTAAAAAAGCTGTATATAACCCCATAAAATCTGGCTTCAACCTCATCACTCATCTTAAACTGCTCTCTGTCGTCTCTTAATTGCCAAATCCAGTGGTCTTTTCTCAGTCCTCATCCTTCCGGTAGCATTTGATATTGTTGAGCACCGTCTTCTCCTGGGTACTTTCCTCGCTGGGTTTTCATAACAGTGCCCTCTTCTGATTCTCTTAACCTGCCTCTTCCATTTCCTTTGGAGAATCAGGTATGCATAGCTCACCCCAAATCTCAGGTTTTTGTCTTAGTCCCTTTATTATTCTTTGATCTCATCAGCTTCTATGAGTTTAATGATCATTTCTATATATAGAACTCCTATATGTGTGTATAGAGTCCTATACACAACATATGTATACATACATGTATCTGTATACGTGTGTGTCTCTACATGCACATGCATTTCCAGCTTTAGTCTTTCTCTTGAGCTCTACTTCCTCTTATCACTAGCTGTCTACTGGACATCTTCATTTGTATGTCCTGTAAGCATTTCAAATCCTTCATGTCCAAAACAAAACTCGTTATCTTCTCTCCCATCTCCTTACTGATCTCCCTGTTGCTCTTCTAGTCATTCAGGTTTGTAACTTCAGTCTTGTCCTCTACTATTCATTCTTACCCTCTTCCCCACATATTCAATCACTTACCAAATGTTGTCAGCTCTGTCTCTGCATCTCTTGCTTCCATTCACATGTAATATGACACATACTCTCATTAAACCATAGTGGTTCCTTGTTAGCTCCAAGATCAAATATAAAACTCTTCTCTTTGACATTTAAAGCTCTTCATAGCCCACCTCCTCCTTATCTGCTTTTGTCTAGTCATATACTTTAACTTCTAAACATTTTTGCTTCTGTTACTCCTTTCTGTTCTCTGTCACTACTCAGTAAATAAAGCAGGTTCTATTAACCGTAATTACTGTGTATATGAGGCAGCCACGTTCTCAGGAAGCACAATAATGACTTTGCATATCACTAAATATGTACCCAGATTAAATTAGAACACAGTTTTGTTTGATTACAACAACAAACTCCATGCATATAGTGCTTAGTGTTGATAGCTTGGTAGTTATACAGTAAGATTTTCAGTTCACATATCTATTTCTTGAAGACTGGGAGGAGAAACTTGAGAGAATGTAAAAAAAAATGGTGCTGTTGGTAGAGATTGCAAATTAGGGTTATAAATTACTTATTTTCTAGTGCAGTTGATTATGGGAGTATAAAAGATCCAGTTACTCAAATTAATTTATATTCTTCTTCCCCTTTCTCACAGTGCTTTCTCTTAATCACTTCAAGAAGTTCATTCACACAAGAGATTTAGAAAACGCGCATTCTGAGTGTCTGGTGGCAGTTTTAGTAATAGACCTAAACCTTTGGTTCAGTTGGAATAACTGGGGATATTATAGCTGTCTTCAAGTTTTTGAAGGGTTGTCATGTTGAAGAGAATATGACAAAGACGTAAAGGTTAATTAAGAACCCTGCACTAGAGTACTAGATTTCTTGGACTCTTTGAATCTCATTTTGTTTGTTTCTAGGAGGAAGGGGCCGGACTAGGGGAACTGGAGGGAAGGAAACAAACTCTTATTAAGCACCTACTACTTGTCAGACATTGATGTGCAATTGTGAAGCCAATCAGTAAGTGAAAAGATCTTTCCCCATCCATTGAATAGGCTTCAGGTGAGGCCAACAAAGGTAGGTCTGATTAGACATGCCCACACACTTTCACTAATTAGGTTTGAGGCCCCTGGCTAGTTAGCAAAGTGGTTTGCTAGTTTGGGAGAGGCGTGTAGTCCTCAGGGCCCTAAGGGGAATTGCTAAAACCAGAGCCAACAGTATGTGCCTGAGTTCTGGTCAATCAGAGAATGTCTAGGACTATAAAAAAAAAAAGAGAGAACAGAATATAGAAACAGCAGAAAATTGAGAATTAGGAGGAGCAGAAACTGAGGACTGAGAGTAGAACTGGATGCAACAGAGCCGGAAAGAGCAGAGTGGAGAGCAACAGGATTCAGAAGCTGAGGGCCAGCCAGCTTCCAGAGAGTGTATAGCAGACAGTGCTGAACACAAGAGGGAGTTGTGGAACTTGGAGTCACTGGAGCTGCAGGAGAGTGTGCTGAGCAGGGAGTTAGGGCTCATGAGTGATCTTCTTATAGGAGGCCCCTAGCATCGAGGGGAAGTATAAGTATGGTTTGGTTTCCTGCTATATAATATTTTGTTGTAAACTCCTTGTTACTGTAGTGAGGTGGGCTTATTGGTTTTGGAATGTTATTGCCACAATATCAAATTGGGGGCATTGGCCCTTGAGTCTAAATAAATGTTATACTTCCTCTACCTTTTATCTAGAGAATTCATTATACTTTGCAATCCCGAACCATTCAGGCCTACCCATGGTCCTCTCCAAGGTCACGAATTTTGCCTTACTTATATAGCAGGAAAGCCTGAGTTTAAGTGCTTTACAATTACCTCATTTGATCCTTAAACAACCTTGGAAGGTAGGTGCTATTATTATCCCCATTTTACAGTTGGGAAAACCAAGGCAGGCAGAAGTTAAACTGAGGCAGATAGGCGACTTGCCTTGAGTCGCACAGAAGTAAGTGTCTGAAGTTGAATTTGAATTTAGGTCTTCTTGACTCCAGACCTGTGCTCTCTCCCCTGTGCCACCTGTTTCTAATGTTGTCCCTTCTGGTTCTAAATTCTATGATTTATTGGATCCAATATTATCTCCACACTATGATTAGGTATCATGGTAGTATTTAAGTGGAATTTAGAGATGGAAAATAGCTAACAGGTGAGGAGGGAAAATACTGTTGTTGATAGAGATGAACAATTGACAGAAAAGTTATACCTTCAGTTTAGGGGCTCAGACTTTAAGTCTACCCTGGTAAGAGGCATTCTCTGTTATTTCATTCCTGGTTAGGGATCTATTAACATAGCAAATACAGGAATTAAAAATTAATCGAATAGGGTGTTGCTCATTTGTAGATAAGGTCTAGGATGTGGGAGTCAAGGAATGGTTTTTTCTCTTTCCCAGTCATCCTCCATACCACTTCCAGAATTATCTTCCTAAAATTCCACTTTAATCATCTCACTTTGCTGTTAAAGTTTCACTGGTTCCTCGTTGCTTAGAAGATAAAATCCAAAATCTCCATTTAGGGGCTCAAGGGCATCTATAATTCTATGCCAGCCTACATTTGTCCCTGAAGCTAGATGGCTCAGTGGATCGAGCACTGGATTTGGAATCAGGAAGACCAGTCTTCCTGAGTTCAAATCTAGCCTCACTTACTAGCCATGTGTGATGCTAGGCAAGTCATTTGACCATGTTCCCCTCAGTTCCTCTTCTGTAAAATGAACTGAAGAAGGAAATGGCAAACCACTCCAGTGTCTAAGCCAAAAAAACTCCAAATGGGGTCACAGAGAGTTGGACACAACTGTCCCTTACCTGTCATTACTTGTTCAAACCTTTTGTTCATGATAGACTTGTCTCTTTACTGTACCCACATTACAGTTGTGCATTTCTGTATCAGTCCTGTTGCTTACACCATTCCATTTGGCTCAAATATTTTAACCTTTTCCTTTTCTCCCCCTGAAAATCCGTACCCTGTACTGTCAATGCCAGTCATTTGTTATTTAATCATATAGTTCCTTGTATATTTAGCCAGTTCACCTGCATCTCTCTTGCCTCGCCAACTAGATTGTAAGTGCCTTAAGGGCCAATATTGTGTCATATCTCTCACATTGCTATGCTTATGGTAAACATTCAACTAATTATTAAGTGAATAAATAAATTTCCTGAGTACAGATCTTATAACTTTGCCTTTCTCTTTTCTGACTTTGGACTTTGAAAGGTTGGGTTTTGGTAGGACCTCAGCTTGCATCTTTTTGAAGGAAAAGTATCCTGGGACAATCAGCTAGCCTGCCTTCCCCCCTCCCTTCCCCCCCCATCCTTTTTTTTTCTATACTCAAGAAAACCAGCTTGGTGACTGCTCTGTACTAAAGTGAGTCTTTGTCTAAACCATAAACAGCTACTTAGACACAGGAAAGCCTCTGAGAGTTGTTTTATACCACTTTCTGTGCCACTGGGATAAAGATAATTAAGGACTTTTGGGTATAGGATGTGGTAAAGTTGTGACTTGTTTCTCACTAACCATACATTGAAATGCAGAGGAATATAGATGCTGTTTACCTTTTCAAAAGCTTGCTGCTTTTTCAAAATCTTTTTCTTATTGTTGTTATAGATCTACTAATGATACATACTTCTGTCTCAAGTACTCTTGTTTTCTCCTATTTGCTGTACTTTTAAACCTCAAACTGGCTTATAGTGATGATTGTTAGTCATTATACTTCCTGGTTGGGCTTTGTTTTGCCATATTTTGCCATATTTGATGTCACATTTGCCATTCTTCAACTAACATAGTACTTATGGCTATAATATCATTGTTCCCCAGTTGGACGAGGGGATCTCTAAGACCCCTTCTGACTCTGAAGTCCTATGATTCACTTGGATTATTGCCTAGCCCATCCTTTCTTCTATACCAGATTGAGAGAGAGAGAAAGAGAGAGAGAGAGTTGTTGAGACTGTATTGGAAGTTATACTGAGCTTGGAGTCAGAAGACAAGTTTGGCTTCTGGCTTTCATTTTCTGAGTGACACTGGGGAAATCCCTTTTCCTTTCTCTGTCTCACTTTTCTCATTTCTAAAATGAGTAGCTTGAATTAAATGATCTTCAAGGTCCATTCCATCTGTAATAATCCACAAAGTTTTAAATTTCAGCCTTGCCTCTGAGTTAGAACAAAATCAGGAGGCTCCACGTTGAGGTTGTACGATATTTCTCAAACTCATGAAAATAACATAAGGGTTTTGTGTAGGATTTTGCACCTTATCTTTATTTGATTTGTTTTTATGGACAGTTATTAATTTTATTATTTAAAATATTTTAAAGAAAAAACTGCCATCCTCGTGTAGAAAGTCAGCCTTTGTTCAGGCATACCAAAGAGCGGTGGAGGAATGCATGAAAGCCTTGCTCATCAAATGTGTAGGTGACTCAGAGCTGGGAGGAATAATAACACAGTGGATGGCAGAGTCAGGACACAGAAAGGTCTTGACAGGCTAGAGAGCTATCTTATAAGGGATAAATATATAAAGGCTTGCACTTGGGTCCAAACAAATTAACTTCATAAGTAGAAAATGGAGGAGACATGGAGAGAGAGTTCTGGAAGAAGTGGGAGTGTCTTAATGGATTTTAAGGTCAATAAGAGTCAATAAGTGGTAGCAAAAAAAAAAAAAAATCATGTGATCTTGGCAGAGCCTCCAGAAATAGGGTGGTGGTAGCTTCCCTGTGATCTTCCCTCATCAGACCACTTAGGAGCACCTTATTCAGTTCTGGGTGCCAGGGTTTAAGGACAACTGATAAACAGGCCATCTGGAGGAGGGTAACTGGGATGTTGCAGGAGGCTCGAGAAGACGAAGAGGGGACGAGTACTGGAAAGGGCTATCATGTGCAGATGGAACGAGGCTTGTTCTGTTTGGCCCCAGAATGAAAATTGTCAAGGGGCAAATTTAGGTGTAACATCAGGAAATTCCTAATAATTCTTCCTGAGGATTCTGTCAGAAGTGGAATGGAATACCTAGACAAATGGTACCTAGACTCCTTCCTTCCTTCCTTGAAGAGCAGAGGCTAGATGACCTCTTGTCAGGTATGTTATAACTAGGATTCCTTTTATGTATGACTTGGATTAGATGATGACTGACGTTTCTTCCCACTTTCAAATTCTCTGATTTGTGGAAAGGAAATTATGGCCAAGGATAAAGAAGATAAACCTCTCCATGTTTGACAAGACCCTTGGGACTTCTTTGAAAAGAAAAGAAAAATTAAGGTCAAACTTTAAGGACCCATGTTTTCCCTTATGACCATGGTTCAATCTGCAGGTTTTCTGCTGAACAATAGGGTGTGTCACTGGGGGAGCCAGGGAGCTTGTAACTTGTACCATATTGTATGGATTTGAAATTTCTTAATTCAAAACTGGCAACACTCTTCACTAAGGAAGTTCAGCTAACTTCTGCTTTGACAGTGGAAAACTAATGCCAAGTAAGAGATCCCTAACTTCTAACATGTAAATTATTTAATTTTGTATTACAGATCTCCAGGGGTCCCAGTGAATTTTCAGGGCCCTCTTTCAAGTCAACAGGCATCGTGCTTTTTCTTTGAAGAATTGTAAAGGAAGAACAAAGCCATCGCAGAAGGGGGAAACATGTCCAACCCCTTCTTAAAGCAGGTTTTCAACAAGGACAAAACCTTTAGGCCCAAGCGCAAATTTGAGCCAGGTACACAGAGATTTGAACTTCACAAGAAGGCTCAAGCTTCCCTGAATGCAGGACTAGATCTGAAGTTAGCTGTTCAATTGCCATCTGATGAGGAACTGAATGACTGGGTAGCTGTACATGTGGTAGACTTCTTCAATCGCATCAACCTCATTTATGGAACCATCAGTGATAACTGCACAGAGCAGTCATGTCCAGTGATGTCTGGGGGCCCAAAGTATGAGTATCGATGGCAGGATGAACAGAAGTACCGGAAGCCAACTGCTCTCTCTGCGCCCAAGTATATGAACCTTTTGATGGACTGGATCGAGGTTCAGATCAACAATGAAGACATCTTCCCTACCAATGTCGGTGAGTTGTGGCCATGGGGCTCCTATCTAAGAAATAAGAAACGATGAAAAGAAGCTTTTGCTGTCTCCTGCCTTTTCCTTCCCATTTGCCACTCCTGCTAGCATTGACAGTCCTATCTGTCCAGGGAACTTATTTCCAGGCTGGTAGAGTGCCGAGTTCCCTAGGCATCAAGACTTGAGTCTGTGACCCTTGTGAGTCAGTTTCTTCCAAGGCCCAGCTGCTATCGAAGCTGGTGCTTCTCTTAGAGAAGTTGGAAGGAACATGTAGACTTCACTTCATGCAGTTCCTGGAGCGAAAGCAGAGTTGTGGCAGGGGGAACAATGAGGACAGAGCAATACTGATCTCTGATTGTCTCTATGTTCTTCTGTTCTTAACATGCTTGTACTGCTAGGGTCCAGCTGGTTCCTTATGGAAGTAACCAGGTGAGTTTGGAACTGGTTGCCATTAACGTGACCCATTTCAGATAGTGAGGGGTTATACCCACTTGGCTAACATCCCGACCATCCTCCTACTGCCCAGTTAAATAACTTAAAATAAACTGTATAGTGTAGCAGGAAGGCTAAGCCAAATCTCCCTTTCCTTTCACACCCAAACTCCCAACTCCATTTTCTCATTTCAGGGAAATAAAAAATAGGTTCATTGCCAAAAAGACCCATGGTCCCTACTCCACCTTCCTTGAGTGAGATTCTCCAGGAGTTACAGATTTCTTATTCTCTCCTGCTGATGTATTGAGCCGTGGCATGGTGTGCTAGCAAAAAGCTTGGAGTTCTAGTCCTTGTGGTGTGTCCTTTAGTCATTCCTTCTGGGTCTCAGTTTTCTCATCTGTAAAAGGTTAAGGTAGACATCCACTCACATTTTGTGTGTTAGGAGTTTGTTATACCAGTTATACCAGCATGGTGATGGTGATGGCAGGTGTTCGAAGGTGGGCTCTGGTGTTTGAACTGCGGCTTACCTTATTGTTGTCCTCCTGTTACAGTACGTATTTAGTCTCCTATCCATTGACTTGTTTGCTTGTCCATGCTGTGATGAACTACATTAGAGCTCTACTTTTTAGAAGTCTCAAGGGTCTCCAGTTCCTCTGTAGTGCCTTTCCAGTTTTTTTTTAAGATAAATACTAACTGTACTTGGTGATCATTTCCTTTGTAATCTTGTGTATTTTATTTTATGCCTTTAAAAACATCGTTTTGGGGAGGCTTCACCAGACCAGCTGCCTGAATTGTAAAGCATTTAGCACAGTGCCTGGTTTTGCTTTCTAAAAATAACTTTGTATCCACATCTTTTCTTTTTATGGTAACTGTATTTCCTCATGTATCTATCTCTTATAACAAATTATAAAAGAGAAAAACAATTCAGCAAAACTAACCAAGATACTGGAAAAATAAGATATTTGATGCAGGTCCACACCCATGTTTCCCTACTTTCTCAAAAGAAGTACAGGGAGGTCCTTTCTCCTGTTTCTCCTTTTAATCATTATAATTTCAAGGCATTCAGTTCTAATTATTGTGGTGGTTGTTCTTTCCACTTACATTGTTGTAGTCAAGGGTTTATCAAACACTGGCCGATTGTATTTGCTTCCTTCTTGATGTTTGTCTATTTAATCTGTTCCACTGATTTCCTTTTTCTATTTTTTAACCAGTACCAAATAATTTTGGTGATTACCATTTTATAATATAATTTGTAATCTTATCATTCTAGGTCACCTTCATGCCAGCCTTTTATTGTATTTTTTGCGCTTTTTTCCTTGAGAATTGTATATGATTTTAATAAATCATTTTGAACTAAAAGAAATGCAGTTCATGCTGGTTGGCCATTAGCGTTCATGCAGGATTAGTCTCAAGAAAAACCAGCCTAAATGAGATCACCCTTTGTAAGTAGGGCTTGCTTTCTGTACACCTCCTGAAACGTCTGCCCCATAACCCTTCTCATCTCAACGTCCCCCCTGCCTGGCGTACTTCTAATTGTGTAATCAAATGAAAAATGAAATGAGCACATCGTGAGCACATGCCAAGGCCCTGGACTAGATGAGATCCAAGGGAGCTTGGGACTCCTCGGCCAGCCTTTAGGCGCATCATTTGTAGTCGCTGGGCCCGTTTCCTTCTCTGTAAAATTAAGGGGTTCAGCTAGATGATAGCTGAGTTCTAGTGTATCATCAACATTCTACTATCCATGTTCTAAAGTTTCTTCCAGTTCTTGCATTGAATTAACAAATTTTTAAGTCCCTTTGCAGCTCTGTTATTTTTTAAGCTGTGTTCTAAGGTTCCTAAAACTCTAGATGTGGAACATTGGCCTAGTCCCTGAGGAACTTAGAATTAAGGCTGGGAGGCTTCAAAGCACTTAAAAGTTAAAGAACAGTACAAGCCGGCAGTTTCGGAAACATCCCAAGGCATTTGTGATTCACTGTTCAATTGTTTCTGTACCAGTGGTATAGAAAAACTATTGTAGAGGAAGGTGGGAGAGTGAGGGGAGCTGGTAATGCACCAT
Organism: Trichosurus vulpecula; assembly: GCF_011100635.1. Lineage (NCBI taxonomy): Eukaryota > Metazoa > Chordata > Mammalia > Diprotodontia > Phalangeridae > Trichosurus > Trichosurus vulpecula. The sequence continues at coordinate 58,379,915 of NC_050573.1, read as the reverse complement.
AGCTTTGTTTTGAATGGACAGGGAGAGTCAGGATGGTCAGAAAGGAATGGCCAGAATTTTTAAAGGCAGTGGAAAAAATTCTGGGTTTAGAACCTGCTAGCTTAATACCTTTGTGACCTTAAGTTACTTAATCCCTTTGACCTCAGTTTCCATATCTACAAAATGACAGGTTTTAGACTAGATGGCTTCTGTGGTTCCTTCCAGCTCTAAATCTGTGAAACCACATGATAAAAGACATGGAAGCAAGAAAGCAGGAGGAATGTTCGCAGAAAATTTTGCAGAGCAAAGTGTTCATGTAGGACTGCTTGTGGTGTGTGATAAGATTAGAAAGACGGAGACATTATTGTAGCAGACTTCTAATTCCAGGCTGAGCAATTTGGACTTTATCCTGAAGGCACTAGGGCAGCAGTTGAGGTTTTTGAGCAGAGAAAAGCATGATGAAAATGTTTTTTGAAAAAATCTGATTAAGCTGTATAGAGAAACACATATCATTAGTATATATCATTAGTATATATCTCTGGCTGTCATTTAATCTTAGTTCTCTAATCTATGAAGTGAAGGAAATAATACTTGTACTTCCTACCTCACTGGTTTGTTGTGAGGAAAGTACTTCATTTGCAAGCCTTAGAGCACTGTATAAATGTAAGTTGTTATTATTATTAATTATCTTTATACCTAGATAACTGCAAACACACCAATACATCAAGGATCTGTAATTTCTTCCATGTAGAAAGTCTCTCTACTCGTGTAAATTATAGTCATTTTTTTTCACTTAGCTAAGACTTATAGTGGCCTGAGACTCAGAGAGCTTAAATCTCTTGCCCAGAATCACACAGTCAAGTGAGATTGGAGCCCAGGTCTTCTGTACTCCAAACCCAGTATTCAGTTGGCTATGCCACACTGCCTCTTTACACAGAGACACGAAGATGGGTATAATGGTGTAACCGAAAAGAAATCAAGGTATAATCTGACATTCTCTATTTGCTGTGTGACTTTGGGAAAATTATTGCTGATCTCTGGGCTCAGTATCCTCACTTGTGAAGTGAAAAGCCAAACTATATGATTTCTTAGGTCCCCTCTTCTCTGTGATTCTATGATAGATGTAAATGTGATTTTAGAAAGGTCAGTTCTTACCCTCTCTGATTCCTGCATCAGTAAAATGAAGGTATTGCATTTGGTTTCTAAGATCCCTTCTAGCTCCAACCTAAAAACATTTGTGTATAGATATGCATAGGCCCCCCTCAAATGAGCTTGTAGTTATTTTGTATGTACTTAGATATGTGTATATATACATTGTCTCCCTAGTAGATCATAAGCTCGTTGAGAGTAGAGACTGTTTAATTTTTGGTTTTTCATTACAAGCCCCTAGCACGGAGCCAGGCACATGGCAGCAACTTCAGTGCTTATTGATTGACACATCTACCTATCTGTATGAATAGTCCTCTTCCGTGGCTTCATCCTGGCAGGGAGGTGACTGTGGGTTCTCAAAAGCTACCTCAGCACAGTGTGGAGCTTAACAGATTCTTCTAGCCTGGAATGGCTTTGAGTATAGTCCAGTGAAAGACTGTCATCTGACAACTAACTTATGTTTGAAGAGCTTTATTACCAGAAGTTTGGCCATGGGATGGTGAACTTTTTCTGCCATTTCAATTCCTAAAGGCCTGGAAGAGGTTGGGGTCTACCTCAAGGGAAGGAGTGCCCAAACCCATAAAATCATCAAGTAATAATAATAATATTAACAACAAAAATAGGTGAATATATAAGCTTGAAGTTTGTAAAGCATTTTACATAACATTATTTCAAGTCTGATATCCTTAATTTGTTCATGGAAAAAGGCTTAAAGACTGCTGAGGTGAAGTCAAGGAGTGCCTTTTGTTGTCCAGTCCGTAAATGATGGAAATTTTAGGTTTTGGCAGGAGAGCCATGTGATGGCACTGTTTGGAGGGTAGAAGTGAGACTTTACAGGAGGCCAGTCCCTAGGAATGGAAATGAAAATGTTCATGTTTTGAGATTTAGACCCATCTTTTCGTATCTGTGGGTCTGTCTACCAGGGATGTCATGACTTTGAATCATGCAGATCAGAAGATCAGAGGATTAAGACCTGAAGGGGACCTTAGAGATAACCTCGTCCAACCCCTTTATTTTACGGATGAGGAAACTAAGGCCCAGAGAAGGGAAATGACTTGCCCAAGGAGGCAAAGCCAGGTCTTCTGACTCCAAATCTAGAAAGACAAGGTTGCATCACGTTACCAGTGATGATTTGCATGCTAGAAGCGAAGTAAAAGACATCATCAGTGCATAAATGACCAGGGAAAGGAATTAAGCCAGTCTTATAGTGAGACTGGGGGACAGTGGATATAAATGGCATTATATTTCATGGTATTCACAAAATGTCAAAAGAGCCAGAGGAAGACATCCTCCTTACATTGAGTATATCCTTTATTTAAGATTCATGAAAAAACATGGATGACAATCACATAGATTGAGTCTCTTTAGATTGGTGGTGAGAATACCCCAGTAACTATACAGATGAGATTATGGATCTACCGATAATCACAAATATTAATAGAACATTTTGATATTTCAAAAACCACTGCTAATGGTTATGAAGTCCTGAATAAAACAAAACAAAAACTGAAGGCCATAGACTCACTGGTAGTTTTATCATTTCTACCCAATGTACGTGATTTAGAAGAGAGTGACAGATTTGAAAAGTGAGTGAGTGGCTAAGAAGATTGTGTCAGAATGGAACTAGGGCTTGAATATTGCAATAATGGGCTCTTACAAGGCATAGACTGCATTTAACATATTTGTGTGGAGTCTTCAGAATCTAACCTAGAGACTTTATTTTTTTAATTAGATTTTTTATTTTTAGTTTACAACACTTAGTTCTACATCTTCTTGAGTTTCAAATTTTCTTCCCTTCCCTTCCCCCTACCCCCCAAAACCGCATGCAGTCTGATATAGATTCTGCATAAACCTTTGCATTAAACTTATTTACACAATAGTCAAGTTGCAAAGAAGAATTGTGACCAGTTGAATGAATCATGCAAGAGAAGAAACAAAACGGAAAAAAAAAAAAAGAGCCTCAGTCTGCATTCAGACTCCACAATTCTTTCTCTGGACGTAGCTAGCTCTCTCCATCATGAGTCTTTTGGAGCTGTGTTTGAGCTTTATATTGCTGAGGAGAGCCAAGTCTATCAAAGTTAGTCATCACAGAATCAATATGTCCGTGGTTGTGTATAATGTTCTCCTGATTCTGCTTCTCTGACTCAGCATCATATCATGTAGGTCTTTCCATGTTATCATGAAGTCCGTATGTTCCCCATTTCTTATAGCACCATAGTATTCCATTACATTCATATATCACAACTTGTTTAGCCATTCCCCAATTGATGGGCATCCCCTTGATTTCCATTTCTTTGCCACCACAAAAAGAGCTGCTATAAATATTTTTGTACATACAGGTCTTTTTCCCTCTTGTGTGATCTCTTTGGCGTATAACCCTAGGAGTTGTATTGATGAGTCAAAGGGTATGCACATTTTTATAGCCCTTTGGGCATAGTTCCAAATTGCTCTCCAAAATGGCTGGATCTGTTCACAATTCTACCAACAATGTATTAATGTTCCAATTTTTCCACATCCTCTCCAGCATTTATCATTTTCCTGTTTTGTCACATTAGCCAATCTGACAGGAGAGATGTGGTACCTAAGAGTTGTTTTGATTTGCATTTCTCTAATCAATAATGATTTAGAGCATTTTTTCATATGCCCATAGATATCTTTAATTTCTTCCTCTGAAAACTGCCTGTTCATATCCTTTGTCCATTTCTCAATTGGGGAATGGCTTTTATTCTCATAAATTTGGATCAGTTCCCTGTATATTTTAGATATGAGGTGGTTGTAAAAATTTTCTCCCAATTTTCTGCTTCCCTCCTAATTTGTTTCATTGGCTTTGTTTAAACAAAAACTTTTCATTTTAACATAATCAAAATTATCCATTTTGCATTTTGTAATGCTCTCTATCTCTTGTTGGGTCATGAATTCTTCCCTTTCCCATAGATCTGATAGGTAAACTATTCCCTGATCTCCCAAATTGCTTATAGTATCAGCCTTTATTCCTAAATCATGAATCCATTTTGACTTTATTTTGGTATATGGTGTAAGATATTGGTCTGTGTCCAGTTTCTGCTGTACCATTTTCCAATTTTTCCAGCAGTTTTTGTGGAATAGTGAATTCTTAGCCCAGAAGTTGGATTCTTTGGGTTTATCAAAGAGTAGATTGCTATAGTCGTTGACTTCTGCATCTTGTGTACCTAACCTATTCCACTGATCTACCACTCTGTTTCTTAATCAGTACCAGGTAGTTTTGATGACTACTGCTCTATAGTACAGTTTAATATCTGGTTTGGCTAGGCCACCTTCCCTAGCATTTCTTTTCATTAGTTCCCTTGATTTTCTGGACCTTTTGTTCTTCCAGATGAATTTTGTTATTATTTTATCCAACTCTGGAAAATAATTTTTTGGTAGTTCAATTGGTATGGCACTGAATAAGTAAATTAATTTAGGTGAAATTGTCATTTTTATTATATTAGCTTGGCCTAACCATGAGCAACTGATGTTATTCCATTTATTTAGATCTGACTTTATCTGTGTGAGAAGTGTTTTGTAATTGTGTTCATATAGGCCCTGGGTTTGTCTTGGAAGGTAGACTTCCAAATATTTTATAGTGTCTACAGTAACTTTAAATGGAATTTCTCTTCCTATCTCTTGCTATTGGGCTTTGTTAGTAACGTATAGGAATGCCAAGGATTTATGTGGGTTTATTTTATATCCTGCAACTTTGCTAAAGTTGTTTATTATTTCAAGAAGTTTTTTACTTGAATCTCTAGGATTCTCTAAGTAAATCGTCATATCATCTGCAAAAAGTGATTATTTAGTTTCTTCTTTGCCTATTCTAATTCCTTCAATTTCTTTTTCTTCTCTTAATGCTACAGCTAACATTTCTAGTACCAAATTGAATAATAAGGGTAGTAATGGACATCCTTGTTTCACCCCAGATCTTATTTGGAATGCATCTAGATTATCCCCATTACATTGCTTATGGTTTTAGGTAGATGCTGTTTGTAATTTTAAGGAAGACTCATTTATTCCTATGCTTTTTAGTGTTTTTAATAGGAATTAACCTAGAGACTTTAAACTGAAAGGGAAAGGAGATGGGAAAAATTGCCCAAGTAAATCACAGGGGTGGTCTTTTAGTTTTATGGTATTTACATTCATTGTGTATGTTTCAAGCTCCCTCCCATTCTGTCATGTCCTGAGGTCCCTCCGATCAAGAGCAGCAAGTACAACGTAGAAAGAGTAGAAGTGGGGAAGAACAGTACTTTATAGTAGATGATATCCAGGAATAATGCTTATGACTTCATATTTCTATATACAGAATGCACAATGTGTAGCTAGTAGGGTGATCTGTTGCAAGGAGAGAACTTTGACCTTATAGGAATTACAGTGTGGGACTTGTGACTGGAAGATGGCTTTGGAGGAATATTTAGAAGAGATTAAAAAAAAGGGGAGTAGCATTAAATATTAAGATAGACTCATGTGAGGTAATTTAAGAACCTGATTGGAGAAACATGAAGACCATTTGGGTGAAAATCAGCTGAAGAAAAAGAGAAAGCTATTGCCATGGGAATCTAATATGGACCACATGGGCAGAAGGAAGAGGTAGATCAGAAGGTCGACAAGGGCAGAACTTGGGACAAGTGGGTGGGAGTTGAAAAGATGTGTAAAGTTAGGCTCCATATAGGAAAAGCTTCCTAACTAGAAAAGCTAGAATGGGCTGCCAGTGCCTGAGGGGTGGGTAGAGAAGATTACCTCTTGAGGGAGGTCTTCAGGAAGAGTCTAGGTACCCAGTTAGGTTGTTCGGGTTTAGGTTGGACTAGATCGCATGCAGGAGAAAGGAAAGTGAGAGTGCCACTGTAGTTTGCCTGGTCAGACCATATATGGAATACTGTGTTTCCTTTTGGACCCCACATTTTAGACACACATTAACAGGTGCCAGTGCCATGTTCCAAGCTCTTCTCTGGCCTGGGCAAATAGAGTTTCATAGAAGTTTCTTGAATTGGATTGCAAAGATGAGATAAGTGAGGGTGACATTAACATATTAACAGGACATGGTTGCAACAAGTTGAATAGAAGCGGAGTTTCCCAACATAAAAGAAAATTTCTCAGACTCCGTCAAGTTTGCTTTATTTAGCTTAGCCCACCCATAGTCTTCCGTGGTCATGTCAAGTTCTCGAGAACCACTGCAAATAAGATGCCAAAAATCCTGATTCAACAACACATTTAGATTTGAGGTAGGGAGAAACTTGGTAATAATGAAAGCGCTCCAGGAGTGGAGTCAGCCATAAGAGGTGGATGAGTTTCCCCTTTCTGCCCACTTTGAGGGTATATGATAAAGGGGATTGTTGGACTAGATTATGGGGCCCCTTCCAGCTGTGAGATTTTGTGATTCTGCCTCAAGGCAATAGAACACATTGCCACAAAGACATAGTATTGTCGTGATGGAGGAATTTAGCCACCTGCATATCTGCCAGAAGAACAGCTGAGAAGTGTGTGGTTTGCTGTAAGCTAGAGAAAGTGGGAATGAGCACTGTGTCAGACCTAATTCAGATACATAGGATTCAACCAGTTGCTAAAGTAAAGACCATGTCACTCCCCTGATGAAGAAGCTTTAGTGGGCTTTTTCTTGTCTCTTTCTTGTGGAAACCCTGGTTGCTCCGTTCAAGGTTCAGTTTAACTTCCATCTCCTATTAGAACCCTTTCCTGTCTCCTCCAGTTAGTATTACCCCTTTCCACCACCAAATTAAGCTTGTATATTGTGTGTGTGTATTTATTCTGTTTGCTTATTGATGAAAAATTTGTTTCTTCCAAATAGCATATAAGTTTGTGAGCAAGGATAGTTTTGTTTATTTCTGTGTATTCCCTGTGCCTTGCACATAGACTTATCAGATATTGCTTATTGGATTGGATTATATAGTAAACTATATACTTTGTCATTAAGATTTAAAAAAAATTTTAATCTCTCTGATCATGTTTCCTGTATCAGAGAATTAAAGGACTGGAAAAGAGCTTTATAAATTATCTAATCTATTTCAAACAAGTCTATATTTAAATAAATCCTGACGAATATCTGTATCTAAATAAAGGATCTCCAGAGAAAGATTTTCCACAGCCCCTCTGGTAGCCTATTGCAATATTCAACAACTCTCCCAGCCAAGAAATTCTTCTTCTAATCTAAATCTTTCATAATGTTATTTTTTCTTATTCTATTTTGGGTAGCTATGGAGAGCATTTACTTTGGTCACTGTTCCTCATAAGACTCATTTAGATTGCCACTCAGCTTCTTCAAGTTAAATGATACCTGTTCCTTGTCACAAGTCCTCAGATGTTCTTGATTAACCCTTCAGTCGGTTCTCTGGACTTTTCTCTAACCTCAGTTCAGTGCCAGTGCTGTAACAGAACTGGCAGCTCCACCAAGCATCACTACCACCTGGTTGAATGCTCTTAGGTGAAGCGCTTCGCTGCTCAGTGTTTCAGTTGGAAAGGAAGTTGAAGCCTCTAAATTGAAATCAATAAAAAGATGTAGTTGGGTTTGGTAGAGTCAGAAGACCTGAGGCCAGCTGTAGCTATGCTACTCATTCCCTGTGTGACCTTTGCAAGTCATCTAAACTCTCTAGGTTTCCATTTTACAAAATGGAGGCACTCCACTTAGATGATATCCAAGGGCCTTTTCAGCTCCAAATCTGTGTTCCTGTCTTACATGCTTCCGAGAATTGTGAAAATTAAATGAGATAACTTGTGTGAAAATGTTCTTGTAGGTTGACAGGTGCTATATAAACTGAAGATTGAAAGAAATAATGTACACAAAAGTACTTTGAGGAGTGTGAAGCAATAGGTCTCTCATAAAATAGAATGGTGGAATAAGAAGGACATTCATAGGTTATTTAGTCTAACATCCTTATTTTACCAAGGAGGAAACTAAGGTGGCCCAAAGAGGGCAGTGACTTGCTCACGGTCACATGTTAGTGGCAGAACCAGCACGATATCCTGTTCTTGATGCCCCTTCTATGTCTCTTTGTCTCAAAATGCACTGCAGTCTTTCTAGGCTTGCTGCTATCATTAGTATTATTGAGGTACTGTACTTAACTGGAAGACAGTAAAAGCTGAGAGCTACGTATATATAGCAGTCTTTCAAGAGGCTATGCTACTATATGTGTAAACAGACCGAATTCCATTACAGTTATTGCTAGTTCATTTAAAATAGTTATTTGACAAAATTATTGTGAAGGCCCAGGTGGTAACTTGCCCAAAAAAATTTAGATAATCTTCTAAAGATCATTGTATTAAATTTAGATTTTTTTTCTATTTTGAAGTTAAATACCAAAAAAGAACATTTTCCACACACACAGCAGAATGCAAAAAGAGGATTCTCTATACCAACTGTGAATCTCCGTTTCTTACTACTTGCCTTTTTTGTTGTTTGTTTTTATTTTACAGTAATTTTTTTAATTCATAAACTGCCTCATTACATTTCCATCCCCCTCCCCCAATTGAGAAAGGAAAAAAAACCAAAATTCGTGTTACAAACATTTCTAGTCAAGCAAAACAAATGTCTTCATTGGCTGTCTCAAAAAAAAGTCACATCATGTAGTCTTGAATCTTTTACTTCCCTTTCAGGAATAACATGTTTCTTTGAGCCCTCTGGAATTATGATTGTCATTATAATAATCAGAGTTCTTAAGTCTTTCAGAGTTGTTTGTCTTTACAATATTGTTGTATAAATCATTCTAGTTCTGCTCACTTCACTCTGTATCAGTTCATACAAGTCTTCCTAGGTTTCTCTGAAACCATCCTCTCATCATTTCTTATAACACAATAGTATTCCATCACATTTATATATCATACCTTGTTCAGCCATTCCCCAGTTGATAGGTACCCCATCAGATTCCCATTCTTTACCACCTCAAAAAGAGTGATTAATATTTTTTATATCCTTAGTAGTTTGTTTTGCTTAGTACTAATGCTTCCCTTAATCTACCCACACTCTAAATCCCATTTGTCCCTTCTCTCCTTTTCCCTCTTGTTTCCCTGTTGTAGTAATATATTTCTGTATCCAACTCTGTGTGTGTGTGTGTGTGTGTGTGTGTGTGTAGGTAGTATATGTATTCTCTCCTTTGTTCAGTTCGGATAAGAATGAGAATCTCAAATTCCTCTCCTTTTCCATTCTTCTTTTAGGGACATCTAGATAGAACTACTGCAAACCTTTTGTCTAATTAGACTCGCTCTGGGACCCCTGATGATGATAGAATTCTGAGGGGACACATATATCAGCTCTCCGTATTGGAATGTAAACAGTTTATCCTGTTTAGGGTCTTATGATTTTTCATTCACGTTTACTTTTTTGTGTTTCTCTTGACTCTAGTTTATATGCAGCTCTGGTCTTTTCATCAGGAATGTTTGGAAGTCCTCAATTTCATTGAAGATCCATTTTTCCCCTTGTAGGATTATACTCTGTTTTGCTGGGTAAATTATTCTTGGCTACAAGCCTGTATCCTTTGTCTTCTGGAATATTATATTTCGGAGTCTCCACTCCTTTACAGAAGTGGCTGCTAAGTTGTGTGATTTTGACTGTGGCTCCTCAGTCCTTGGATTCTTTCTTTCTGACTGCTTATAGTATTTTTACTTTGACCTGAAAGCTCTGGATTTTGGCAGTAATGTTGCTAGGAGTAGATAGAATAGATAGAGGGAGATTTTCTAAGCCCTCAGGCTTCTGGCTGACAGCTTGTGAAATTCTGTGGTGGAAGTCATGATTCATTGCAGTTTCTTATTGGGTTTCTTGATCATTATTTGGTTCATAGTTTTGCAGGATTAAGTATTCAGGCAGCCATCTTGACCTGGAGTCTTATCCTGTTATATTTACCCATTGAGGGCAGTGTTGCAGAGATACAGAATCTCAATTTTTCTCAGTAATTTTTTAAATAATAACATTTTTGCAGCACTTTTAAAGTTCTTTCCTCACAACTCTATGAGTGCAACGGGGCCATGATTATATATATAAGGAAACAGCCCTAGAGAGGATAATGACCTGCCTGCTGTCACACAGCTAGTGAGTTACAGTTACAGCTGTTATTTGAACCTGTTCTCTTGACTCCCGTGTCCATCATACCTTCTACTCTACCACATGAACTGCAGTAATTAACTTAGTCCCATAATTAACTCCACAAGTTTCTCCTAAAGCAAAAACCACACCAGAAGTTAAAAACAACATCTATTTTGATTAAAAATTAAACCTTTATATAATTTTTAAATTTTTGAACTAGAACATTGAAATATATTATCCTGTCAATTGACTAGTGAATGTGTGTTGTTGGTTTAGAAAAGATTAGTAGGCTTTCACTCTCACTAGTCATCTAGAGCACAAGATAAGAGATTTTTGGAAAAATGTGGTCCTTCTCATTGTTGGTCCTTCTCTTTTAGGTACTCCATTCCCCAAGAACTTTCTGCAGGTGGTAAAGAAGATCCTGTCCAGGCTTTTCCGAGTTTTCGTTCACGTTTACATCCACCACTTTGACCGAATCACTCAGATGGGCTCTGAGGCTCATGTGAACACCTGCTACAAGCATTTCTACTATTTTGTGAAAGAGTTTAACCTGATAGACACCAAAGAGTTAGAACCACTGGTGAGTAGAGGCAGAGCCATGGGGACAGGGGAGGGGAAGAGGGTAACAAATAGTGACTCGCTTTGTATCCTTCTAGCTGTCCTTACCACCTCAAGAGGATTAATGCTTCAGGGAAGGCTTGGATTAGGTGACTGGCAGAGTCTCTCCATGGCTCTGGGAAGTTGAGATGACCAGCTTCAGTGTGAAGGGCTATTACCAGAAGATGGTTCTTGTTTCTGGCACTTAGCAGCTGAAGCAGGAATCCACAGCCCAGAAGACCAAGTATCACAAAGTCATATTAATAAAACAGCTTAGTCAGCTAACTTCCAAAACTGCCAACTCTTGAGTAATATAGGAACCACATTTTCAGGTACTAGCAGCAATGTCTGTTTTGCCTTAAATGGAAAGAAAGTGCCCTTTATTGACAGAGGCAATTCTTTCTTTGCTAAGGCTTGGTTGATAACCAGTAGCTCTTGAGGCACTGGAGTGGGAATGGGATGAGGCTGGGAAGAGGACAAGTGCTGTCTGCAAGGAAAGTCACACAGGTGTCAGTGAGTGCGACCTGTTAGATCTGGAAGGGCCATGGCTCTCTCAGTTCATATTCATATCTGATATGGAGATTGTCCTCATCCTCAGAACACCTTTTTACTTAAAACATAAAAAAACTTATGCCCTTCCAATTGAACGTATACAATTCAACAGACCTTAAACATCTACTATTTTCATGGCATTGTACTATATTTTGGCAATGCAGTGGTGAAAAAGACAGTTCTTGTCTTCATAGTGCTGATACTCTATTGGAGAGGGTAGAAGGGAGCTGGGACAAATATATAAATAAATATAAACCAAGTTAGCTAATGGTTAAGTGTATAAGAGATATCATAAATTAGAGATAGGAAAACCAGTAAGGTCGTGGACTAGGTAGTGGTAGTGTGGCAGTGTGAAGGAGGGGACAGATGCAAAAGATACCGCCCTGATAGATTTCACAGAATCTAATGTCTAAATGTTTGTAAAAGATGATAAAAAAGGAAAAGTCAAAGGTAACTGTGAGATTTCAAGTCTGATAACTGGAAGAATATCAACAAAAATAAGAAAGTTAGAGAAAGGGCTGGTTTTAGAGAGAAGGAGAATGAGTTTCAAGCTCATTGATTTTGAGGAGTGGTAGTGATGTCTGGCTGGAAAGATCTGCTAGGCAGTTGGAACTGTGGACCTGGGGCCTAGAGGGAAGTCGAGTGGTAGATCTGTGCACATCATTGAGGTTTAACGAGGAATGAAAATACTAGGAGACTGCAGGGTGAGAAGTCTCAGGCATGCTCTGTAGGGCACATGGAAGGGGCTCAGAGAAGAAAAGGAAAAAGTAGTGGAACACAGGAATGATCAGAGAACTACAGGGAGAGGCAGGAGTAGTGTACAGGAGAAAAGGGAGGGGAAACGTCTTGAGAAAGGAGGAGGAGTGGTCAGTCATTTAAATGTCTGTTCAGGGTGCTGGAGATACACATGTGAAGAGTCAGGTGTTACCAATATTAAGAGTACGAGAATCAAGATAAGGCTACTGGGTCAGGTGACTGGGAGGCCCTGGTGACTTTGCCCAGAGCAGCCCAGTACATTAAGGAGGATGGAAGCTGCACTGCAGGAGGCTAAGAAGTGAGTGAGTGGTGAGGCTGTGCAGCAAGTGGGAAGGACAGTTCTGGTGGCAAAAAGGGGATCGTGGTGTGAGAGGGTAGCAGGGCCCAGTCAGGCTTCTTTTAGGATGGTCAAGGACGGTCCTAAGAGAGCCCATTCACCTTTATTCCTGACTCTTGCAACAAATAGCTGGAGGTTGAGACAGACAAACCCAATTGACTTCTTTTGAATTCTCTTCTCCTTCTAAGGAGAAGGCATCTCCTTCTAAGTGTTCTGTATTTTTAGTTCTTATTATTTTTAATAAATCCCTCCACCAAAGTCTGCTGCGGTGCTTTATTGTGGCGTGGCCTGTACTCCAAGGTTCTGCCTGTAAAGTACAAGCTCTGGGAGGCTCTGATTAGCATTTAATTTAACATGTCAAACAACCAAGGGAGAAAAACAATATTCATAGGACTGAATGAAAATGCAGCTTAGATTATGGCCCAAATTTCTCTTAATGCAGAAGCTGCAGGACAGAGGGTGAAGTAGGGCAATAACCCTAGTCTGAAAGAACCAAAAATATCATCCCAGACAAGCAGAGAAGGTATCACTTATAGCTGGGGTGGGCAGGAGGGTCAGGAAAGACTTGAAAGAAGGGAAGATGGAGATATGGGTGAGATTCTGTTCTAGGCCTAGGATTAGAACTGTATAAAAGTGGGACAGGACAATAACTATATAACCTCTGCATTGGCATGAAGGGTAGATTGGAAAGGGAAGAGACTAGAGGCAGAGAGAGCAGTTAGGAAATTTACTTAATCTAATAGGGGATAATGGAGCCAGGGCTGTGGTAGCATGAGTGGAAATGGGAGAAAGCTCTTTGGAGATGGAATAGAATACCAGTATGGGTCTTCGTGCATTCATCAGGCATTTGTAACGTGCCTGCTCTGAACTGAGAGAGAGAGAGAAAGAAAAGTAAGTGTGGTTGCCATTCTGAAGGGGCTTACCACAGTCTGATTGGGGAGAGAAGACATGAGCACCAATTGCTGTAATGCAAAATTGCACATGAAGGGTCCATCAGGCAAGGAAGAGGGAACACTATTTCATACTTTGGGCAGGTTAACAGGACAGAATACCTATTGGACAGGGTAAGATTATAGACTGAATGATTGAAAGGGACCTTCAACTCGTCTGTAGTAAAGAAATTGAAGTCCAGGAAAACTGAGTGCCTTACTTAGGTCATTCAGGTAGCAAGAGGCAGAGCAAGGACTTGAACTCAGATCCTCTGGCTCCAGACAAAGCACCCTTTGCAGTGCACTGTGTGTCAAGTGAAGTAAACTGCGTAAGGTTGTCAACCATGGCCAGAACCAAGGATTAAGTGGGCCAGGGCTGAGCTGGCCTGTATATCTTGGGTGAAAGAGAGCTCCCCTTAAGCTTTCCTATTTCCTTCAGGTCTTTGTATCCAGATGGAAGGGAAAATGATCTAGGTGGGATCATAGGATGGAAAGTTGGAATTAGTTACCAATGTCCTGCCCTCTACCCTAAGTAATGGAGGACCATGATACTGGTAAAGTTCTTTTAGCACCTCTGTGAAATGCTGGAATTTACTGGATGTTTGTTACTTTAGGGCCTTTTGTTTTTCAGGAGCCTAAAAGTAAATTTACAGTTGGCATCTACAATAGAACTTTGGTCTGGGTCTTAACTCTTACAATTTTTCTGATTTCTATAATTCACTCTTTTATTTGGGTTGGGGGGCTTGTTTTTGACAGAAGGAAATGACCTCTCGAATGTGCCACTGAAAATGGGGTCATCTCTCAGGACTGCTGAAACCCACCTTTCTGCACCCAAGGAGACGCCATCTAGAAACCAGAGACTCTGATACACACATTAAAAAAAATCTCTATTTTTTTAAACAAGAACATCTCCAGTGAAAATTCCTTATATCGTTTCCTGAGCACTGTGACATTATAGTCATCTTTTTAAAGATGCTTCGTATAGCTGAAGATTATTTTTGTTTTGTTTTTGGAATTGATTTCTAGAGGGCAGCCTGCTAAAGTGGGAAGTGCACTGACTAGTCAGATGTGCCTCTGCCACCTGGAAGCTGTGTGACCTTGGGCGAGTTGCTTCATCTCTCTAGGCCTCAGCTTCTTCATCTGTAAAATTAAGAGGGTTGGATTAGAAGACCTCTCTCTTCCTTCTCTAAGATTCCATAATTTTATGATAGTAATTTTGCTTCCAGCTCTTAGAAATCTATGATTCTCAGCGAATGGAAAAACCCACTTTGTCCTGAAACCACTTACTTTTGCCAGGAGGCAAAAGAGTTTTGTCAGCAAAGCCACCTGACACTTCATCATTTCATCTGTGGCACCAGAGACTTGGTGCTGTAGCCTTATCAGCCCGTACCTGCCTTGGAAGCGCATTGGCTGCCTTCTCCTGGATGCACTGTGTTGCCGATCCCCCAGATGCGTGAGGGGAAAGATTTTTGATTTGCTCTTGAGAGCCAGATGGAGAACTTTCTGCAGAACGAAGGAGGAAAAGCAGAGTGAGAGAGTTTATTGAATCCTAGTTATTAGTAAGAGCCCCTTAGTCTCACAAGTAGCCACCGGTTTTACCTCTAGTTTTATTTTTTAACATAAGGTACGACTAGCACACAGACTGCACTCTTCTGTCATCTTTATTTTAACCCAGATTCTCCTCTCGCTAGCCTCCCAGGCTAGTCAAGATGTGCGTTTGGTTGAAACCCAACTCCTTATTTCTTCAGAACCAGGGTTTCCCAAATCAGTTTAGCCACAGAACTATTTTGGCTAAAAAGTGTTTTATTGAACCTTTAAATTCCTGTCCAGGGAATCACTAGGATAAAGGAAGTTGGAGAAATTTTGGAGTAAAATAGAAGACATTAAATCTATTTTCATAATGGAAAATTGCTGTTCATAATTAGCATTTTAATAATGCACCATTTCATATTTAACATTTTAGCGATGATATCACTAGCATCAGTTTTCTCATGAAATCCTTATTCACCTGATGTGAAATGCCTGGGTCCCACAGAACACAGTTTGGGAGACAGAGACCTTGAATAATAAGCCCCAACACATCACCAAGTATTTCTTCTGAGTTGGAGATTGAGTTTTTGTAGAGATCCATTTACCTCAGACTGAGGTATAAGGAACAATCCCTTATAACTGGTGAACCCTAAAGGATCTCACCTTTCCATTGTCAAGGAAGCTGAGCTAATCTTCTCTCACATACATCTTTTTAGTTGAGGACTTGAATTTTGTTTTTGACATGTTTTGCTTACATTTTAGCTGTTTTGAGTTCAGCTTTCTTATGATGTGGGAGAATCATTGACAGACCTTTGGTTGATAAGAATTATTCTTTGAAATATAGGTCACCAAAGCCAGTGGACCAATTCCCTTTGTAAATCCTTCTGGTCCTGGGGAGTTTTTCTTAGGGAAATGCCTTCATAGGACAGTATGAACTGTGTAAGTAACCTCATGTGACTTTGCCCAAGTGACCAAAAGAAGCCTCATCCTTTTCTTCGGTACTCTGGAGCTAATCATTTAACTGCTGAAAATTTCCCCTACCCTTGGATCATTCCTGGAATCACTACTATTAGGTTTTTCAAACTTTTTTGGTTGTGTCTCTTTTGATGATTCTGAATTTCTGATGATCATGTTTGAATTTGGTATTGCCAACAAATCATTCCCTGTTAGTGCACAGCTACATTTACTGTAGACCTTCTCTGCTGAGATAACAAGCTTGTTGAGATTGGCTGAGATCCATCCACTGTCCTGTCTGTTAGACCACCCATCTTCAACACTCCTGGTGCAAAGAACCAAAACTCAAGCCCTTTCTAACCATGTCAAACATTTCCTAAAATTTATAGAGGTTATATCAAGTAAATTTTTAAAAAAATGTTTTTGTGTTAGCAATGACCAAGCTACCACAGGCTTCTCTCTTGTGTGTTTGACAATTCAGGAGCAGGGCAGCACCTGGAGGTAGCTTAGAATGAGCCCAACACATTCTCTTCCACTGCTTGCTGAATAAGAGGGGAAACTGGAGAAGTACAAATCCCTGTGGAATTCTGCCTTTGCTGGATGGACTCTGTCACTTAGAGTTGTTTGAAACATTCCCTTCCCCTCTACCATATACCACTATCGTTCTTGGAAATGGACATAAAAATAAATTATGCTGTATTTGTCTAAGTCATATGGTCTATCACTTGTTACACTTTCCTACATAGAAAAAGGATATTTGGTGGTTTGCAGGAGGGATGTACTGTACTTTTTAGCAGGGACTGGAGTGCAGGCAGTATTAGAAGTGCTACATCTCCTTTCTTGGCTCATTTTTCTCTGGAGCTGTCTCAGGAATTCCTAAACAAGACCATTAGTATCACTTGCTTTTTTTAGACTGTTGAGTAAGGCTGAGCAGATTGAGGTAGTGGAAATAGCAATAGCTTACATTTAGGTAATACTTGCAAATTTGCAAAGTATTTTGTGTACCTTCACTCATTCGAGCCTCACAGCAACACCACGAGGCAGATCCTGTGAGGCTTTATCTTCATTTTGCACAAACTCAGAAAGGGTCAGTGACTTGTAACGTGGTCTTATGGCTCACAAGTGTTAGGGGTGAAATTGGATAGATTTTCTGGACTTGCTGAGAGGTAGCATGCTATAGTGGATACAGATGACCCTGGACTTGGAGTCAGGAAACTCTGGGGTCAAGTCCTGTTGCAGACACTATGTGTGACCCTGGGCAAGTCAGCTTGATCTCTCTGCCTCAGTTTCCTGATGTGTAAAAATAGGGTAGTTAGACTACGTCCCTATAGAGTTCTAAATCTCTGATATTGTGACTCAGAATTCAGCCCTCTGTTCACTGCAGACCAAGTCAAGCAACTTACGGTCCAGCTGTGTGACCTTGGGCAAGTCCCACTCATCCTCCCTGAGATGCTTCAGAACTCTAAAGTGTTATAATTCTGATCGAAGAACAGCTCTTTATTGCTCAGGAATTTGCCCTTTTCCACTTTTGGTTGTAAATTTTAGACAGGATGTACAGTTACTGGAAGAGACCTTAGAAGTGATGTAGTTCAAACCTCTCATTTTACATATAAGGAAACTGAGGCACAGAGAGGTAAAGTGAATCATGAAAGCTACACAGATGGTAAATGGCAGAGCTGGGCCTCGGATTAAATCCAGGGCTCTTTCAACTGCCGTGTGTTTTGACTACATCATCAACTTTTCCATTAATTAGAATTTTGTAATTCAAAAGTTCCAGGAACAAACAAGGAAAACTATTTTCTGGACTCAAATCTTATCAACAAGGAGGCACTGGTTACTAGGGTGGGAATAATGGGAAATTTCGAAAGTGACTATTTCATCCTGGAATGTGTGATAGAGAAGAGGAAAACCAGCCTAGTGCAACATGCACCTGAGATTCTAGAAAACCAATATAGTTCAACAACCATATTTCGGAATTTAGAGAAAAGGATAAGGGGCGGGGGGGTCTCATGGGCCTATATAAGAAGGTAGCCCAGAAGGGATGGAAAGCTTCCAGGAATAAAATTGTGAGGACAGTTCTAGCGCGAAAGAAAAGAGAGAGTTGTCTAAAGAAACTAAATGCCAATGCACGGGGAAACCAACCAGCTTAGATTTGTAAAAGACGAGGACAGTAAGTAAAAATAATCGTAATGGCCTTAAAAACAACAATACTGGGGAAAACAGAATCAAAGAAGGGATAAGAGCAGTGTTCCAGGTGGATGGAACGGTGATGAAGGATGACTCTTCATCTCTTGTTTCTGTTTGCCAAGAAGAGTGATCTTTGGATCTGAAAAGACAGAACAAAACTCACTAGTAATGAATGAGTGATGTCTGAGGTGAACAAGATGATTTCTGAGCTCCCGACAGGCCATGGAGAAGTGGAGAGGTGCCAAGCATTAGGAAAAGTGAACAGATTCTATCAACTGGCAGCCAGGGAGCCTGGTTTCTATTTATGATTCGTTTATAAATATCTAGAAAGGGAAATGGCAGTCAGACTCCCGGGATGTCTTCATCGAGCACACATCATGCCATGCTAACTTTATATTTTGGACAGGCTATATGTAATAGTGTCTCATACTCTCTAGGCCTTTACAGTTTGAAAAAGCAGTTTACATTCTCTTGCTTCATCCTTACTTCATCCTCACCCTGTGGAAACAGTCTCAGAGGTTCAGGATCACAATGTCGAAGGGGAGATTTGAACTTCAGACTCCCTTATTCCAACTATTCCATGGTGTCTTTCAGTGTATGTATTTTAACTTAGCCATGCCCAACTCTTCTGTGACCCCATTTGGGGTTTTCTTGCCAAAGATACTGGAGTGGTTTGCCGTTTCTTTCCCCGGCTCATTTTACAGATGAGGAAACTGAGGCAAGCAGGATCAAGTGACTTGCCCAGGGTCACACAGGTGGATTTGACTCCAGGCCCCACACTGTATCACCTAGCTGGGTTTTAGCATTTGACAGTCTTATGCTATTCTTGTGGATAATGACAATGATAGCTAGTATTTCTATAGCACTTTAAGGTTTACCAAGTACTTTCCTTATATTACCTGATTTGATCCTCAAAACAACCCTGTGAGGTAGGTGCTATCATAGCCATTTTACAAATGAAGAAACAGGCTGAGTGAGGCAAGATTGGAATTCAACTCTTCCTGACTCCAAATCTAGCACCACAGCACCTCCTGGCTGCCTTAAACAAGACACAAAGGGTTGAGTGCTGTCAACAGTGCCTCTTAAACTGCGGATCTCAACCCCATGCGGGGTTTGGAAAAAATTTGGCAACATTAAAAGGTTTCTGAACACACAGCAAGCAAAACTGAATTCCAAATCAGACCGAGGTGTTTCTGGAAGCGCTTGGCTCCTGTTGCGTCATACGACTTCACTGCAGCCTTGTTCTGAACACAAAGCATGAGCACTTTACACGGTGCCTGCCCTCAGACCACACAATGCCAACTCAGGCTGCCTCCACTTGAAATGGGGTCGCCTACAGGAAAAAGTTTAAGAAGCCTTGAGCTAGACAATGTACAGTGAAAAGAATCAACAACTAAGATTGAATGGTGAGAGCGTAGCTATTTTTGGCTCCATATGCACTCAGGGTGTGATTTCCAGTGGGGTCTCTCAGGCACCGGTGCTGTTGAACTGTTCTCAGTGATTTGGATAAAGACATAGCTGGTGGGCTTGGCAGATGTTCAGGTGACCCAGAGCTGGGAGGGAGACCCAACCTAAAGTACTGACATACTGGATTTAAAAGGCAGCAGCAGGCCACCATGGTGGTGCCAAACTCAATTAGAGGCAAATCCCTCTGGGCAGTATGTTGACTTAGAAAACCTCAAACTAACATCTAACTTGTGTTTTTATTTATCTTGTTAAACATTTCCCAATTACATTTTAATCTGGTTTGGGCAACACTTGGGAGTTTCATGGGCCCTGCCATGGACTTGACACCTTTGGGCTAGAAGGTCGGACTGAATGTAACAAAATAAAATTGAGTAGGTACAGAGGCAGCCTTGGATTCCAAACAACAACCTCCCACGTACCAGGTGAGAGAAGCATTGGCTAGATGACTCTCTGCAAAAGGTCCATATGTGTCAGCAGTGTAAAATGACAACCCCAAAAGCTAATGCAATTAGGCTTTGTTACAAAAGGAGGCTAGGACTAGGGAGGTGATGATGCAGATGTGCTCAGGAGTCCTGTGTTCAATTCAGGGCCCCATGTTTTAGGGAGCACATGGCCAAAGGATGACTACCAGGGTAGTGAAGGGCCTTCTGAACATTGGTTGACAAACAACCTGAAGAGAAGACACAGTGAGAGGGACATGATTGCTGGCTGAGGAAGAGGCATCAGACTTGTTTTGCTTGGCCCCAGATTGTAGAGGTAGTGGGTGGAACTTAGGATTGACGTCAGGAACAACTTCCTTAAATTGAAGAGCTATCTCAAGGTGGAATGGCCAGCCTCTGGAGGGGTGCCTGTAGAGGCTGAACGATGTCTTATTGGGTACGGCATGGGAGGGAGGGGTAATTTAGGTATGGGTTGGACTAAATGGTTTCCTTTTTGATCCTGAGATTCTCTGATTCTGTAGCAGGAAGGAAACCTGCCTAGGTCCCCCATTATGACTTTGTTTATTGGTGGTTAATGTTTCTTCAGAGCTAAGTCTGTTCCCCTCCCATTTGCCCTGGGCAGTGTCCTATTGAAAGCTGTTGAGTACTGGCAACTTCTGGCCCCTAGGGGGTGCCACGTGTCTACGTTGAGTGAAGACTTCATGATTGTGATATGCAGAATTCACAAGTTTAATTTTCCCTCCCCAAAATTCATACGGGTCAGAAATTCCTTCTGAAAAAGCTACCTTAGCCTCTGAAGTTAATTAGTTTTGAAGGCACAATTTAGACTAGATTAACCACAGCCACTTCCAAGGTTAGATTTTTTTTTTCTTTTTAAGGATTTACGAGGCCAGGAGCCTTGATGATTTTCAGGAGATCTTTGATTTATGAAGCACCGTGTGTGGGGAGAGGTTGCTTTGGGCTCCTTAACTGGGACCATTCTAGGATCAAAGAATGTTGAGAGCATAGCCACCCACAGGTGTCTTCTACCTGCCACCTCCTTCTCCATCTTCACCTGTCCTCCTAAGTCTTGAGTCCTACAACTTTCTCTCAAGTTGATTATGTCACTTTTGTCAGTGATCCATGAACTCCCCAGTTGCCTTCCAGGTTTGGGTTTTTTTAATAAGTAACATTTGTGAATCCCAAGGTCAGTGGAATACAAGTGCCAGCAGTTTCTACCACACTGGAAAGGTTTTGAGTATAGTGCTGACTCCAGGCTGTTTGCTGGGTGAGAGTCAGCCTGGCCTAGTGCGGAAATGCTAGGGGGGTGGCTTTTTTTTTTTAAACCACAGCAGCCTTTGAAAAGGTTATGGCAGGAATGGTTTGGGATCTGTACCATTCAAGAAGTACTCCGAATACAAGGGTACAGCTCTCTTGAGGGGTCAATGTGAGGAACCTTGACCTAACCTTAACATAGCCAGAGGAAAACAGCCAAGGAACCTGGAAACCATCCCCTTCAAGGGGTAGAGGCAGAGTGGAATGGTCAAGCTCCAGTCACCAAACTGCCTTGTGACCTTTGACCAAGAGGAAGAAGGAGAACTGGCCCTAGAGTCTAAGGACAGGAAACCCCTCCTTTTTCTCTTAGGTGACCTTGAGCAAGTCGCCAAACCCGGGACCTCCGAGTCCTCATGTTGTAAAGTGAGGGAGTCTCTGGACCAGATGGCTTTTGAGGTTCCTTCCAGCCCTAGGTACATGAGGCCTCTGCAGGGTCTCACCTTTTTTCTCTACACACTCTGTAAGATGCCTTCTTATAAGCATCTGTTCAGTTGTTTTTCAGTCATATCTGTCTCTTCCTGACCACATGTGGCAAAGATACCAGAGGGGTTTGTTGTCTCCTTCTCCGGATCATTTTACAGAGGAGGAAACTGAGGCAAACAGGGCGATGTGCCCAGGCAGGATTTGAACTCAGGGAGATGAGCCTACCTGGCATGGAAGGCTTGGATGGGGCTCAAACTTTGCTGAGATAATATTTGTAAAAGGCACTTAGCACAGTGTCTGGCACATAACAGATGTTATAGAAATGCTTATTCCCTTCCCCTTCCCCCTACCCCAGAGAATCTGTAGTGACCTTTTAGTCACTTCACTCGTCACATATTTAGTTTTCTGGGTACATATTATTTCTCCTCAATAGAATGTAATATCCTTGAGGGCAGGGGCTGTTTCCTCTTTGCCAATAGAAGGCATTGAATAAATACTTGGTGAATAATTGATCAAATGGCATTTCAGGGTAGTTGAGGCTCTGAGCTTTCTATCCCAACTCCCCAGAGCCCTGGTAGGTTGGGTCCCCAGGCTGTGAGAGCACACTCTCCCCTCCATACACTGGGCCCTTTGGGAGAACAGCTGCTACAAAGCATTCTTCCTTCCGTGGGGTCACTTCTGGGTGTGGCAGAGCTAAAGGACAAGTCCCTCCCTTGTGGTTGGACTGGTGGGTCCCATCCCCACTGCTGGGTGGGTCACGCTGCCGCCCCTCAGGACTGGCTCCTCACCGGACTCCGCTCCATTGGCTGAGGGGACTCTGAAGCTCAGAAGGTCTTATGTTGGTTCATATTGTCCTATACTTGTTCAACTAAGATTAGGAAAGAATAAAGACATTTATTAGGGGATTACCATGTGCTAGGCACTGGGCTCAGCCAAAAGAACAACGGCGCCTGCCTTCTAGGAGCTTCCGCCCTGACAAGAGGAGACCGCCACCAAAGAGGGGTGCGGAGTCGGGAAGGAGCCTGTGTAGGAGCTTGCTCTTAAAGTCCAGAAAGCAGAGTGAGGAGGAGAGTGAAGGGTGGCGAAGCCGGGCCCCTCTCCAAATGGGAGCCCCACAAGGCATGTTGCAGGGATGGATTGGATGGGGGTGTGGGGTGGGGGTGAGGCCCTAGATGCTGAGGGAAGCTGCAAGGGAAGACAGCAGCTGAGGCTTGGTGGCAAAGTCAGCAGGAAAAAAGAGGCAAGAAACATGGCTCTGCTTTCAGAGCCTCGTGACAGCAGCCGGCTCCTATTCCTCCCACCTGGAGGCCCACACGAGGCTTGCCTCACCAGTGTTGGGAGGGGAGGGGAGGGAAGGGAGGGCGCTTCACTCAGCACCTCTTACTTTGCATGCTCGGTTTTGGCACAGCGGCCAGTAAGAAGGCCCTTCCATTCGATTAGCAGGAAGCAGCCCAAGGATTCCTGGGCAAGAAGGTTCCCAAATGGGGAGAAAAAAGACCTCTCTATCATGTGTTTCTCCTCAAGTTTCCATTGGATTGGTGACAGGCAGAGCAAATTACACAAGCTTTAAAGTCTGGGCCCTAATCGGTCAGTCACATTAGGACTGTTGGGTCAGTCTGGGTCATAGCAGCCAGGACTGACCTGGTTGACCTTGTGGCATAATGGAGACTGGAATGGAGGGTAAAGGGCTGGGCCTCTCTGAGCCCCTGAAAAAGAAATGGAGGACGCCTTGGTGGGCAGGAGTGGAAGTTGGAGCCGAGGAAATAAAAGCAGAATTACAAAAATGACTCCCTCCTCCTGACCTTTACTAGGAAGGCTCCAATGGAGATAAAGCCACTTCCTCCACGATTCTGCTCATCCAAGCTCTACCCCACTGGCCAAGGGAGTTCTCTTCTCTGGGCCTCAATTCCTTCATCTGTAAAGTAAGCAGATTAGAATAAACAAATATCTAAGTTCCCTTCCTGTCTAAATCCTGTTGTTAGACTGAGCCAGTCTCTAACCTGAGAACGATGAAGCAGCAGACCAGAGACAAAGTGCCAGCAATCAGGCAGCCGTTTAATTAATTAGTTTCATTATGAGGAACAGATTTGTGAATTTGCCGAATTCCCCCTTGCTGAAGTAAAGACAGAGATCATATACGCAAATCACAGAAGGGAAGGGAGAGGGAAAGGTGGATTACAAGCAACTGTTCCCAGGGCCAGAGTGCGTTTCCACGACCAGCCCACAAATCCCAGAATACTGAGGCACAGGTGTCCTGAAGTTCTGTGGGAACAGCGTTGTTCAAGTCTTTGGGGGCCATAGGACCAGAGGTCTGTGATGGGAACAGGTTCTACAGTCTTGGATTACTTCGCTCAAGGTTCAAAACCATAAGGATGCCGGTGATTGTGAGCGTTGTCAAAGTCTGATCATGTTAAGCTGCGTCGTGAGCTCTGACTCACAAGCTGGAAACGGCCATTCTTGAAGTGTCTCAATTATCGGTATATTCATTACACGTATGTGGATCCCTATAAAAATCGTGATTCCTTTCTCACCATCTTCCTCTGGTTATAGAATTGAAAAGGAAATAACAGTATTTTGTATCGTTTTAAGGCTGGTGAAATGCTTTACGTGTGTTTTCTTATTTGATCCTCACAACAACCCGATTCTGACCTCGACCCGACTCCACACTGCACATCATGATATCAGCCCGGAGAAGCGATGGCAAGGAGGTTCCTGGAATCATAAAATTGAACTCACTTGCCCCCTGCTTCTGTACGTCTTGCTAACTTTGCAGTCTCTTCTCTTGCTCAAAGACCCCAGACCCGAGGAGCAGCCTCTTATTAAGCCTTTGCTCCCTGGCTCTGAGATCTCTTTGATGGAAGGTGCTGGACAGAAGCTGAGTGAATCTGAACCAGATCTCCCTTCACCCAGGGATCACTTGGGATAGATACATTCTGGGACCCTTTCTATGGGAAGAAAGCTAAGCTTGAGTCTGGGGCTCCTGATTTCCAGTCCAGCTTTGTCTTTCCAGCTTCCTTACCTGGACTTCTTACGCAACCAAAATGACTCTTCAAAGTGACCAGGGATCTTTTCATCATCAGCTTGGAAGGTCTTTTCCCAATAGTCATTCATCCTTCTTGACTTTACTTTAGGACTTGATGGCATTTGGTCACTGCATGTACATTGGTACATTTATGCATATGCTTACATATATATAAGTAAGTGAATCCATATACATAGGAGGGTGCTTGATCAAGGAAGTCTGGAGGAAACTAAGGCTCCCAAGTTAAGTGGTGCCCCACACAGAAATAGAGAGCACAGAAGAGGTGGTTTGCCAGGAAAGGTCATCTGATCAAACCCCATCCGTGCCTGCTCATCTTGAGCTACTCACTCCCGCTAAAAATCGAAAAGCGTGCCCCTGCCCCTGAGAGCAGAGCTGTGGTGAGAGGGGCCTGGGGATGGGCAGAGGGGGAAATTTGCCTGTGTACCATTGCCACCGTGGAAAGGGTAGCCGTGGGAGGGGACTGTTGAAGGGGGTAGTGCATGATTGACAGTGGAGGGAAAGATGGGATGTGATTTTCACTATCTAGTTGGTCAGAGCCATGGTCCCCTTGGCATTATACCATTGCCCTCCTTGGAGACCACAGCTCTAGGTAACTCTATAAGTCGAAGAAAGGTGTGCTGATTTGCATTGTCTCATCCAGAAATTTTCTATGCCAAATGAAATCACAGGTCGAGCCTCTAATCCTATCCCCATTATATGTATTAGGAATAGAAACTGGACCTGTGATTTCATTGGAACTAGGTTATTCAACACACTGAATGCGTGACTTTCTGAAAACTGTTTCCCTTGGCTAAATCTCAGTTTTGTTCCCTGTAAAATGGGGAGAGTGATCTTTGCCCTCCCTACCTCATAAGGTTTTCCAGAGGACCATGGGCTTGCAAGCTGGGAAGGATCTTGCTTCACTTTACAGGTGAGGAAACAGAAGCCCAAAGAAGCCCCACAGAGGAGTGAGCAGCACAGGTGAGATATGGCTTGTTTAGGGGTTTTTGTTGTTGTTTGTTGTTATTGGTTTTTTTTTAGAGGCAATTGGGTTAAGTGACTTGCCCAGGGTCACACAGCTAGTAAGTGTCTGAGGCTGCATTTGAACTCAGGTCCTCCAGGTCTGGTTCTCTATCTACTGCTCCACCTCAATGCCCCTCAGAGCTGAGATTTGAGCCCAGCATTGTTGTTTTTAAGTAAACTCCAGATGTATAAAATGCAGGATGTTATATGGAGGTACCAAAGAGGCAGTAGAAAGGACACTGAATTTGGAGTCCGAGGACTGAATTTCAAATTCTCATGTTCCACTTAACGCCTGTGTAACTTTGACCAAGTCGCTACCTTCTCAGGGCCTCCATTCCCACATTTATACCATAAGCGGCTCACACCAGATGATCTTTAAGGTCCTTCCAATGCTAAATCCTGGGATCGTCCCCCGAGTGAGCAGAGATTTACACATACAGTGGACATGTAATGAATCCTTGTTGACCTGGCCTCTGACAAAGACTAGGTACATATGTCCAGAACTCTTCAAAGGGTACGCTCCTGACCCCTCTCTGTGGCCCTGCCTCAGTTCCAACTGGGCTCCCCTCACACATGACCCCTTTCCCGTGTATGGGCCAGCAGAACAGCTGTGAACTCTGGCTGGGGAATTCCAACCCCGTGGTAGCTCAGCTCAGGTTCAGCTTCAGGGAAGGGGGCTGTTTCTGAGAAAAAACCCTAAACAGGGTAACTGACCTAATGCTGGTCCAGGTGTGTGTGAGGAGAAGGTCATCCTCCTGGTCTCTAGTAACAGGCCCTCGTCTGAAATTTGATGTGGGAAGAAGAAAACACAATCAGAACGATTCCAGGAATGGAACAGGCGTAGACCCTCAACTCAGGATTCATGGATTCTCTTTATCAACTACTAACATTTGGCCAACTGGCTAACCTTCTTTTTCATTTGAATGCAGTGGAAAGAACTCTGGTTTTAGTGGTAGTGATGAGACCTGGGTTCAAGCCTTAGCTAGCCCTTTCCCAGCTGGGGAAATTTCCCAAATCTGGGGAAATAACTTTCCATCTCTGTACCCCACATCCTAGGTTACTAGGATCTAGAGGCAGAAGGAGCGAAGGGAATGGGCACACACCTTAGAAGTCATCTCGTTCAACAGCCTCAGTGTATGGATGAGGAAACCGAGGCTTGTGTGACAGACCCAGTGGCACAAAGGGGAGCAGAGCCCGGATCTCCTAACTCTAAATACAGTACTCTGTCCACTACCCCAAAAGACTAGAAGTCCTCTGGGACCAGTTAGTCCAATCTGTGCACCAAAACAGTGCCCTAGCCTTTCTTTACCTAAAGACCTTCAATAGGGGACCCACTACCTCTTCAGGCAGCCCAGTCCATTTTTGATACAGTTTTTTAGAAAGTTTATCCTAATATCAAAACTGGATTTTCCTCTTTGAAATTTCACCCCCTTCAGCCCCTAATCTAGGCCCCCACAACTCCTCCAAACTACTTTCTATCCCTACCTCCCCATCTAGTCCTTGTAATGTCTATCTTTGAAGCAAAGGATAAACTTTACATCTATGACTATCGAATGTTATCTTTATCTGGTTTTGCAGAATGTCAATTCTGGCCCACCAGGCTATTTCTAGACCCCTGGCTCTGTCACTCGCAGGGTAAGTTGCCTCTCTCAGCTTTGTGGCATCTGTACATTTGATAAAGATGTGGCCACTGCTTTGGTTTGAGTCCTTTTTAAAAACAATGAGCAGCCCAGCCCCCAAAACAGATACCTGGGGCACTCCACTGGAGACTTCCTTCCAATTGTATATCAGAAGTTTAATGACCACTATTGACTTTTGAACTGTCCACCCCCCAAGCCTGGAATGCCCTCCCTCCTCACATCTGACTGCCTCGCTGAACCAATCCTTCAATCACTTCAAGACTCGTCCTTAGCGCCACCTTCTACACAAAGCGTTTCCTGATTTTCTCAATGACTAATGCCTTCCCTCCCTGACCACCTTGTATCTAGAACAGTGCTGGAGATACACATGGCAGGTGCTTACAAATGTTGGTTGACTGGTGATGGATTCCAGCCATTCAACCAATTCCAAATCCATCTGGTGGTATGACCATCTAGCCCACATCCCTCCATCTTTTCCACAAGAATAACATGAGGGACTTTATCCAATTATTTGCTAAAATTGATCTGCCAGTGTAGTTTTGGAGTCTCTTTTGGGGTCTGTTCCTGTGATTTCATCAGTGTAGGCAACTTTTGGCATAGAAACTCCTTTCATGGATACAGATGAGCAATTCATCTCTAATTTATAGTTGTAGTTGCCTGTGGCATTAAGAGGTTAAGTGACTTGACCAGAGTCACACAGCCAGGATGTATCAGAGGCAAGACTTGAACTCCTTCCTAGCTCCCAAACCAGCTCTTATGCACTCCACCGCACTGCTTCTTATCAGGTTAGTAATCCTGCTAGAAAATAAAAAACAGAAAAATAAGGTGACTATGTGGATGGAAGTGTTAAGTTCAGCATTTTTTAAAGATCAAGCTGATGCAACATTGACTAATTTTTGCAGACACCATGCTGTTTCTTTCCGATCATCGCTTCCATCTCTCTAGATTTTTATTGACCTCCTGTTTAATAATAAGTTCAAGAATTTTACCACAAATTAAAGCCAAGATCACCAGCCTATGGTTTGCAGATTATTTGTGGATCTTTATGACCATTGCTTCCTTTTCTCAATATCCACTAAGTCCTTAAAAATATGTTCTAGAATTTTCCAAGCAATTGAAATCAAGCTCACTGCCACATAGATTCTGTTTTTTTTTAATTTTTAATATTTTTTGAGAATCAAAACATCTGCCCCTCTTTGAATTTGTGGCACCTCAATGTTGTCCGTTATCATTCCAATATCACTATCATTGACTCAGCAGTCATATGTTCTTTCAGTACCTGAGGATGTAGTTTATTTAGGCCAGGGAACTTGAATTTATCAAGGGGAGCTAAGTATTTTCTTACTATAATGATAATAACTAGCCTAAGGCTTGCAAAGCACTTCACGTGTTATTTCATTTAATCCTCATGACAGCTCTGTGAGGGAAGTGCTTTTATTATCCTTATCTTATAGAAAGAAGAAATAGAGGCTGAGCAGAGGTTAGTGATTTGTGCAGAATCACTTAGCTACCAAGCGTCTGAGGCTGGATTTGACCAAAGAAGCAAATGACTCCATGAGACAACAAGAAATATTAAAACAAGTCAGAAGATTTTTAAAAATTGAAGAAAATGTAAAGCATCTCATAGCAAAAATAATTGACCTTAAAAATAGATTAAGGAGAAAAGAAATGTAACAACCATTGGACTAACTGAACACTATGACCAAAACAAGAAATGTTAAAAGAAAACTGCCCGGATTCTTACAACCATAGGGCAAAGTGGACATAGAAAGAATCCATTGGTTACCTCCTCATGAAAACTCCCAGGAACATTATAGCCAAAATCTAGAGCTTCTGTATTTATCCCCCACTTTGACCAAGTTCAAATGAGAATGAGAAACATGTGTCAGGCACTCAACCTCACCACTCCTTGTTTGTATAGATCTCTGCTTGCACTCTCTGATCATATGAAATAATTTCAGCCACTCTCCCAAATCCAGAGCTTTCAAATCAATGAAAAATTACTTCAAGCCAGAAATAATTCAAATACCAAGGAGCCACAATTAGGATCACTACATAATTTAGCAACCACTACTATAAAGGAACAGAGAGCTTAGAATACAATATTACTATAGCTTTATAGCTAAGAATAACTTATCTAGAAAAACTGAATACAAAACTGCAGGGAAATAGAATTTTTTAATGAAATAGAGGACTTCCAAGATTTCTTGATGAAAAGACCAAAGCTAATACGTAGAAACACAGGCATTAAGAGAAACATAAAAATAAGAATAAATCACAAGGAACCAAAGATAGACTGTTTTCGTGTCCCCTCAGAATCTTATCATTATTAGACCTTGACCTCCTGACCCCTCAGTTCTCCATCCTTAGGTGGATTCTTTCAGGGTCATAAGAAAATCTGATATCTTACAGAGAGGCTTGAAAGGGGTGGGGGAGAGAGTAGTGGAATGGCATCCCCAGCCTATCAGCTAGAGATAGGAGAGCTAGCTGGTTTGGGGTCTCACCTGGGGATCATAGCTCCTGCCATCCCAGACTGTACAGTCCCTGCATCATGATGCATTTCTTGGCATTTTAGATCAGCTTTCTGGGCAACTGTAACAGAGGAAATTTCAGATCTTCATCATCCACAGAAGTTGTATCACTTGCCTGGCATTCAAAGCTTTCCATAGCCTGCCCCTAACCTACCTTTCCAGCTTCACCTCTTGTGGTTCCCTTACCATGCCCCTGATTTCAGCTTGACCTATCTCCTCATGGTTCTCTGCTCACATTGGGATCATTCCCTCCTGTAATTAGCCAGTGCTGTCTAGGGCTTTACAATTTCCATTCAAGCCCCATGGCAACCCATTGGGGAACCATTAAAAGTATTATTATCCTCGTTTCATAGGTGATGTTGTTCATCATTGTTGTCCTTTGTACTGGAAGAGGACCAAAATGACATCACAACATTGGGGTCGAGGTACAGTGTGCCCAACTGGCTGATGAGACCAATACAAACGTAGAAGGTTCTAATGCAAATCGGGCACAAATAGTCTCCTTTGCCCTGACTGACCCTATGCTGTGCAGCTAGTGCTAGGTGGAGTGACTGAATGTACTGACAACGCATTCCTGATGTGGTTTTGTATGAATGTCTGGATAGTTCCTGGGACAGCTCTGGGTCCCAGAGCTTTGCTATGAATGACTCATAGACACCCAAGTGGAGAATGCTTCCTTCAGGGTACTAAGGGCACCTCTGAGGATCTGACCCAGTAGCTTTCAAGAGCCCCTGATTCGGTGGCCAGATCCAGTGCTGCCTGGCATTTCTTGGCTGGCAACTAAATGTTTGGAAATACAGGAGGGGAATAATTCCTGTCGGCTGGATGCAGCATGAGGAGGGGACTAAAGTGAGAGACCATGGAAGATGGATCTAAAGTTGGCTCCCAGTTCTATAGCACTTTGGCACAACCGTGCTGACCAAGTGACCTACAAATGTAGGTATCTAACTCCAACTGGGCCTTGACAGCATCAAAGGAGTCCTTTTGTTCCTCCCTAATTGATTCCCTATCTCCTTCATAGAAGCCTTCCAAACCTTCTCTTCAAGCCTCTCACACATCCCCTCTCCCCACACTCCCACCTGAGGACCTCACCTTTACTTCATTGATAAAACTGTGACCATAAACTCCATCTTCTCCATTTCTTTTCTCCTCAAAGCCCCCCTGACATCATCCCTTACTCTCTCTTCCTTTCCTCTAGTAATGATAATGAAGTGGGCCTTTGTGTGAAGACTGAGCCCTCTACATGGGCCCTTGATCTCATGCTTTTCAGTTTTCTCTAAGAGATGACCTTCTCAATCAGTCTCTTCCTCTCTCTCGTTGTCAACCTCTCCCTATCTACTGGTTCCTTCTCTATTGCCATTAAACTTACCCACCTCTCTCCCACCCTTAAGAAATCTTTAATTAGAATCTATCGTCTCTAAGACAACTCCCAAAGACTCACAATAGAAAATGCCATCCACATGCAGAGAAAGAACTTTGGAGTCTGAATGCAGATCGAAGCATACTATTTGTTCTCCTTTTGTGGTTTTGTTTTGTTTCTTCTTTCTTGTGGTTTCTCCCATTAGTTTTAATGCTTCTTTACATCATGACTAATGTGAAAATATGTTTAATATGAATGTGTAAGTAGAGCCTCTGTCAGATTGCGTGCCATCTTGGGGAGGGGGAAGGGGAGGGAAGGGGAGAAAATTTAAAACTCAAAATTTCAGGGAAGTGAATGTTGAAAACTTAAAATAAAAAAAAAGTTCTAACATCCCATCAAGTTGTCATCCTAGATCATTCATAGCCAAACTCCTAGGAAAACTGTCTATCCACATCATCTCCACTTTCTCTCCTCTCACTTTTCAATTTGCTTCTTGTTTAATAAATTGAAATTTTTTTCTCTAAAGTTACCAATGATATATTTTTTTAAATAAAATTTTAGTGACATATTTTGTATTTACATCACCTAGTTCTCCCCCACTATTAATTTCCATATCTGGTGGTTTTCTCAGCCCTTGTCTCTTCTTCGTTGATATGCCAAGTGCCCTGGCAGTGACAGTACCACTCCCAGTCCCCCTGTCCTGTTCCCAGCTCAGCCCGACTCCCAGGCAGCTATTCCTATGGGGAAGGGACCAGACGTCTGTACCAACTGCTAATTGACTGTCACTCACTGGACAGACAAACCCTCCTGGCCAAAGCAGCAAGGTCCCCTTAGGGAGAGCCAGGAGGCTACATGTGCAAGGCAAGTCGAACTGACATGACCATCATGACCACAATCTCCCTCAGACCCTGATGGAGACAACCCAGGCCCCAGAACCCGAGAGCCTGAGAAGAGCAAGGCTTCTAGCCCTCTGCCTACAGCCGCCATCCTGGAAAGTGAGGCCCATGGAGCCTGGGCCTGCTCCTGTTCCTGCAGGGGCTGTAGCCACAACTACTGAAGACCCAGAAAAGAGGGATCTTGTCACCCAAGTCCGTAGGATGGTTCGACATTAGAAGGTGATAGGATCTGGTCAGTGGAAACGACAGTGAAGAGGTGTTAGCATCTGCTTTGCTGCTGTACCCATGGGACTGTTCCATCTGACTTGGAGCTGAAACAGAAATCTGTTGTTTTCCCCATTAGAACGTGAGTTTCTTGAGGACAGGGACTGGGGGGACTGTATTTTCTCTTTGTATCTCCACTGCTGAGCACAGGGCTTTGCGTAGAGGAAGCACTTGTTTTGTTTTTCATAAGGCAGGCAGCTGGGTAGCACAGGGTTTGGAAACAGGAAGACCTGAGTGCAAATCCTACCTCAGACACTCCATAGACATGTGATCCTGGACAAGTCATTTATCCCTTCTGTGTCTCAGTTTCCTCATCTGTAAAATGAGGCAGGGCAGTGGTTAGCGCGCCAGCCCTGGAATCAGGAAGACTCATCATCTTCCCGAGTTCCTGATGAGCTAGCAAGTCACTTCACCCTGTTTACCTCAGTTTCCTCATTTGCCAAATGAGCCAGAGAAGGAACCACTCCAGTATCTTTGCCAAGAAAACCCCAAATGGGGTCACGGAGAGTCAGAGGTGACTGAAATGACTGAACAACCACCAAAAAAATGAGGATGATAAAAGCACACGCGACACACAGTTGTTGTGAGGGTTAGATGAGTCGATACGGAAAGCGTTTTGCAAACCTTAAAGAGCTAAATAAAGGCTACTATCATTAGTCACTTGACAGTGTTGACCTCTCTGCTCCATTTGGCGGTGCTGACCACCCTGTCCTCCTGGCTACTCTCTCCTCTCTGGATCGCTACAGCACTTTGCTTCCTGCTTCTCCTCAAACTTTTCTGACCGGTGCTTTTCAGTGGCCCTTGTGGGCTCAGCCTCTGTATGTGGGAATTGTGGGAACCGAGTGAACTGCACTGACTCTCTCTTGTAACTTGATCCTGAATCTAGCTTTCTATTCTATTTCTATTCGGTCATGGGTCTAGTCCCATTTCTGTCTTGTGAGAAAATGCTTTTCAGTTATGGGAATTGTAAAAAAAAAAAAACCAAACTAACCCCTTTTTTGCGTTGTTTGAACCCTCCCCTATGTGGCCGGGAAGCTGGACCGCCTTTACCTGCTGCTGGTTCAGTTGTTTCAGTCACGCCCCATTCTCCGTGACCCCATTTGGGGTTTTCTTGGCAGAGACACTGGAGTGGTTTGCCGTTTCCTTCTCCAGCTCATTTTACAGATGAAGAAACTGAGGCAACCAGGGTTTTAGAGACTCTTATCTAAGAAGGACCTAGGTCATGCTGACCAGAAAGCCGGTCAGATGCAAAGGCTGAAGCAAGGAGTTTTCTCATGATTATACATCTCAAGTGGCCCATATGTCTTATATGAAAATTGGTCCCATACTGGTCAATCAGTTACTGTTCTCATGTTCTTTTGATTGAATACAAACACTTGCGGGGGAGTGGGGCA
Organism: Trichosurus vulpecula; assembly: GCF_011100635.1. Classification (NCBI taxonomy): domain Eukaryota; kingdom Metazoa; phylum Chordata; class Mammalia; order Diprotodontia; family Phalangeridae; genus Trichosurus; species Trichosurus vulpecula. Next base: position 58,346,137 of record NC_050573.1, on the reverse strand, counting down.
CCACTTTTTCTGATTTTAGAGAATTGTGCCTGTTTACTCTCCCCCTCCCAATCCTTGAAACTCACTCATCCTCCTCCCAACCTGGAAATCTTTCTTCCAATTAGAAATCAGACCACCTAATTTTGTATCCTATTAATTGTTTTCTTTTAATTAATTGGCCTTACTTGATTAATTACTTTATTTTATTTTTTTGGAAGGGGAAGGCAGAGCAGTTGGGGTTAAGTGACTTGCCCAAGGTCACACAGCTAGTAAGTATCACGTGTCTGAGGCCTGGTTTGAACTCAGGTCCTCCTGACTCCAGGGCCGGTGCTCTACTCACTGCACCACCTAGCTGCCCCGATTAATTATTTTTAACACACAAAAATCTGTCTCACTCTGTATTCAGGGTCTTTAAACTGACTGGAGAGGCCACTGACCCATTTATTATTCCTGTTTTGCTAATAAATTGTATAGCTCGGATTGCGTTTCCTCAGTTATTATTAATTATCCACCACATATATTGAGTTCCCTTACTTTGAACATGCCTCAAAGCCCTTGGACCTTGGACCCACTTCTCTTTTTTTTTCTCTTTACTCTTTCACTTGGTGACCTAATTAGCTCTCATGGGTTGAATTATCATCTCTACGCTGATGATTCACAGATATATATAGAAATGTATATAATTATAAAGATATATATATATATATACACACACAGAAAGAGACCTATCTATAAGTATCTCTACATATAGATGTCTTCTTTCTACTTATACTTTAGTTTAGTCCAGGTCCTTATCCATAGATATCTACATCTATACATCGATTAGCTGGCCCCATTCTCTCTCCTGAGCATTAGTCTTGTATCAACAACTACCAACTATGCATGTCAAACTGGACGTCCTAGAGACACTTCAAACTCAACATGTCCAAAATGAAACTCATCATTTTTCTGCCCCAAACCCAACCCCCTACCAGACTTCCCCATTTCCTCTGAAGACACCACCTCCTTCCAGTCTCCCAGGTTTGTAGCTTCAAATTTAACCCTTGACTCCTCACTTTCCCTCATCCTACACACCCCTTCAGTTGCCAAATCTTGTTGTTTCTGCCTCCACATCTCTCGAATCCAGCCCTTTCTTTCTACTCATATCTTAGTTCAGGCCCACATCATCTCTTGCCTAGACTACTACTACATCCCCCTAATTGGTCTCTTTCTCTTGAGTCTCTTCCTCGCTGGGATCTATCCTCCACACAGCCTCCAAAGTGATCTTCTTTAAGGGCAGATCTGACTGTGTCGCTCCTCTATTTAAATAAACTCCAAGAATTCTCTATTGCCTAGAGGACCTGGGTTCAGATCCCACCTCCAGGGCTTACTTTGTGTGTGCCCTTGGGCCAATCCCTTAACCTTGCTGGGCCTCATCTATAAAATGAGGAAATTTGCCTCGTCTCTTCAGTCCCTTCCAGCTTCAGAGCTATGATCTTGTTATCCCAGTTCCTTCTAGTATAAAGTGTGTGGGTAGGAGGGAGTTGGCCTAGACAATTGCTCCACTTACAGTAAGTGGTAAGATGTGATGCCCTGTTAACTTAATCAATTGAGAACATCTATCCGTCAATCACACACTTTAGAAAGGGTGGGAAAAGTCCTTGATCAGCCGAAGGGATTTTGTTGAGATTGACCGGAAGTAATAGCTCCAGTGTATGTTACGCTAGAATAAAATATAAATAAAAATAATAATAATAAATTAAAAAATAAAATATAAACTGTTCTCTTTGGCTTTTAATACCATTTTCAAAACCTGGCCCAAGCCTGTTTTCCCAGACTTATGCATCACTCTCCTTCTCATACATCCCAGCCCAACCAAACTGGTCTTCTCTTTCTCCCTCACTTCTCTCCATCTCCTTCCTCTGTGCCTTTACTTCTCTATACTTGTGATGCACCCCCCCTCCCCTCTGCCACATCCTAAAAGACACACCTCAAGTATCACCTTCTTCAAGATCCCTCGGCTGCTGGTGCCCTCCTTCCCAGATTGTTCTCTATTGACGGCTTGGTTTTTATTCTGCGTATACTTAGGCATGGTTATGTTGGCTCCTCAAGAGAATGTAAGCATCTTGAGAGCAGAGACTATTTCATTTTTTGTCTCTGCATCCCCAGTGCCCAGCAAAGTGCCCAGCACACAGTAAGTACTTCTTAAATGCTCGTTTATTGAAGCAAAATACTTGCTGATTTGAATTGAAATTGAATTGAATTCACTAATAATGAGGAGAATGCAAATCAAAACAGCCCTAAGGTTTCATCTCACATCCTGAAAATTGGCAAAGATGACAAAATATGGACATAGTTGATGCTGTAGGGATTGTGGGAAGAAAGGCGCACCAATGTGCATACACACACACATACACACACGCCACACACAATGATGTGAATCCATATAACCATTTTGAAAAGCAATTTCAAACTGCAAATAAGGTGATTCAAATGGGGCAGAGCCAAGATGGTAGAGTAAAGGCAGGGATTCTCCTGAGCTCTCCCCCAAACTCCTCCAGATACCTTCAAATAAAGACTCTAAACAATTTCTAGAGCAGCAGAACCCCCAAAAGGCAGAGTGAAAGAATTTTCCAGCCCAACAATTTGGAAGGTTGACAGGAAAGGTCTGTTGTACCAGGCTTAGAGAGGAACACAGCCCAACACAGGCTGTATGAGGTCAGACTGGGCCCCAGGAAATCAGGAGCAGGCCTCAGGGTGACTGAATCAGCCGTAGCAGGGGCAGTTTCCAGACCTTTCAGCCCACAGATGGTAAGGGAATCAGACAACAGGTTAGAAGGAGATTTACAGGGATCCCTTTGCTGGCACAAGGGGCAGGACTCTGTTGCATTGTCTATACTTGGATCTGGGTCACAGTCCTGGGTCTTAGTCCCAGGATGAGGAGTAGCACTAGCACAGCAGAGCTTGTGACCACCAGGGATGGGGGACCCTCCTTAAAGTGCCAGAGTGGAAAAAAGTGCTTGTGGTCACTCACAGAACAGAGCATAGCACAGGAGAGTAGTAAACACGCTCTTCCCTAGATCATACCACCTTGGAAGAGCCAAAAGCTTACAGGTTTCCAGAATTATCTCTGAAAACAGCTGCACAAAAAAACCTGAAGCTTGGGACAGTGCCCCCTCCACTTGGGAAGCAGAGCCCCACTTTAACATAAAGTTAAAAGTCAAGAAATAGTCTGGAAAATGAGCAAGCAGCAGAAAAAGGCTCCTGACTATAGAAAGTCATTATAGTGACAGGGAGGCTCAAAATACAAACTCAGAAGAAGACAACAAAAAATAAAAACTCCTACATCCAAAGCCTCAAAGAAAAATGTGAATTGGTCCCAGGCCGTGGAAGAGCTCAAAAAGGATTTTTAAAAATCAAGTAAGAGAGGTAGAGGAAAAACTGGGAAGAGAAATGAGAGTGATACATGAAAATCATGAAAAGGGGGTGGGGCCAAGATGGCCACTGGAAAGCAGGGACTTGCTTAAGCTCTCCCCCAGATCCCTCCAAACACCTGTAAAAATGGCTCTCAACAAATTCTAGAGTTGCGGAACCCACAAAATAGAAGAGGGAAGCAGGTCTCCAGCACTGGACAGCCTGGATGGTCACTGGGAAGGGTCTATTGCACGGTCCTGGGAGCAGAGTGCAGCGTGGGCCGTGCCAGGACCAACCAGACCAGGAGTCACGCAGAGCAGGCCTGAGGGCCATGAATCATTGAGCTGTGGCAGTTACCAGACTTCTCAACCCACAAATGCCAAAGACCACAGAGCAGGTGAGTGGGAAAACTGCTGGATTGGAATGAGAGCTGTCCAGCCCCAGTCCTGAGGGTGGTGGAGGTGGTGCAACATGATGGCAGCAGCAGCAGGAAGCTCCTGCGGCTGCTTCCAGAGCTCCAGCCAGCTGCTTCCTGAGTCCCTGGCTCACAACATGGGAGGAATCAAGCCGCGGATCAGAGCAGGAGTGCAAGGAGCACTTTGCTTGCTCAGAGGCAGGTTCTCTTGCTTTGCCCTGCTTGGATCTGGATAGCAGTCCCGGTTGGCAGTTCTTGGGGGAGGAGGAGTGCTGGTGTGGCAGAGCTTGTGGTGATGATGGAGTAGAAGTAGCTCTGAAAAGAGCAGTGCTTGGACCCTAAAGCTTGGGACAAAGTACTCTCTACTCTACGAGCAGTCATACCCTGACAAAAAGCTCAAGGGTCAAGTAGTTGGCTGGGAACATGGCCAGGCAGTGAAAACAGACTCAGACTATAGAATCTTTTTTTTGGTGACAAAGAAGATCAAAACACACAGCCAGAAGAAGTCAACAAAGTCAAAGAGCCTACATCAAAAGCCTCCAAAAAAAATCAATTGTTCTCAGGCCATGGAAGAGCTCAAAAAGGATTTGGAAAAGCAAGGAAGAGAAGTAGAGGAAAAATTGGGAAGAGAAATGAGAGTGATGCAAGAAAATCATGAAAAACAAGTCAACAGCTTGCTAAAGGAGACCCCCAAAAATACGGAAGAAAATAACACCTTAAAAAATAGACTAACCCAAATGTCAAAAGAGCTCCAAAAAGCCAATGAGGAGAAGAATGCCTTGAAAGGCAGAATTAGCCAAATGGAAAAGGAGGTCCAAAAGACCACTGAAGAAAATACTACCTTCAAAATTAGATTGGAGCAAGTGGAAGCCAGTGACTTTATGAGAAATCAAGATATTATAAAACAGAACCAAAGGAATGAAAAAATGGAAGACCATGTGCAATATCTCGTTGGAAAAACCACTGACCTGGAAAATAGATCCAGGAGAGAGAATTTAAAAATTATTCGACTACCTGAAAGCCATGATCAAAAAAAGAGCCTAGACATCATCTTTCAAGAAATTATCAAGGAAAGCTGCCCTGATATTCTAGAGCCAGAGGGTAAAATAGAAATTGAAAGAATCCACCCATCAGCTCTTGAAAAAGATCCCAAAAAGAAAACTCCTAGGAATATTGTCACCAAATTCCAGAGTTCCCAGGTCAAGGAGAAAATACTGCAAGCAGCCAGAAAGAAACAATTTGAGTATTATGGAAACACAATCAGGATAACACAAGATCTAGCACCTTCTATATTAAGGGATTGAAGGGCTTGGAATATGATATTCTGGAGGTCAAAGGAGCTAAGATTAAAACCAGCAAAACTGAGTATAATGCTCCAAGGCAAAATATGGATTTTCAATAAAATAGAGGAATTTCAAGCTTTCTCAATGAAAAGGCCAGAGCTGAACAGAAAACTTGACTTTCAAACACAAGAATCAAGAGAAGCATGAGAAGGTAAACAAGAAAGAGAAATCATAAGGGACTTATTAAAGTTGAACTGTTTTGTTTACATTCCTACATGGAAAGATGATGATAATTCATGAGACCTTTCTCAGTATTAGGGTAGTTGAAGGGAATATACATATATATAGACAGAGGACACAGGGTGAGTTGAATATGAAGGAAAGATATCCAAAAAAAATAAAATTAAGGGGTGAAAGAGGAATATATTGAGAGAGGGAGAAAGGGAGAGATAGAATGGGGTAAATTGTCTCACATAAAAGTGGCAAGAAAAAGCAGTTCTGTTGGAAGGGAAGAGGAGGCAGGTGAGGGGGAATGAGTGAATCTTGCTCTAATCAGATTTGACCTGAGGAGGGAATAACATACACACTCAATTGGGTATCTTACCCCACAGGAAAGTAGCGGAAAGGGGATAAAAAGGGGGGATGATAGAAGGGAAGGCAGATGGGGGAGGAGGTAATCAAAAGCAAACACTTTTGAAAAAGGACAGGGTGAAGGGAGAAAATTGAATAAAGGGGGGACAGGATAAGATGGAGGGAAATATAGTTAGTCTTTCACAACATGATTATTGTGGAAGCGTTTTGCATAATAATACACATGTGGCCTATGTTGAATTGCTTGCCTTTTTAGGGAGGGTGGGTGGGAAGGGAAGAGAGGAGAGAATTTGGAACTCAAAGTATTAAAAGCAGATACTCAAAAAAAGGTTGGTTTTGCATGCAACTGGGAAATAAGATATATCGGTAATGGGGCATAGAAATCTATCCTGCCCTACAAGAAAGTAAGAGGAAAGGGGATGGGGGAGGGGAGTGGGGTGATAGAAGGGAGGGCTGACTGGTCAAGGGGTGTGTGTGCAACTTGGAGTGTGGGGAGGGTAGGAATAGGGAAAAATTTTTAACTCAAAATCTCGTGGAAACCAATGTTGAAAACTAAAATCATAATAAAACATGAAGATTGAAAAAATAGAAAATCATGAAAAAAGAGTCAACAGCTTGGTAAAGGAGGCATTAAAAAATACTGAAGAAAATAACACCTTAAAAAAACAGAATAAACCAAATGGTAAAGTAGGCACAAAAAATCCAATGAAGAGAAGAATGCCTTGAAAAAGCGAAATTGGGCAAATGGAAAAAGATATACAAAGATTCACTGAAGAGAAGAACTCCTTAAAAAGTAGAATCCTCCAAGTTGAAAAGGTAGCAGAAAAGTTCACTGAAGGAAATAATTCCTTAAAAATGAGAATTGGGCAAATAGATGACTTTATGAAACATCAAGAAATAATCAAACAAAATCAAAAGAATGAAAAAAATAGAAGAAAATGTGAAATATCTCATTGGAAAAACAACTCACCTAGAAAATAGATCCAGGAGAGATGATTTAAGAATTATTAGACTACCTGAAAGCCACGATAAAAAAAAAGAGCCTAGACATCATCTTTTAAGAAATTATCAAGGAAAACTGCCCTGATATTCTAGAACCAGAGGTTAAAATAGAAATTGAAAGAACCCACCAATCACCTCCTGAAAGAGATCTCAAAATGAAAACTCCCAGGAATATCATAGCCAAATTCCAGAGCTCCCAAGCCAAGGAGAAAACCCTGCAAATAACTGAAAAGCAACAATTCAAATATCATGGAGCCGTAGTCAGGAAAATGCAAGATTTAACAATTTCTACATTAAAGAACTAGAGGGCTTGGAATATGATATTCTGGAGGGCAAAAGAGCTAGGATTACAACCAAGAAACACCTACGCAGCAAAACTGAGTATAATCCTTCAGGGAAAAAAATAGACATTCAGTGAAATAGAGGACTTTCAAACATTCTTGATGAAAAGAGCAGAGCTGAACAGAAGATTTGACTTTCAAATGCAAGACCCAAGAGAAGCATAAAAAGGTAAACAAGAAAGTGAAATCATGAGGGATTCAGTGAGGCTAAACTGTTTACATTCCTACATGGGAAAACAATACTTGTAACTCCTAAAAACTTTCTTATTATTAGGGCAGTTAGAAGAAGTATACATAGATAGAAGGCACAGGTGTGAATTGAATGGGACAGTATGATTATCTAAAAAAATAAAGGATGAGAAAGAAGAAGGCACTGGGATATGAGTAGAGGGAAAGGTAGAATGGGGTAAATTATCTGACATAAAAGAGGCCCAAAAGAGATTTTAAGTGAAGGGGGAAATGAGGGAAGAGGGGAGGGGAGCGTATGAACCTTACTCTGATGGGAATTGGCTCAAAGAGGCAATAACACACACACTCAGTTGTGTGTAGAAATCTCTCTTACCCTACAGGAAAGAAAGAGAGGAAAGGGATAAGAAAAGGGGGTGAGGCTGATAGAAGGGAGGGCAGTTTGGGGGAGGTAAAAGTCAGAAGCAAAACTCTTTGGAGAATGGACAGGGTAAAAGGAAAGAAAGAGTAGGATAAAGAGGGCAAAAATAGGATGGATGGAAACACACAGTTGGTAATCATTACTCTGAAAAAATTTTTTACAGTGAGTTTCTTAGAAAAAGACCTCACTTCTCAAACATAGAGAAAACTGGGTCAAATCTATAGAAATAAGAGCCATCCCACAATTGATAAATGGTCAAAGGATATAAACAGGCAATTTTCAGACAAAGTAATCAAAACTATCTGTAGCCATAGGAAAAAAAATTCTCTAAATCACTATTGATTAGATAAATGCAAATTAAAACAACTCTGAGCTACCACCACACACCTACAGGATAGGCTAATAATACAAAGAAGGAAAATGACAAATATTAGAGGGGATATGTGAAAAATTAAAACAGTGATTCACTGTTGGTGAAGTTGTATGCTGATTCAACCATTCTGGAGAGCAATTTGGACAAGCAAAATCACTACTACTAGGTCTGTATCCCAAAGAGGTAAAAAACAAAAGGAAAAGGACCCACATGTACAAAAATATTTATAGCAGTTCTTTTAGTGGTGGCAAAGAATTGGAATTGAAGGGACGTCCATCAGTTGGAGAATGGCTGAACAAGTTGTTCTATATGACTTTGTACTGTGCTTTAAGACCCAACAAGCAGAATGCTCTCAGAATAACCTGGAAAGGCTTACATGAACTGATGCTGAGTGAAGTGAGCAGAACCAGGAGAACATTGTGTAATGATCAACTATGATAGACTTAGCTCTTCTCAGTAACACAATAATCCAAGACAATTCCAGAAGACTCATGATAGAAAATGCTGTCTTCTCCAGAGAAAGAAATTGATGGAATGTGAATGCAGAGCAAAGCATATTATTTTCATTTTTTTTTTTTGCTTTTCTTTCTCCTTTCTCTTTTTGTTCTGTTTCTTCTTTCACAACATGACTAATGTGGAAATATGCTTAACATGATTGTACATGTATAACCTATATCAGATTGCCTGTTGTCTTGGGGAAGGGGGGAGGGAAGGGAAGGAGGGAGAAAAAATTGCAACTCAAAATCTTGCAAAAATGAATGCTGAAAACTATCTTTACATGTAAGCGGAAAAAATTAAATTCTATTAAGAGAAAAAAAAAGAAATAAGCAGCAAGCTCTCAGAAAAATGTGGAAAGACTTAACATGAATTGATGCCAAGTCAAATGGGCAGAACCAGAAGAACATTGTACGCGGTAACAGCAATTTTGTAATGGTGATCAACTGTGAATAACTTAGCTATTCTCAGCAATACAATGAACAAAGACAATTCTGAAGGACTTATGATGACAGGCACTGTCCATCTCCAGAGAAAGAACAGGTAGAACCTGAATGCAGGTCGAAGACAGTTTTTCTTTACTTGCTTTATTTTTCTTTTCTGTGTTTTTTTTCACAGCATGAGTTACGTGGAAATGTGTTTTACATGATTATGCATGCATGGCCTATATAAAATTGCCTTCTCTATGGGGGGAGGGGAGGGAGAGAATTTGGAACTCAAAATCTGAAAAAAGAATGTTAAAATTGTTTTTATAGTAATTGGGAAAAAATAAACTAGAAAAAAAGACTCAAATATGAATGAAGTGACCAAAGTTTCCTTATACTTGGCTCCAAAGTTCCCATTACTAAGCTTATACTTCCAAGGACGCCATTGATAAGAAGTCCACACGTATATCAAAATATTTTCAGCATCACTTTTAGTGATAGTAAAGAGAAGATATAGGAGGGACGTTGAAGCTATCCCTCCAAATCCTTGAACGTCTGTCCTGAAGGAGAGGACGAAGCTTGTTCTCCTTGCCCTGTCCAAAGGATTCTTACTCAGGTGTGGGTGGTGTTATGTGGCCTCTAAGATGAATGCTCAGAAGGTTCTGAGCAGGAGCGAAAAATTAATAGCTTTCTAGGACAAAGTCCCAGTTGTTTTGCCTGTCATTTAAGGCCTTGTTGTAGCCTGTCCCCAGCCTATTGTCCCTCCACCACTGCCTGCTCTGATACTCTGCCACTCCGGCCAAATTGGTCCTTTCTGGTCACCTTCCCCCTTTTCAGCCGATTCTTTCCTTTCTGCTTATAAGTCATTCCACAAGGACCAGCTGCAGTCCAGGAAATCTCCTCCAGGAAGCCAGGGAAATCACCTTCCTCAGAGTCCCCAGAAAGCAGCCCAGATTTGGCGACAGAAGATTTAGGTTCAAATTCTGGCTGTGACACAGTGACACTAAGCCCATATCACACACACATACACATACACGCACACACACACATATACGTATATATTATGTGTATATATGTATGTATATGTATGTGTGTTTGTATGTATATGCAAGCCCCCTCCCCTCCTCAAGCATTGGTTTCCTCATTTGTAAAAATACCTCAGTAACAGATAAACCTCATCAGAAAAACATTTTAGCAATGGAAAAGTGCTACAGAGAAGGGAGCAGCCAGTATCATTTTGTCATTTCTTGTCTGTTCTTTTATTTTCCATGTAGCACGTGTAGCCTTGTATTTTTTTTTTTTTTGCTTTTCGTGTGTTTTATCTCCTATCCCCAAGTACACCGGAAGTCCTGTGAGGGCATATATATGTCTCTAGATCCCTGTCAGCGTAGTCTAGCGTGGGGCCCTGTACTCTACAGGTGCTGGTAGATATTTGTGGATTGATTGATGGGAACAGAAAGGATGAAAAGAAACTGATACGGGGCCCTGGGAGGTTGGTCGGGAGCAGACTGGGTCATGAAGGCTATTGCTGTGGTTGTCTAGGCACCCAAACAGGGGCACAGGGCCAGACCCTGCCCCTCAGCCACCATTGGCCGGAGGACCTGAGTAACGGGAGAACCATAACATTGCAGCTGCTTATGTTTTGACATGTCAGAGCTGGGCAGTCCTCCCTTTGCCCCTTCTCCCAAAAACCTGAACTCTGTTCTGGAAGACAAACAGGGGTCACCTCCCCTCCCTGCCCTCTTAAAAAAAATCCACTCAGAATGCCAAGCCCCTTTAAGAATAGCTAGGCGCTAAGCAGCTGCCTTCCTGCCAACTGCTTGCCAGAGACTGACAGCTCTCTCCTGTCCTGATCTGAGGCTGGGGTTGGGGCAGGGTCTGTTGGCAGAAGGAGGGTACCCTGTCCCCCGCTTTGTCCCTGGGCTGGAGGGAGGGAACAGAGGGGCTGAGAAGTCCAGGCCTAGGAACCCGGAGGTCTCCTGACTCCTCATCCAGAAGTACTTCTACCAAACCATAGAAAAGGTGTTTGAAGGCAGTGCCCTTGAGGATGCCCCTTGGATGCCAACTTCAGGTTGGCACCACGGTGAGCTGAGTAAGATGTGCTCTATTTCCCCAGAGACCTAGAAAAGCTGGGTTATTCTTATCATCGTTTGCTTACATTTCTATCGCATTGTGCGGATCCAAAGTACTCTCCCCGAGTTATCTTATCCAACCCTCCCAACAATCCAGTGAAGTGAACTTGTTGCTGTTCAGTTGTGTCTGAGTCTTTATGACCCCTTTGGGGTTTTCCTGGCAGGGATATTGGAGTGGTTTTCCATTTCCTTCTCCAGCTCATTTTACAGATGAGGAAACTGAGGCAAACAGGGTGAAGTGACTTGACCGAGGTCACACAGCTAGCAAGTGTCTCAGGCTGGATTTGAACTTGGGAAGATGCGTCTTCCTGACTCTGTGCCCAGCACTCTGCACACTATGACACCGCCTAGTTGTCCTTCCCAACAACCTGTTGAGGTAGGTGGTGCAAATAGTGCTCTCATTCAAGAGAGGGAAGGTGGGAGAGAGGGAAGGGGAGGAGAGAAGGGGAGACATGAGAGGAGGGCAAGGGAGAGGAGAACACAGGATAGAACTGTAGAGAAAAGGAGAGGAGACGGGCTCACTCTTAGCTCTCAAGCATCGTGTATGAACCAGAAAAGGGGTTAAATTGTCAAATGATTTGCTCAAGATAAACTGGCTGGTCCGTTACAGAGCTGACCCCGTTCTCTGCCTCTGAGGGCCGTCGGTATTAAAGTCGCCAGGTCATGTGCCCCTGCAATCTAGCTGGAGAAGCATAAGCGTAAGAAGGCAATGAACTCATCTGTGATTGCTGCCACGGCATCCCCAGCTAGACTGTAAAACCCTCGAGGACAGGCCGGCCTCTCACACATCTGCGTATGCCCCCATAGGGCTGGGCGCCTATCTTCAGTCTCCCTGACACCTGCAAGGGGGCCTTGTGCACAGCAGGCACTTAACTCTTTGCTGAATTCAGTTTAGTGCAAGTTAATTGACCGCTAGCCATTTGACCCTTCTGAAAATGTTTTCCTTTTCTCTGAGCCTCAGTTTTCTCATCTGTGAAACAGGCACAGTAATACTTGTACCAACTATTCCACCGGACATTGTGAAGATAAAAGGAAATGAGGACTCTAAAGCAACTTGTCAACTGTTAAGCTATGGGCTAGTATAAGGCATGAGATGAAGACAGAATGACACAGTGAAAAGAGAACTAGACTTGGACTCAGGAAAGGCTTCAGGGGCTCTGACACTCTGCCTTTCTCTCTCGGTGCTTCAGGTTCTTCATCTGTCAAACCGGGACGATAAAAAATATATTGTAATATAAATAACAATATAATGTATGAATATAAATAATATATAAAATGATATAATATATAAAACAATATAAACATATAAATAACATAAAATAATGTTTCATTATATGTAACTATGTAAAATATAATATAAAATGAAATCTAAATAAATAAACAATCGGGGCCGACCTCTCTGGCCTTTTGTGAGGAAAGTGCTTTGTTTTTGTTAAAGGGTCATCAAAGGGTGAGCAGTTTGTTTTTCTACAGTTTCCCAAAGTGGATTGTGAGCTCCCTCTGGACAGGAGTCTTATCTGATTTTTCTTTCAATCCTGCACAACCCCTAACACAATGCCCTGTACACAGCAGACTCCAGTAAAGGTTAGGAAACAACCGTTTTGTGGAAAGAGCCCCAGAATGAGGACAGGAGAGGCCTGGGCTTACGGTTGTAAGCTGGGGACTTGGCGAGACTCTTCCCCAAGCTCCTTATCTGAGCTCCTTTTCCATTTCTAAAATGGTGGCTTTTGAGGTCCCTTCCAAGGGCTGTAATTCTCAGAATCATCTTGTCATGCCTGGCCCCAGACTTGTAGGCGAAAATCGGAGCAATGGGCAGAAGTTACAAGGTGGCAGATGGAGGCTCGAGAGAAGGAAAAGCATCAAAGCAGAGTCGTCCAAAAGTGAGACTGGACTGCACGGGCTTGGGGTGAAAGTCTTTAAAAAGCCCAAGGACACTAGTGACAACAGGGAACTATTTATTGAAGAAGGGAGTGCTAAGATCAGAGCTGTGTTTAAATAATACTGTTTGGCTGTTGCACGGAGGATGGGATTGGAGGAAGGGGAAACTGGATCCAATGAGACCAGATAACTGAGCCTAGGACAGAGCTACAACCAACCACACATGGAAGGGCAGGGCACGGATAAAGATTCAACACCCTTATCAAGGATCAGTCAGAGAGGCAAAGAACCAAGGCCTCAGAGCAGTGGCCTGAAAACCTAGGAAGGAAAGAGAATCTAGAAGGAGAGAGAAAGTCAGTTATGAAATAGTACAACAGAGAGGTCAAGAGGGATGTGGACTAAGAAAAGGCGACTGGATTTAGTAATGAAGAGCTAATTGGTGACCTTGGAGACAGCAGTTGCCATTGGGTGGTAGAGATAAAAACCAGATTCAAAGGGAGATGGAAAAAACTTCTTTTCTAGAATTTGGCTGAGAAAGGGAGGACCCCTTCCCAGTGTCCCTATTTCTCGTGAAGGCACAATTTCTTTTAGTCACTCTGGGTTGAAACCTAGGGGTTCATCCTCGCCTCTTCACTCTCACTGGGTGCCCATTCCCAATCTGATGTTAAATCTTTGTTGAATTGACCTCCTTGATATCTCTACCTTCTCTCTGTTTATTATAGCACAACTTCAGGGAAGTTTTTTTTTTTTAAGGACAAGGTAGCTCAAGGCATATTTTAGGCAGCTGAGAAGGAACCAAAGGATAAGGAGAGGTTGAAAAATGGGCCTAGAAGGGGGCACAATCTAAATAAGCAAGCTCCTGGAAGTGGCAGGGGTTGGGATCGAGTGTACAAGGACAAGGGCCACCTCATGTCTTAAGCCGGATCATAGGAAAGAAGGGGGTGGATAATAATGAAGTCATCTGAAGGGCGGAAATGGGGAGGAGATGGAGACTGGTGGGTTTTTTTCCCATGAACTATGGGGTCCTCTGCTGAGAGGGAAGGGGAGAGATCTTGGGTAATGTAAGTAAATGGCTTTAGAAGGGAACAGAAATTTGAGAACAGCCACTATGAGGAGCAGGATATAGAATCACCTGGGGGTAAAAGAGTGGGAGGAAAGGATTGCCACATAAGACGATCTCCCCCTCCCTTCAATAGAATGCAATCTCTTTTGAGGACAGGACAGCATTATTTTTTAAATTCGTATAGTTCCAGTGCCTAATAATAGCAGGAACTTAATAAATATTTGTTGATTTGAATTCCATGACTTAAAAATCCCTTCTGACTCTGATGACCTGAGGTCATGACTGATTTATGATTTTTAAAAAATGTTTATTTTCAGTTCCACATTCTCTCCCTCCCTCCAGGCCCTTTGAGAAGGCAAGTAACATGATACCCATTATACATGTGAAGTCATGCAAAACCTATTTCCATATTAGCAATGTTCCCCCCCAATAGAAAAATATAAAAAGTGAAAAATGTAATGCTTCAATCTGCATTCAAGCATTTGTCAGTTCTCCCCAGAGACGTGGATAGCATTTTTCATCATGGGTCCTTTGGAACTGCCATGGATCATTGTCTTGATCATAGCAGCTAAGTCTTTTGCAGTTGGTTATCCTTACAATGTTGCTGTTACTGTGTACGAAGCTCTCCTGGTTCTGCTCATCTCACTTTGTATCAGTTCATTTAAGTCTTCCCAGATTTCTCGGAGACCATCCCCTTCATCGTGATTTATGATTTCAGTGGAGACCCCTATGGTTCTAACTTGATGATGGGAAGTTCCTTTTGTCACTCGGGCCTGCATAGAACCTGCTGAAAACTGCTGGTCTCTAAATCCATTTCAAATGCAGCCTCTTTCAGGAAGCCTTCCTAGACCCCTCCCTCAGTCCCCAAGTTCTGAGGTCTCCCAAGTCTCTCTAAGGCTGTGCATTTTCCTCCAGGACACTTAATAAGTAGTTTGCTAACTGCCTGAAAAGAGCTCCTTTGAGAGGGCGCTGAAGGAGGCGCGCCTGGGTTCCCCGTCCTGCCCAACACGGGTGGAGGCAGCCAAAGAAAGTCAGACGTGAAGAAAGCGTTGCGCAGCCTTCGAGGCAGCAGAAGCCAACAGGCTCCGCCCACCCTACTCATCAACCGGCCGGCAGGAGCCGCTAGAGAGCTCGTGACGTCACCCGAGCTGGAGGCGGGAGGGGGCGGGGCCCGCCTTGTCCCCTTGCCCCTTCAGCCTCGCTGTGTTTTTCTCGCAGTCAGAGGCTGGGATTGGCTGATTGCAGAGGCCCCGCCCCCGCCCTCGGGCCCCTGCCGCGGGCTCTGGGGCTGGAGCGCGGGGCGGGGAGAGCTGCCCTATGGGCGGTGGAGCGGGAGCTCAGCGCGGGCCTCCGCCTCCTCCCCCGAGGGGTGACGCAACCTCGTTTCCGTAGCAACCACTCCCCGCCCCCTCGGCGAATTGTACCCAGGAAAAAAACACTGCCCTGCTGCCTTCTAGGAAGAGAGGTGGGGACGCCCCCAACCCTACCTCCTCCTCATCCTCATCCCCTCACCCCCAGCCTCGGGGTCTGCGGTGTGCCTGGCATAAGTACATTACTTAGGGTGGTATATCCGGACGTCCACCTTCAGAGAGACTGAGGCTGAGCCTAGGGACTTCTTCTACCCATTTTACAGAAGGAGAAACTGAGCCGAGCCATCGGTGGACTTGCCACTGACCGCCGCTTAGGGAGTGAATGGGTGCAGGGTTTGGAGTGAGGGCACACCTTTAACTAGGAATTCTGGCATCCGGGGCAAATGCGGTTGGGTGGGGCAGGGTGCCGTAGCTTTGACCCACTCCTTTTCCTGGAGTGGAGAAACTGGTTTGGTTGAGAAGCTGGTAGACGTGCAGAGGAGGTGAGAATTGGCGTGGACAATGAGTCCCGAGTGGCCCGGGGCTGAGCTGATGGGGGAGGAGCCGCGGCCAGGTCGGAGTGGACGTAGAAGGAGCGGAGGAAGGCTCGGGAAAGTGCAGGGAGGATCCCAGCCCGTCCTCGTCCCCAGCCTCTGTGTCCGGGAGCGTGAGAGGAGGGGCCCCCGGCCCTGTGGGAGGTGGCCAGGTGAGCTGGGACTCAGCCCCAGAGGATGGAAGGACTGTGACGGGAAGGGAGAAGTTAGCCATGGACCAGGGATCCAAAGGGCAGCGAGGAAAGGGGGTGGGGCGGGGAGGAGGAGGAGGATCAGAGGTTTGTTTATTACGGTGAGTGCAGGCGGTGGCCAGTTACAGCTGCTTGCATCAGTGAGGCCTCCCGTGTTAATTCCATGCCAGGCCAGAAAACTGTGGGACGGTCGTTCCCGAAGCTCACCTGCAAGAGAGGCCTTGGAGAATGACGGGCAGCCCGCAAAGAAGCAGCTGGTTGCAGGGAAGAAGGGATGCCCCTTCATGCGCACCACGGTGGCGCTTCGCAAGCCCCCAGCCAAGCTGGGTCAGTTCTGACTGTCTGCCAGTCTTCTGCTATTCAGCATTTAGAGCTGTGCCCAGGGCCCATGCTCATAATAAGCCATCCGACAAGTGATCATTCTGCCAGGCCTTGAAGACCTCCAGTCCGGGGAAGCCCACCGTCTCCCAAGGCAGAACTGATAGGACACTAATTCCCTGTGTAAATGGGGGTCCCAGCTTCCTCATTTGTAAAATGAGGGGATCGAACTTGCCCCCCAAAACAGGCACACAAGCACACAAGCCAAAAGATTTCACTTCTTTAAAACAAAGGGAGACAGTGGGCAATTGCCCAACCCTACCTGGCACAGCTTCCTGTTCTTACAAAGGGGGAAGGGATTGTTTATATGTTTCTGTTCTCCAACTATGAGAGTTATGTTTGACATTCGAAAACACTTCGCCTCATGCACATCCTTGTGATTTCATAAAAATGTTCATGTCATATCAGTTCTAAGGACCAAGATTGCTGCAAGATGAAGTCAGTCTTACGCTTCCTCCTCAGACTAGATAATTTCCAAGGCCCCCTTCCTGTTGTGACAGTCTAGAGATCAGGGATGGGGAACTTGGGGCCCTCTGGGTCCTCAAGTACAGCAATACTCTTAAGAGGATTTCTTCTGTGAAGTTTGGATTCAGTCAAAGGGCCCAGTTTGAGGACCTAGAGGGCCACATGTGGCCTCCAGGCCCCAGGTTCCCCACCCCGATCTAGATTCTGTGAAGTTATTCACCAACAGGTGGGACCCTGAGCTGGCCTCCCTTTCGTAAGACTGTCATTCCCAGAGAAGATGCTGATGTGCGTTGGGAGGGGGAGTCGCCCCAAAATGTTGGGCGTCGTAGGGGATAGAGAATAATAACCCCTGTAATAACTCACATTTATAGAGCTGGTCAGATTACAGTCATTTTATACGTACCGCATTTGTTCCTCATGAGACTAACACTGGCAGGGCAGATGTTACCATTCTGTAGGCGATAAGCATTTTAGACACCCCTCATTTATAAGGCTCTGAGCAGAAACAAATGACTTGAAGCCACACAGTAAGTGCCAGAGCCAGGCTCTGAACTCGGGTCTTCTGACTTCCTAACCCCCCCCCCATTTCCTCTCCTCTGCAGCAAGCGGAATCCCCATCTTTTGGTGACTTACTATTGAGGCAGAAAGATGTGGATACAGAAAGCTACGATCAGCAGACAGTCTACAATCTCAGGCCCAAAAGCGATAGTACCACAAGGATCCAGAGGAGGGAGAGACTGTGGGCCAAGGTCACGGAATCATTGGATTTAGAGATCATCTCATACCACCCTTCATTTAAAAGAAAGGGAAACTGATACCAGGATTGGTTCTATGTCTCAGTCAATGTCTAGCTCAGGATTTTCCCCTCATTCCTCCTCTGTCCCTTAGCAGCTGCCCAAGACAGGAGGGGCATCCTGAACTCCTGGCACTGGGCAAGGAATGAGGAGGCGGAACAGGGAGTCCAAGATCTATCTTAATGGTACCTTGAAAAACAACAAGGGGTGGGGGGGTTGGTTTCCCCAGCATCCCCTTTGACATCACAGTCCCATGCCTAGTGGTCCCTGAAAGATCTCTAAACACACTTAATGATCTGAGCTGATACATCAGGGCATCCACTTTAATCTACATCATCCAATGGTTAGCGTAGCAGTCCTAAAGTCAGAACAGCCCAGCCTTCCTCTCCAACATTATTTACCCCTGCCCGCTCCTGCACCCTTTGCTCTGGTTGACCTGCTCTCTTCCCCCAGCCCAAACTGTCCTGGGGCCTATTCTGTCCTTTGCTCATTCTCCTCATTATGAGGATGGCCTCCGAGGAGACAGATGCAGGAGAGGTTGTGGTGTTATAAATGGCAATTAGAAATATCGAGTTGGGGGAGATTTATTACTTCACATTATTACTTCTGTGTCTTCAGTATGGGTGGGTACCTTCATTGAAGCACATCTCACCCCCTCCCAACTTAGAAGCCAGGTCTTCTTCAGTCACTGTAGTCCAAAATAATTCAGCACCCTGAGGCCACCCTCCTGGGCAAGAGTCTTTCTTCCCCATTGGCCAAATCGGTTCCAGATGACAAAGACAGTGCCCATCGATCGCTCACTGGGCTGGTACTCGAACCCTCGCCAGCTTAATGGGGCTGGCTAGAACTTGTGGTTTACTTTTGGAGCCTAGGGTTTATCTCTCCAGCATGAGGAAGTACAGGAGGAAGGCTCCCATGCGGGGAGGGGAGTGAGAGAGGAGCTTGGGTAAAGAGTTTGTACTGGTTTCTCCTTGGGGGTGGCCTGTTTATTTGTCTTTGTCTTCCCTGGGGGGTGGATCACAGTGATAGGGTGTTAAGGGTTCTGTCTACTCGATTCCTGTCTGTCTTCTTCCCATCAGCATCTGCCATGTTTATTAATGATCTCTGCTGTAATCAGGGCTGTGCTAGTGAAAATCAATCAGAGCCCCAGCCCCTGTCCTGAAGGAGCTCACAATCCTTGTGAGGAATAGATTCACACCCGGAACACTCCTGTCTGTGAAAAAGTATCACAGAAAGCTCCACAGAAAAATGTAGAGAGTTAAAAGATAAGGAGGCAGGATATTGGGGCGTGAGGCTGACGTGAGCGAAGGCAAGGGGGCCGGAGATGACTAGGGTGACAGGACAGGGAGGCTCCAGGAAGAAGGCAGTGAGGCTCAGGGGTCAGCTTTGCAAGATTGGAGAATTAGAACTCAAAGGCCTGTAGTGACTTTCTGATCCAGCTTCCTCACTGTACAGCTGAAGAAATGGAAGCCCCCAAATGGAGTGACTTGACCACGGCTCCCTAGATAAGATGCACCTTGAGGGGGAAGAGGGGACTCCAGATTGATTGGCCCCATCATGGTGCTTGGGGGAGATAATGCCCTCTCTCCTTGGCTGAGCTGTTTTAGCTTCCAGCTCAAGGGTTCATTTTTTTAAATCGCTTGACCAAATTTCAGTTTTTAAACATTTTAATTTCAAGTGTATTTTCCGAATCATATACAGGGATTTCATCATTTTATTGCCGCGCATTTCTTCTTCATAGCTTCAGAAGCTGATGAGCCATTACAGACCATGATCTCAGAAACCAGATTTCATCGCCTGTGACACAGCTTCTGAAACCTAAATTTTAAATAGTGACCCTCTTCCAGATGCACAGTTGTAGACAGACAGTGTGCTCTTATGGAGAGGTTCTCTCCAAAAATAACAGCAAATCTGAACATGACTGACTTACGATTAGCAGGGAAGGAAGAGGCGATGATTAAGTGCCTAGAAAATGAACATTTACATTAAAAAAGAAATAATAAAACAGAGCCACTGTTATTTTCTCTCCCAAGAAAGGAAGAAACAAACCAAAAAAAAACAAAACACAAAAAACAAAACCCTAAGCCCAATCCTTGTGTAGATTTTGGAAACATTTAATTTCCTACAGAGGCCTCAATCCTTTTTTTTTTTAAAATCTAATTAAAAATTCCAATCAATGCCATATAAAAATTCTATGTATAATCCCATTCACGGGAACTGAAATCTGCAGCTTTGAGGAGGAATGTTTTTGGAGATGTAGGATAGATTTTGGGAGGGGGGTAAACAGCCACCTTTCTTAGCTTCCCTCACTGCTTGCTGTTTGGAAACCTTTTTGTATTCTCAACATTGAATGAGGCTTAAAAACAGACTGCCCACCGAACAAAAGGATTTCAGAGCTTCCTTTTCTGGTCTCAGGGACTAAATTATCCCTATGTTTCTCAGACTATGCCTGGACAACCACTGTCTTTCTTTTTAACACTGTAGGAATTTTTCCATTTTTCATTTCCAAAGAAGGCAAACATTTTTAGGCCCTTGACCTTTACAGCCCATGACCATGAACAATTCTAGCAGGTCAGCGCCTCCAAGGTGGCCCCGTTGGTTCATGATGCAGTAAGGGACAGGGCTGGGTTGACATTTGACACAGGTAGAATTCTCTCATTTCTCTGAAGGTGAGTGAGCCTTTAACGTGGGAGCAGTACACCATACTGTTATTGCTGGAGAATTCTCCAACTTAGAGTGCTTCTCCTTAACAGAGAGAGAGCGCTTTTATTCTGGTGTATTCCAATCTGTATAATGTCTCTGGTTTCTATTTGCTGCTTTCTTTGAAAAAGAGGCTTGTGAGTCTTTTGTGTAACCAGAGGTGGAGGAGAAGAGATTAGGCTGGTGACTATAGAAGGTGAGGGCTAGCAAGGAAGCAGCTTTTCATTCTGACCCCAGACTCTTACCCCCAGCCTGGAGATATTTGAGGGCTGGTGGACAGATTTGAGGGAGAGAGGTCACTGGGACTAGGCCCTCCCCCAGGTAGGCCACTGGAGGGGCTCTCCTCCCAGCCACCCTCTAAAACTATCTCTGGATTTAGACAGCCCCTTGCCCATATCTGTCTCAGATGTAGAGACTGAGAGGCCACCGAAGGTTTTCAAACAAAGGAATGAGAGGGTAAATGTGATCTCCTAAGCAGCCTAACCCTGGGACCTCTCCTTACCCAAGGCAGTCTCCCCACATTCTCCCCCCATTGCCCTTTCTTTCACCGATCTCTGTCTCTAGTACTTAGGAGCAGTGCCACATGACCTTGTTCCCCAGGGGCCCAAGACTGAAAGCTGGAAGGTAGCCTGAGGATCATGTGGTCCAGCCCCCGCATCCAAGATGGCGAGCTTTCCACTGAGACAGGATAAGTGACTTGACCAAAGTCACACTACCAGTAAGCAGGCAGAGCCATTTTCAGGCTGATTGCCGTTTAACTCATCTCCCCTGCTGGGGCTGTGAGCTCCTTCAGTTCAGTGACTAGGTTTTCTATTTTCTTTTGACTGAGGCAGTTTGGGCCAGGACTTGTCACTATGTCACTGTCCCTTCTTCATCTCTGGGCCCTCACTTTCTTATTAAAATGAGGGAGTCAGATTAGCTGATCTCTAAGGTCTCCCTCTAGCCCTGCAATTGTCTGGTTCTCTCTGACTTTCCAGAGATTGCCTCCAAGGTGTCTGTCTGTTTGGTGCTAACTCTTAAGCAAAGTGGGGATTCCGGGAGGGGAGATCTCCATCATTACCTGCAGGGATACCTAGAGAAGGCCTGCCTCTGACACATCCCGGCTGTGGGAACATGTCCACGTTCCCCTCAGTGCCCCCAGACAACTCGCTAAGACTATTAATGATCAAAGCATTTACAATCTGCCTCGGTGAAAGGGACTTCTACACCAGAAATTCTCCACACTGATGACGTCACAGATCTGTGCCATGCCTCTCTCTCTCAAAAAAAAAAAGATTCATAAAGTGTTTCTGCAAAGCAACCTTATCATGTAATTATGCAAATACTTCTATGCCCATATTACAGACGAGAAGACTGAGACTCACGGAGGTAAAAGGACATCACACAGCTAGTCGTTAGAAATGGGTTTCGACTCTAAGTCCAGTACTCCTCCCACTATATCCCACTGAGAAATAAGATGGGCCGGCTTAGGGTCACCCAGATGACGGAGGCCTTGAAAGCCTCGAGAGGAGAGTGGACGGAGGTCCAGTGGAGCGTTGGCCATTCCTCCTCTTCTGTTTGCCCTTCTCTGTCTGTGCCTCTTCCTGGCCTGCCAGCCACCACCAGGCCTGCCCTCCAGGGTAAGAGGAATAGAAAGCGTTCTTCAGATTATATGACTTCAGATAACATGTTATTCTGAGCTGCAGAGGGATCAGTGCCTGAGCCAGGGAAGGGAGGGAGGGAGGGAAGGAGGAAGGAAGGAAGGAAGTCTCCATGTTCCATCCAGCCCAAGTGTGACCCTTTGAAGCCAGGTGGGAGGCAAACAGGCTAGTTGCCAACCAGTTACAAAAAGCACCTGAACTGCTTATGCTTTAAAAAGTCTGATCCCAGTAAACAACATCCCTCCCCCTACACACACTCACCCCATACAGCAACCTTGCAAGATAAGCAAAGCAAGACTTTTTTTTTTAATCTCTCTCTCACATATGATGAAGCTGAGGCCCACGAAAGGGGAGTCACTTGCCCAATGTCACATAGCAAGTTAGTGTCAGAGCAAAGCCTAGGCTCAATGTAGGATAACGAGGATTTATTTTATTTTTAATTTATGGAATAAAACAAGCATTTCCACAACCTGGTACAATAAAAAAGGTGGCTGTGCCTGAAACTGTAGATCTACTCTATGGAATTTGCTATTTCAAATACACAACAAAATTATCATGTAAATTTCTTTTTTTTCTTCCTCCCCCCTACCCCTGCCCTAGAGATGGCTACCATCAGACACAAGTAGGTGTATGTATATGTAAAGCTATTCTGTATTTACTTCTAGTTATCAATTCTTTCTCTGGATGCAGACAGTATCTTTCTTTGTACGTCCTTTATAGTTAATTTGGGTATTCATAATACTCAAAATAACTTATTTGCTCAAAGTTATTCTTAAAACGAAATTGCTGTTATCGTATACGGTAGTTCTAGGATCATGAGACTTTGAATGAATGAGTGAAAACACATTTATTGAGGACTTAATTTTTATTAAGGACTCACTGTGCTAAGTGCCAGCGCTACATGTGGAAAAGTGAGACAGTCTGCTTTCTAGGAGTTCACTCTCATAGGAGAGCTCAGTTTCAGGACCCAGAGAAAGGCCCCCCCTGGTCTTTAGGGTTCAGAGGATAGTGGATGGCAGTGCCGGAGGGCTGGGGTCTAGAGGTGGTGGAGGCTGGTGGGCTTGATGGTGGAGAGGCAGAGTGAGACCTTCCTCCCTCTTGCCAGAAGGATTCTAATTGGGTGAACAGTCTTTACAACTCCTGGCTAGGAGGGTTCAGGACTAGAGGGGTCCAACCATTGCAAAATGGGGAGTAGGCTCAAGGGTTAGACGTGAGGATTGGGGGTAGGTTTCCTAGATAAGGTAGAATTAATAGGAAAGTCTGTGGTGGGGAGTTGCCTTGTAACACCTCTTCAGGCTGAGGCAGAGGGGAAAAAAAGGGAAAAGATCTGGGAAAAAATCTTAAAGGACAAAGTCCACTTGCTAGTATTTTAAAGCTGAGGAAAGTGAGACACAGAGAAGAGATATTGCTTGCCCGTGGTCTTACAGGACTGGATGAAAATCCTAGAACCTGGTTCTCTTTCCTGGCGGCCCAGGGCTGCCTCCTCTCTGCAGAAATCCCCCTGTATCCCTGCTATCTCTGCCCAAGGGACACCATCTAGGAAATAGGGCCCGGCTCCTCCCTAGACTGGGAAGTGGAGGAGGGAAGGAGCAGCTGTTGGAGGGAAGGAAACCACCTCCCAACTCTGGGAAGAAAGGAAACGGAGACAGAGCAGCCGCACAGCCTTTCTGGGCCCCTTGCCCAAGCTGCTGGGGTCACCACAGGGCCAGGCCTTCTCAATTACCCATGGTCGGACACTGCCAAAAGCCTGCCTGCCACCCCCACCCCCACCCCTGGTACTCTCACAGACTACGCTCTCCCCCCACCCCACTTCCAGCCCCACCCTAGGAAACAGCGTTGGCTGTCCTTGGTGATCAGGGAAGGGCCACAAAGCCAGAGTGGGGGCCGTGGGCTTTGTGCCCAATGGTAGCAGGGGACGGGAACGGCCAAGAAAGGAAACTTACAGCCAGGTTGCATCAGATCACTTCTCCCTCCCTCCCTCCCGTGACCCCAGCCATCCGCCTGTGCGCCCACCAAAGAGTGAGTGTGAGGCAGTGGGTTGTGGAAAAGGTCTGGGGAGCCTGGGCTGCTCATCACAGGGTGAGTCACCTCACCTCGGGCGGTGTTGACTTATTTTGTTTGACAGCATCATATAAACCCTTAGGGAGCTCCCAGATGAAGCCCTTTCCCTGCCCCCCCCCCCCCCCAGTGCACAACCCCTCCCCTACAAACATCCCATAGTCCTTTTCTACTTGTGAAAAGGAAGGACAGTTAGATGGCCGGCCTGTGTTTTTAAAAGATCTAAGTTTGGTTGCTTCATTCACACATTGGGAGGGATTGTATACATTGTTTTGATTCCGCTCCGTTCACTCTGTATCACTTCACACCCATTCACATAACTTCTCTAGGCCTCAGTTTCTCCAACTATAAAGTGGGGAGGGAAGGGGGTTAGACCAGAGAATCTCCAAAAATTTCCATACCTAAATCCAGCGAGTCTCCAGCCAAAGCTGGACGGAGACTGGCCAAACCACAGACAAATGGTGCCAGGCAGGTTCCTGTGACAGAGTCTATCACCTTTTAGGGCAGCTGGCTGGTGTAGTAGATAGATGGCCTGGCCTGGAATCAGGAAGACCTGAATTCAAATCTTGCCTCGGACACTTACTAGCTATGAGACCCTGGGTAAGTCACTTAATCCTGTTCACCTCAGTTTCCTTAACTGTAAAATGAACTGGAGAAGGAAATGGCAAACCACTTCACAGTGTCTTTGGCAAGAAAACCCAAAATGGGTCATGGAGAGTTGGACATGACTGAACAACAACACCTTTAAGAAAGCTCAGGGTGCCATCTGTGTAGTGATGCTCTTGGATGCGTGCAAGGCAGTAAGGACCTATGACTTCACTGATCCAGAGAACTCCTTATTTATACCAGTGCCGACTGGTGCCTTTTTTGCAATTTCCAGCCTCAGTTTCCTGAAGTATAGAGCGGTGACTTGTCCAGGGTCACACAGTCAGTATGGGTCGGAGGTGGGAAAAGGGCCCAGGTCTTCATGGCTCCACATGTAGCCTTCTCTCCACTACACGGATCTGCCTCTCATGATAGTGAAGAAAAAAAAGAAGGAGGAGGAGGAGAAGCTTTAACAACACTATTACTGCCGACCGCTCACAGATCTCCTCCTCCGAGGCCTCACTATGGCCCTGGACTCTCGGTAGCCCAAGCCTGAGCAGGTCCTGTCAAGTCAGGAAAGTTTCGGGCAGGCTGATGATGAACAGCTAAATCCTGTCTGAAGACCAGCGGAGCAGGTGTGGGACGGCTCGTAATCCCAGAGCCAGGAAGAATGAAAGCAGCTGTGTGGGACACTGTGTCATGCTGCATGTCTACGAGGCGCTTCCACAATTCAGTGCACACTCGTTCAGTGCCCACTGCATGGGAGGCATGGGCAGCCCCA
Source organism: Trichosurus vulpecula (assembly GCF_011100635.1). Classification (NCBI taxonomy): domain Eukaryota; kingdom Metazoa; phylum Chordata; class Mammalia; order Diprotodontia; family Phalangeridae; genus Trichosurus; species Trichosurus vulpecula. The sequence goes on along the minus strand of NC_050573.1, from coordinate 58,320,665 downwards.
TCCTCAACCTAGCTGGGTGATGCGGTAATGGAAGCAGCATTGGCTCCAGTCTGTGGCCGGGGACCTGCAGGCTCAGAGAGGGCAGGGGGCTTGTCCCCGGTCACACAGCCTTGGTCTTTAGCAGAGGCCATCCTCAAAGCTGGGTCGTGTGTGGCCATCATCCCCTCCGGAGCAGGAAGATGCAGGGGGCTTTCAGAAAAGGCCTGGGCCCTGCTCTAAAGAGCTGCTGACCACAAGGAGCACTCCCTGCATTGTTATTTCTTCTTGAGCCCTTTGAAGTCTAGAGACTTGCTATCCTCACAGCAGCACTGTGGGAGAAGGGATGTGAATACTACGAGCTCCATTTTACAGATGAGGAAACTTGCCCAGGATCACACGGCTAGCAAGTGGAGGTGGGCTCCAAGCTAAAGAAATACTCTTTGTTTTGTGAAATAATAACAGGAGACTTTATGTGATGATGAATGAGCTTATGTGGTTCAGGCAAACCTTAGAGAAGGGACCAGTCACTGGTGGGTGGGGTGACCGGGAAGGCTTCCTGGAGGAGATGTGGCTGGACAAGGGAGGGAAAAGATGAGGAAGAGACATCATCAGTCCTGGCATCGCTTGGTCCTCCAAGGGACCACATTGGCCACAAGTGACTCTGCCTGGCAAAGACACACCTCTGCCAGAAGGACACACCTAGCTGTCCCAGAGGGGCCCAGCCTGAGTGGGAGGGATTTACTTGGGATTCCTCAGCTGGCCAGTTTCTAAGGGCTGGAATTCCCCGTGGGCCTCCAGGACTATTTCTCCTAAGTGATGCAGGCCAACCTCAGTTTTCTGAGGTGGATAGGTTGTGGTGGGGAGGGCAGGAACCAGGGTTCCCTCCTTTTAGGTGTCTGGCTGGGTTGTAACAGTCACTGTAGCAGGCACTGGGGTGGGAGGCAGGGAGTAGGTACAGAGAGCCCTTGGGTTGATTTTCCAAGTATCCTCTGGGGAGGCTCAGAGTGGTCAATTAACTTGCCCAGTGTCATACAGCAAGTAAAAAAACAGAGCTGGGATTTGAACACTGGTCAACACACTGATTCTAAGCCTGTACTTTTCCTATGATACCACACGACACTCCATGCCCAGTCCCACCCCCCCATTTATGTTTGTATGTTTCACTGGGTGTCTATCTGTCTACACTGGGTGTCTGAGCACATTTGGGGGGGGGTTGTGAAAGGAGGTTGCACTAGATCCCTTCCAGCTCGAAATCTATGACTACATAGGTGTTTGTGTAGTCTATATACATACATATATACACATATGTGTGTATACATACATACATTCAAACACACTGTTGAGATATTGAAAGACACTCTGCTTTCCAGAGCTAAGGCCCAGCAAGCAGGCTGTGCCCTCAGCTTGGCATAACAACGATCCTTTGCGCTCACCCTCTGGATGATCTCACTCTGGCAAAATCACATAATTATGGTATTGCTTTGACCAGCACCAGGTGTTTTCCGGGCTCAGACAAGTTCTGGTTGTGAAATCCTGCTAGGAATCAAACCTGTCTCATTGCTGCTGTTATTCCTCATTGTCAGGGCTGCAGCTCACGGCGTGGCCATGGGTATGAGCATTGAGATCTGCCTACACTAAATTGGGTCCCCCCACTAGGGGTGGGGCCCTGGCACCTGTGTCTAGTTGTAACAGTCACTTGTTTGCAAGCCATTTCTCTCACTTTGCAATTAAACTTCTATTGGATTCCTGACTCTCCTGTCTCTAGCCTTCTCTGTTCAGCTCTGGCCACCCACAGGTTAGAGGCTTGTTTGGTCTGGTTGACAATAAATATATATGCTTATGATGGGGCAGCTAGGTGGAGCAGTGAATAGAGCGCTAGATCTGGAGTCAGGAAGACCCAAGTTCGGATCTGGCCTCAGATATATCCTAGCTGTGTGACTCTAGGCAAGTCACTTCACCCTGTTTGCCTCGGTTTCCTCATCTATAAAATGAACTGGAAAAGGAAATGGCAAACCACTCCAGTATCTTTGCCAAGAAAACCCCAAATGGGGTCACAAGAGTCAGACATGACTGAAACAACCAAAACAAAATGCTTATAATATGTGTCAATATATTTTATGTGTCCAGCTATAAGAGTGGTTATCTCTTGTGGTTTATCAGTGTATGTTTATCAGTGTATTTGCACTTTATGAGGGTGTGTGTCCCTGCATGGGCATCTGTGTGTCTAGCTGTGTGGGGGATGGTGCTGGTGGTACGTGTCTCTGAGGGTGCCCTCGAGTCTGTCTGTATGTAGCAGAGTGTCTGGCACTAAAGGGTGTGTTCATAACTGTGTCTTTCAGCCAGCCCCTGGAACCCTGGAATTCTTTGAACAATAGCTGAGTTCTGCCTGGCTGTGGGACATGGCTTCATTTCCTGTTTTTTCCTCCCTTTCCTCCCTAGCCTTGGTCCCCAGAGAGCAGCTGACCCTTCATTCCCGTCCCTCATCATCTCCTCCAGACTGGGAAGGCCTGGGACACTTGAGCTCTTCCATTCTGGCTTTGGGGTTGCCCCCCACCCCCCGCCATGCTTCCAAAGCTGTCTTCTATCCCCACGGATTTTTTAGCAGTTGCCAAGCTCCAGCTGTGCTTATGGAGGTGAGGTGGGGAGAGGATGGAGGCCCAGCTGCTCTTCTCCCTCCCATGATTGAGCCTTGGTGTTCCCCATCCTTACCACTGACTCCCCTTCCCCCTGCCCAGGAGCACTGGCTACCCAGAAATGCAATGACTCAATCAGTTGGATTAGCTCAGGGGTCCATGGAGCGATTTCACCATATATTTTTATTACAAAAATGATTTTGAGAAGGGCCATAGGCCGCACCGGACTTGACAAAGGGGTCAAAATGACACGAAAGAGATTAAGAAGTCCTAGATGAGCTGTTCTCTAAAGTCCTTTCCTATAAAGTCAGAAAGCCCTGCCTGGAGCACCAGCTCTGCCCCTGTACTTTGTGTGACCTTGAACAGGTGACTTGACTTCTCTGGTCCTCAGTTTTCTCCTTTGAAAATGGGGACAATGATGCTACCTCCGTACATCATAAGCCTTTACTGAAATGTGAAATCTTATGATGTTCTACAAGTCCAACAGGGGAGAAAAGCTCCCCGACCAACCTGGAAGGAGACTTGAAATTTCCCCCATTGGACTCACTGATTTGAATGAAGACTTTATCTCCTGGGGGCTCCTGGTGGAAGAATGCCCTGGCTTTCATCAGCTAGAGGCAAAGGAAAAATACAGGAGGAGGAGAAAGCCTTGAGCAGAGGCAGGCTGCCAGAGGTAACGGACAGGAGCCAAAGGGGCAGTTGCTCCCGTGTCCCTGGCTTGAGGCCCCCCTAGGCATGAGGGTGAACTCACACCGTTACCCTTTGCCAAGATGTCCCATTTGATGTGATGGAAGGGACACTGGAGTGGGACATCAGGACCCCCAGCCTGAAGTCCAGCAATCCCTCATACTTATTAGCTGTGTGACCCTGGATGAATCACTGACACTACCTAATTCACAGCTGCTGGGAGAAGAGAGCAGTGTAAGCCATGCAAGAAATGTGAGCTGGTCATCATGTGATTAGAAACGAGGAGTCCCTGGGGAAGGGGCCCCTGTGCTCACTTGCTCTTCAGGTTCCCTGGTAGGTAAGGTGACAAATTGAAGGGGAAGTGAAGCTCTTGGAGAAGGGAAGGCTGAGGGCTTTCCAGAAGGCCTGGCCTTCTGTCCCTTCTTAATCAGGAGGGCTCGTGTCTCCCTCCCTGGATTCTTTCTGTCTGCAGTCACAAACCTGCAAGTCTGGGCCCCACCCACGGCCATGGGGTGTATATAAGTCTCAAAGACTAGATGGCTTCTGACCGAGGATCACTGTTCCTGCTTTCTAGTACTTTCTTCCTACTTCTGATTTGCAGATCAAAGGACCCTACTTGTTTGAATCTTCTGGCACCCACCGGATTGACCCTTCCTGCCCTGGCTGACTTGGACTGGATTCCAGGCCAACCTGGATCTATGGGGTGCTTGCCTGGTCATGCTGGCCCTGCCTATTCCTGGGCATTGGCCAGACTTCCTGCCCTAGCCCTTCCTCGCCCGCCTGACAGACAAGGCCCTTCAGATCTCTGGGCCTCTATAAAGCGAAGGCGTTGGAACTGGTCACCTCCTAGGTACTCTCTGTCTCTCCTTGTTCTTTGTTCCAAGGGCTAGGGCCCCCTACACTTGTGAGTTCTATGAGTCTGTGGAAAGGGAGACTTAGGGTCAGGGATGAGTTCTGGAAAAGAGTGGGATAGGGAGAAGAAGCTTAACTAGAGAGTGACCTGGACCAGGAATGGACCTGAGATTTCTGGGTAAATCCCCCACCTGTCTGCTCCTTTTTTTCCACCAAGTGTCATTGAGTTGCCAGAGCAGAGTAATAAAACAGCCAAAAGGACAGTTTCCCCAGAAGCACCAGATTGTCTCTGAGTAAGGGCTCCTCAAAGCATTGAGAACTACAAGAGATTTCAGAGATGCCTCAGCCAAGCCCTCCCTTCTACCGATGCTGAAAAGCCAGGCTGGGAGGTCAGCCAACCCACCCAAGGTCACCGAGGCAGCAAACAGCCGAGCTGGGGTTCAAGCTCTAGTCTGAAATTCCAAGCTCCTTCCTAGTCCCCGTGGCACCTGTTCATAATCGCCCCAGGGGGAGGTGGTCTCAGTAAAGTCCTGAGCACAGGATCACCCTTGTGATCACTCAAAGCAAACTTCTGGGCAGCCTGCTAGGAATATTCTGGAATTTGGAGAGAGTCCTTCTGCCCAGATTAGTAACCTTTCTCTTTCCTGCTGCCCAGGCCTGGGACTGAGCTGAGGGTAGAGCACAGCATAGCACCTACATGTCTCACTGGGGCTGCTTCCCTTTCGGGTCCCTGAGCAGAGACTGCAGGGGATCCCCGCCCCAGGAACCATCTGTGGGTCCTCCCATTGGCAGCAGCTCCCAGACGCTCCCAGGATCGTGCTTGTAAACAAGATCCAAAAGGAAAATTACAGGAATCCGTCTATGGGCTTGGCCGCCGGCCAGCTGGGAGGACCAGGGCAAAGCAGAGAGACACACAAGTACTGTAGGGTGGCTGTCCCCTCCCTTCCCCCAAAATACACATACCACAATACCATGCCCCGCCCCGCCCCACCATTTACATGGATAGGCACATAACATGCCCGAGGGAAGTATGCATATGCCCACTGGGGTGCTGGCATCTGATGCTCCCATTCCTTTGTCCCCCAGGCATACACTCAGAACAGAAGGCCTTGCGATGTATAGGACCCATATGTCTATTCTGAATATGATGTCGCTTGGCTAGCCAGCCCTCACGTGTAGCTGTGCCAACAGGCCACATCCCCAGATATGGAACTGTACACAACATGCAGCTTGTGGTGCCCATCAGCCATGCACAGATGCATTCCAATGTGTACAGCTTGGTCGTACAGGCAATAGCTATTTGTACACACATGCACATCCATATGCATTGTGCAGGCACTGACAAAAATGTGCTTGCGACACATGGACACAGAGGCACACCATGCAGTACCCGTGTACATCTGCACACACACACAAATCATTCATGCATACGCAAGTGCTTGAAAATATTCACGGAGAGACATATTTTTCCCTTGCAAAATGAGCAGATTAGACTAAATGATCTACCCCTAAAAATCCCATGATCCTAGGATCTTTCTAAGCCTATGAACTCTGTTGATGTATACACAGATTCCTGTCCACCTATGCTCACATACATTTGCACACTTACCATGCACAAACACAAGTGCATTGACAGGCTCACATGCACACACTCCCAGAGCTCCTCCCCCCAAGGAGCCCACAGAGGCAAGTCAAAGCCTGGCAGGTGGGGAGTGTGAGTGCGTAAGGTGGGGGCAGGGAGGGGGCTGGGCACTCGGAGAACAGAAGGAGCTATATTTAAATGTTTCAAAATAAGAGCCCCAGAGCTCCTGGTTGGGGCGGGGGGGGGGGGGGGGGGGGCGGTGGTGGTGGTGGTGGTGGAGGAAGTTGGAAGACAGCAACTGTTGGGTTTTATGTGCTCTGGGCGCTGCCTTAGAAATGAGAATTAATTGGGTCCTACACACAGGACCCTGAGTACCTAAATGTAGACTCCTACATCTTCACGTCCATACGTGGGCAGTGGATAGAGCTCCAGGCCCGCAGTCAGGAAGATCTGATACTTACTGGCTGTGTGAACCTGGACATGTCACTTAGCCTCAGCCTGCCTCCCTCCCAGGGCTGTTGCGAGGGTCAAAGTAGATAATTGTAAAGAGCTTAGCCCAGTGCCTGGCACAGAGTAAGCACTGTACGAATGTTAGCTTTAATTGTTATTCATGCTTACACATTTACATAGGAGATATATATCCACTCACACAGAGATTCATGCACGTGCCTACGGACTTACGCTCAGATGTGGGATTGAAGACAGAGCTGCATATTATATATTCCAAACACACGCCAAACCCATTATCCTGCATGGAGAATGATCTAGAATCATAACATGTCAGAACTGAGAAGGACTTTAGCATAGAGATGACACGATGTCAGAGCCAGGAGGGCTCTTAGAACACTGGATGTCAGAGCCAGGAGGGCCCTTAGAACACAGGATGTCAGAGTTGGGAGGGCCCTTAGAACAGAGGATGTCAGAGTTGGGAGGGCCTTTAGAACACAGGATGTCAGAGCAGGGAGGGCCCTTAGAAGGTAGGATGTCAGAGCTGGGAGGGCCCTTGGAAGGTAGGATGGCAGGGCTGGGAGGGTTCTTAGGACATGAATGGCATCCCTGAGAGGGACCTTTGAGATGAACTGAATTTTATATTTGGGAAAACTGAGATCCATACAGGAAATAACCCATCTGCTAATATATCTGTCTATGTATATGCTTATCCATGCATATCTGTACATACAAAATCAGATAAGTGGGAGTAGGGAGGAGGTGGCAGACCAAAAATAGCATGATTCCACTGCTTAAGGCTGATAATGATAGAAAAGTCCTTTGTTGGGCCTGAAGCCCAGACTCCTGAACAACCATCCTATGATTCATGGGAACACTAGGATAGGGAGAAGGGACTCTGCTTAGTCCCCTTTCCCCTGACCTAGTCTCTCCACACAACTCCCTGAATTCCTTTGGTCAGGGGTCAGGGGTCAGAGGTCAGGATCTTTCTTGATGATAGAATATTAGTGATTGAAGGGACCTGAGAGCATAAAGCAGAAAATATCAGCGCTGAGAGGAACCTTAGACTATAGCACATTGGTGTTCTTAGAGACCCTTAGGTGCAGAACATGGAAAACCAGAGTTTGGAGGGACCTTAATGAGCATCTAATAGAACCCCCTCACTGTACAGATGGAGAAACTGACATCCAGAAAGGAGAGCTCTCTGGGTCCCAGTTTCCTTCTCTAGGATAAGTCAGACTCTAACTCTGTGTCTAAAGTCATGGACTGAATTAACGGAAGAGCTATTTAGAACCCAAGTCTCCAGGCCTTCCATGGTGGGGTGGAAAAAATGGTTTATCCTTTATGGGAACTGGGAAGGAAGAGGTGGTTGTAATATTGAGGGATGCAGAGGTGAATTAGGAGTATTTCTCTAGATACAAGTCCTTCCCCCCAGTTTTCATTCCTACATTGGTCAGCAAATGCATCTCCGAATGAGTGTTGTCATCATTCGTTCGTACAAGGAAGGAGAGAGAACCCGCGCACAAAACCTAGGCATCCTAATGAGACTGATTGCTGGAAGGGTGTTCTTTACAGCCTATGGGGACCTCAGGATGAGGTAGAGATAGGGGTGCTGTAAACCTCCAAGTCTGTGTCCAGTGGAATTCAGGGAGGTCAGGTGGAGGGGCGAAGGGGAGCCAATCGCTTAGCTCCCCATCTTTTTGTTGTGGTGTAGGAAAGGCTTGGTCTGGTGCGATGGTTTTGGAGTTGTTGTCTGTCCTTCATTTTCAAAGAGGACCAGTGACATCCCAGGGTGATGTCTTGATCCATGCATGAATGGGATTTAAGTGAGGCAGAGTTGCACAAAGTCATCAACCTCATTCTCTCTTCCACAGTCATCAAAGACCAGTGGCAAAAACAAAAGTCAAGACAACTGGGCATGACCTGGGATTCAGTGGATGACCTTGGTGTCTTTGATGTCTGACCAAGCTCTAGTCCATAGACAGTGCCTGTTGCAGCCACCTTCATGGCTGTTGGAACAAATTGTTTTCATCCACCCATTCCTCGGGGGAAGTCTTCACCTACTTGGGGTAGACACTCCCTAATTCAGCAATGGGTTTGAGGTCTGTCAGTTACCCTCAACCTGGTTTAGCCCATGTGCCAAGGCAGTTTACCAAGATGTGGCCACTGCACGTGCTACAGCTTCTTGGAGCCACAGGTGAGACTTGAGTGCCAGGTGGACATCAAAGATAGATGAGCAGCCCAGAAAAGGGCTCAGCAAGCCCCACCGCCACCACCACCAGAGGTGCTGGTCCTCCTTGAACAAATGGGGACATTTTAAATTTATCTTCCTGCCTCACCTTCTTTTGTCAACTCCAGAGAATTCTTCAATGTGCCAGAGAATTCTTCAGTGTTTAGAAGGGGGTGGGGGAGGAATGGAGGATGTACTTTCTCAAGAAAACCTGAGACTAGAAGGAAGCAGGGGGTCCCTTTGGCATAGCCCACTCCCAACATAGGACCAGTGATTGACACAGTAGAATGTAATTTCCTTGAGGGCAGGGCCTGGCTTATTTTTATCATTGTATTACCAGCTAACATACAGTGGTTGGATAAATGCATATTGAACACTCCCAGACCCAGGATCTCATCAACACAGATATTACTCCCCTGTCAAACCGACCTGCTCAGTGTCCATGGGTGCCCTGGGCCTTCAGCTTTGAGCTTTTTCCCCTCAATCAATTCTTGTACTTCATCTCTTTCCCCACCTCAAAGCACACATTATCCAGGAAGGTGCTTCACCTCTGCAGCCCTATCTCCTGTCGTTAATATTAAGAGGGTTCAAAGTTCTTGAGTTGAGTCTGGAGGTTTGATTCCAACTCTGACTTTGCTACTTGTTTGACCCAAGCAAGCCTCTCTGGGTCCCAGTTTCCTTCTCTAGGATAAGGCAGGCTCGATCTCTAAAGCTTCCCTCACTCCCACTCCCAATTTACAGATGGAAATACTCAAGGGTCTTGCTCCTCACTCCATCTGTTCCGGGGTGCCACTGCAAGGGTCTTTAACTTTGTAAACGTTCTTAGGCTGCTAGTTTGGATCTGAGATTTGTCTCCCCAAACCTACAAACAGTAGGGAAAAGAGGGGTCCATTAGCTAAGTTCTATGGCTATTTGGTACCAAAGATGGGGGTGGGAGCAGATGCTGGGGAGGTGGTAGAAGAGCTGGTTTTGTGAGTGTTCAGGCATCCTGGTGCTCTTTACTGAGCAGGATCTTGGAATAGGGAGGATCTTGGAACCTGGCCTGAAGGAGATCAAAGATGGAAGGGGGTGGGGCAGGGGAAGGAGGGTGGAATAAGACTCACACACCTGAAACAGTTAGTTAGCTATCAATTAAGTTCTAAATTGTTTGGCAGCAAATATGAGTAGCAATTCAGAGAAGGCTGAGACCACCAAAGCTGCAAGTAGGAATTTTTGCACCTGGGGCAAGACTGATGGAAATATGCTATCTCAGGGGCCCAGGAGGGGGGTGGGGTAGGGTAGGGTAGAGATCTGGACACTAGCTGCTACAAAGCAGAGTGACAGTGGTCTCTTTGTTTAGAGCTGTGAAAACCACCATGTGTTGGAAATTTCTGGGAGGAGGCAGAATTTGAGCTGATAGAGAAGATTTGGAGAGGATAAAATAATGAATAGATACACATTTATTAAGCTCTTACTGTGTGTAAAATTCCATGCTGAGCTCTAGGAATGGTGGAGGGAATACGATTTTTATAAAAATCGAATCATATTGACTGTTATAAAAATCATAATTCCCTCTACAGAATGCAAAGAGAAGGAAGACAATCTCAGCTTTTAAGGAGCTCACATTCTAATGGAGAGACAACACACTGAGAAGGTTTTAGCTACAAGTCAGACAGGAAGGTCCCATGGTCACTAGGGTACAGCAGCAAAGCAGATGATAATGCAACTTCATTAATGCAATTTCCTCTGATCAAACCGTACTCATTTTTTATGTTGAACCATTTGACAATGCCAGAGATTTTGCTGCAAGAACTTTCTTTTTGGGTCTTCAGTAGCTGTGGCTGCAGATGAGGCACCAGCTGCCAGGTCACATCTCCACAGGCGTTGCTTCTGTCTGGAGGACAGCCACGAGGGCTGAGCTCCAAGCAGAGCTGGTGGTCTGGAAGGCTGTCCCCAAGGCTCTTGGGCTCAGAGTCCTTGGGCTGTCTCCATCAGGGTCTGAGGGGAGGTGATGGTCAAAGTGAGGGCCAGTGGGTCAGCTGGGATGGGTTACTTCCTGTCTCTCCTTCAGGATGCCTTGCTGCCTCAGCTAGTCTGTCTGGCTTGTCTCACACGTGGTAGTTGGTCAGCATTTGTCGGGGATGGTTGGCCTTTCATCCATAGGGTTTGCTTCCCTGGTAACCAAAGTCTCAGGCTAAGAAGAAGCAGTGAATATGGATGGGGCAGGTGAATGAGCACCCCAACAGTGACTGTTGGAGACAACCAGGAAATAAGTTTTTGTCAGAGTTCAAAGAATCCTGGCTTTGGCATATTGTTTTGTGGCCCTGGGTTTCTCAGATTCTTAATTTCCTCTCTTATAAAATTGGGATAAAAAATGTACACTCCTTACCTCATAAGGAGGTTGTGCCCCTAAAATTACTATAGGAATGGGTTAATATTGTGTGGGTCTTCAAGGCCTGCAGGAGATGATTCAGTAGGCCCTGTGGGCAAGGGCAGTTTCTACAGTTGGGGAGTACCTTGAAGTAAAAAGCACAGGATTTGTAGTTAGGACAGACCTGGGTTCCAATTCAGCATCCTAACCCTTACCACTTGTGTGACTGTGGGTAAGTCCCTTAACTGCCTCAAGTCAGCTTCTTTATGCGTCAAGTAGGGATAATGACAGTGTTTACTTTAGAAGATTGTCAGGAGGATTAAATATGATACATTGTAAAGCAGACTTTGAGGTAGCAGCTGTAAATGGCATCTGTTATTACCCTCGGATGATCTCCCATAGCTCCCTGGCCAAGCTCCTGTAGCTTTGGGTGGGGCAGGTGAGGACTGGGGAGGAGGTCATCACTCCTATTTCTACCTACCTACATACCCAAAGCCTCATGAGGTTTCATATTAACTAATCACCTCTCACAGACTCAAGGGAATCTAGGCTGACGCTAAGCAATCTGGGAGCTGTCTTACCTACCCTCGTATTCTTTCTCCTCTCCTCCATTCACCCCCATTTGCCTCATCTGAATCTCCAAGCTCTGAACTAACAACCGATCTCATCAAATGGAGTCTCTCTGAGGACTGACTTCTAAGTTTCTGCTGATGTGATTCCTGGGGAGAGATTATATATAGGGTGAGCTGCACAGAGAATTTCAAGGTTTTCTCCAGCACAGAGTATCACACGGGGACTTTCTGTCCCTGTCCCTGTCCCTCAGCGACTTCAAAGAGACCTTTGGGAGAGGAGGTGGCTTTTGAGTCAATTCAACTCCCCAAATGGGTATTGGGTATCTGCTGTGTGTGGAGGACTAGGTGCCCCCCTGGAGCTGAGACAAAGTTCGGGTAAACCCTCGTCCCTGTCCTTATTCTTGTTTTTCTCTTTCTTTGTATCCCCAGTGTTTAACACACACCAAGTGCTTAATAAATGCTTATATTGACTCGACTCCTAGAGACTGAAATCTAAGAGGGGAATGGGGTGCCTAAAAATAACTATCAAACAAAATATCACGTGGTAATGACAGTAAGGACATATAAGAAGCAGGGGCTGGGTGTTCAGTTTGAGGAGTTGTTGCAATAGAGGACAATGCAGGCTTAGATAACACAGGGGAGTGAAGGGTGGATACAGAGGAGAATAAAGGGAAGAGAAGGGAATCAGCATTTATATAAGAACTACTGTGCACCAGGCACTGTGCTAAGTGCTTTACAAATAGTTCATTTGATCAGGCTATGGGGATGGAGGCCAGAGTCTCTGGGGAGGGTTACAGCTCATGAGCGTTTCCAGGGAAGGCCAAGCAAAAGGGTAGTGTGATTATTACCCAGGGGTACCCATGGGGGGAGTGTGTGTGTGTATGTGTGTGTGTGGAAAGATTTCGGGTGTATCCATGAGTGAGTTCATGTTCACAGACTTTGTTGTCAGCTACTACTAGCTAGCATTGCTAAATTACTTTAAGGTTTGCAAAGCACTTTACAAATGTTATCTCATTTGATCCACACCACAATCACATGAGGTAAGTGCTGGTATTATTAGAACGAGGCTTTATGTCCTGTCTTTTGCATGTCTACTGTGGTTTCTGTATGTATATGTGGAGTATTGTATACATCTGGAAGAGGGAGAGGCAGAGTGTGGGGAGAGAAACAGAGAGAGAGAGAGAAAGGAGAGGGAGGAGGGAGAGGGAGAAAAAGGGAAGGAGGGGGGAGAGAGAGATAGCGAGAGAGAGAGAGAGAGAGAGAGAGAGAGAGAGAGAGAGAGAGAGAGAGATCACTGGACTTGGGAGTGAATGCTTGGGTTCAGATTCCAGCACTGCTATTTACAAGTAGTGGGACCTCAGACAAAGACAATTCACTTCCCCAGGCCCGTGTTTCCATTTCTGTACGATGCAGGGGTAGCTAGCTAGCTGACCTCTGCGGTCCCTTACAGTATTTGTGCCTGTGCGAGCAGAGTGCTGTATATATGTGCATGTGTGTTGTGCAACCATAGAGTGGTGTGTGTGTGTGCATGTACACGCTGTGTATGGGTTGCAGTTCTGTGTACTAGCCCTGGGGCTTGAATGAGCCGCAGTCTCACTAAAGCTCCCTAGGTCTCCTTATCCTTGAGGTGGGGAGCACGCATTTGAAGCTGAAAAGAGACCCTAGGGATCGTTCAGGCCAACCTCCTTTTTCATAGATGAGGAGCTATTATTGTAGGTCACAGAGCTGGCAGGGCTCCAAGAAGCCAAGAGGCTCAACCCTTCATTTTACAGTTGAGGAAACTGAGGCACAGAAAGGTGAAGAAGCTTGCCTGAGGGTACAAAGGAAGTAAACACTAGAGGCGGCATGCGAGCTAGGGCTTTTACCACTGTATCACACTGCCATGCTATTGCGTGGTCTGGGTATGGGGGTTCGTTTGGTGGGGAAGTTGTAGTATACCACGCACGAGATCTTTTTTGTGGAGAATGGGGAGGTGCGCAGGACCGGATCCGTCGGGAGTGCATCTGCTCCCAGAATGGCAGGAAAGCCCCCGGCCTTTTAGTTCTGGGAAGGGGTCAGTCTAGACTGCAGCCCCTCCCCACAGGGGGCCAAAGGGGCGGGGCTCTGGGGGGCCCACCCGAGGCATCTGGCTCTGGGGTTGAAGTAGCCTCCCGGGGGACGGGGCGGGGCTTTCCCTGCAGCCGAGGTCAGACTGGAGGGGAGCTCCAGCTGCTGCAGCTGGTTAGGCCTCGGAACCCCTCCTACCCAAGCACATACACCCTGCCACATACATACACGCTCGCACCGCTCTTTCCCTCTCACGCTCAGCTCTCCCTCCTCCAAACACCAACTCACGGATCCTTGTTCAAGCTAGCAGCACACGCACACACGCATTCTCACACTGCAGGCACGGCTCACTCCTCCCCTCAGCACACTGCGGCCGGGAGGGAGCTCGATCGCTCGCTCGCTCACACTCCTAGCACCCCTGGGCACATGCGCTGCCCGCAGCCCCTCTCCTCCCACCCCCGACACTGCGCCTAGACTCACACTTCCCCTATACAAAACATGCTCCCACGCACGCACACACACTCCTTCCCTTCCTCACCCAGGAGACACAGACACAATCCTCTTTCACGCACGGCAGACACACACATTTCTTTCTTTTTACAAAAAAGTGCAGATCCACACTGCAGACACACTGCACACTCTCCTCTGCCAGTCACAAACCCCGCTCGTTTACTGGCAAGTGCACCGCTTCCCCACCAACACACACACACACACACACACCACACACACATACACCAGCACACACACACACCACACACACTAGCACAGACGCGCACCACCTCCTCTCCCCTCCTCCAGCGGTCAGTTGCTGGGCTCGGGGGCGGGGCTAGGGAAGGGGGTGGCCCGGGGCGGGGCCGGGAAGCCTATAAAGGCTGCGGCCGCGGGGACTGCCAGGCTCCTCTCGGCGTCGGCGGCGGCGGCGCTGCGCTCTTAGGTCCGGGCTGTGATACCATCGGCAGCAGCTGCAGCAGCACTGGGGAGCCCCCGGCCTCGGTCCTGGTGAGTGCCGGAGGGCTGGCCAGTCCGGCCGGGTTCCCTTGCTGCAGCCCCCTTCCCTGCCTTCCCCTCCGCTCCTTTTCCGTGCCCAGAGTGGGGCCGAGCGAATGAACCTGCTGCTGCTGCTCCTGCTGCTGCTACTACTACCACCACCCCTGCGGATAGTCTGCACCGCGACCGCTGCTGCTAATTTGGGGAGGAGGGGGGCGTGTGTGTGCGTGTGTGTGTGTGTGTGTGTGTGTGTGTCCGCGTGTCCGCGCACTAGTGAACACCTCCACCTCCCGGGTCCCGCAGCTCCGCCCGGAGGGGACTGGGGGACCCAGCTCGCAGGGAGACCAGGCGGCGGCTTGAGCCTCCGGTGCCCTCCCGTGCTGCCCGAAGCCCTGAGCCCCAGTCCCTAGGCAGGGGCGGCGGAGGCGGCGGCAGCGGCGGCGGCGGCAGCAGCAGCAGCAGCAGCTTTTGTTTGGGGCCCAGCTGGCGGAGGGGGAGGGAAGAAGTTGCTTCTGCTTTAACCCTGGGACTGTGTGTGAGTGAGAGGGGGTGGGGTCCCAGATGTTCCTTGTGACACTGGCGGAGAGAGACAGGGGGCGGGGCATGGAGGTCGGGACACCGGGAGAGGAGGAGGGACTGAGGACACTGGGGAGGGAGGGAGATACCCACACCTACACACTGGAGGTGGGGAGAGAACCACCCGATAGCTGCAGGTCTCACTAGGCATCCCTTTCCTTTGTCCCTCCCCTCTTCTCCCTTCCCTTCTACTCTCTCCATCCATCGGGGTAGGACTCGCGATTGGGTTCCCTTTGCCGCTTCCTCTGCCTCTCCTCCTTCCCTTACACAAATACTCTTTTTTTTCTACTTGGATTTTCTGGCTCCTGGCAAGATCCCGGACAAAAAATGGTGCAGAAGAAAGAAGCTGAACTTGAGGGTTTCCATCGTTCGTTCAAGGTACCTGGGGCTGCCCGCGGTGCTGGTGGGGAGGGAGAGACTTTGGCCATCTGGCCCTTGGGCGTCTTTGATGTTGTGATGGGTCTGGTTGAACTGGGAGGTGACAGTTTTCCTGGAATGTAAGAGCTGGGAGGCTTCTTAGAGATCGTCTGGTCCAACTCCTCTCCTTTTGTAGAAGAAGAAACAACCTCAGAGAGACGTAGGGGCTTGCTCAGTGTCCTCCATCAACTCAGTTTTGAGGTTCTTCTGGAGGATCTATTTTTCTTTGGGGAGAGGAGAATGTCAAATATCGGGAAGACACGGGGATGAGTCTTAGAAGCTTGGCCAAGCCCAGCTGGATGAGTTTGGCCTGGTAGGGAGGGGGATTAACTAACAATGATCCAGGCTGGGCCTGCCCCCCATCAGTTGTGCTGACTAAGCACCCCGTTTCCCTTTCCCCTGTGCCCCCATGAGGTGTCTTCCCCAGTTGCCTGGAGAAGAGAGCTCTTCCCTAGAAAGAGTAAGCCCCTGGTTACAGTCTTGTTGCCCTGCCCCGGGGAATCCTGGCCTTTGTAAGAGAGGGTGTGTATCTGGGTGACTGCTTTCCTCCAGTCCGGATTGCCTTTCTCTCTTCCCTCCTGACATTCCTTCTCCATCCCCACCCCCTTTCAGGGATTTCCTTCTCTGGGACACTGTGTTGTCTGGGGGCTGATTGAAAGAGCCCTTTTTACTGCTAGGGAATAGCTGATCTATAGCAGCATATGGATGGTGGGGAGGGATAAGGAGGAGCCAGTGTGGAATGGGGGGGTGGGGGGGGGATTGAGTATATTTGGAACCTGCTCTGGACAGTCTGTCCCTCCCCTCTTGACTCATAGAGTGTAAGACTCTTAGAATTCAGCTTCTGTTTCTTCCTTCCGGAAAGATCATAAAACCATAGAGTTGGAGGGAGACCTTAGAGATAAGTTAGTTCAGCCCCTCCCTCATTTTATAGATGAGGAGAACAAGACCACTTTCCAAAATCATGCCAGCATCGATAGCTGTAGAATCTGGGCTTCGCTGACCTCCTTCTCCCGTGCACTTTGGAGGCTCTGAGTTCTGAGCCTGAGAATCTTTCCATCATACAGCTTTCAGGAGAGTTTAGGTGTCCGGAAGACCTCAGCTCAGATACCTACGGCTGTGTTACTCTGGGAAAGTCACCCAGCCTCTCTGTGCTTCAGGTTCCTCATTTGTAAAATGGTCATAATCTAGCACCTATCTTCCAGGAGGATCAGATTAAGCAAATATATCCAGAATGCTTTGCAAACCTTAAGGTACAATATAAATGCCAGCTAGAGCCATTATCATCTGCCTGGCGTTCATTTTGGATCCTCAGCTTAAAAACCATTTCCTGTCTTGCCAGGAAGCACTGAGGCTCTGATACAATATCTCAAATTAGCATTGGATTTTTTTTGAGGGGGGGTAGTGAGGGGTGAAAGGAAGGACTAAAGAGGCTGGGGAGTGAGAAGGGCCTGCTGTGGGACGACCAGGCAGGATTCCGTCCCCATCCCTCTCTACCTCCTTTTTCCCAGGACAGAATGATGTCAGCATTTGGGCTTATGTAATGGCCTCATTTGGAAATAACCTGTTGCTGGGTAAGATAGGCAGGGATGCTGTGTGTGTGTGTGTGTGTATGTGTGTGTATGCATGCACCCTGTTCGAGGCAAATGCTGCTGCAAACCTGTGGGTTGGGTGACTGGTTGATCTGGGTGGGAGGGGTAAGTGGTGAGAGTTACAGAGAGAGTTCCTACGGAGCCTGTGCCTTTTGGTCTCTCTTCCTTGGTCTCTCTCTCTCTCTCACACAAACATTAATTTTTTTTTGATTCATCCCAGGCTGCCTGGCCGGCCCCTGGACAGCTGGTGCCTGCTTTCTTGCCATTTTCTGTTTGGGATCAAGTTGGGCCTGTAAGGGACTCTGGGTGCTCTTCTCACATTCCTCCAGAGGACTGGGAGGCATGGGTCTAGAGTCTCAGCTCTCGAAGGTATTGAGAGAGGCTGCTTGATCAAATGAGTGGAGCTGAGGAATGCTCTGCAAAGTCAGAATCCACACGTTTGTGTGTTTCTCTATGACAAACCTAACTCTGCTATTACTGCTATCTGTGGCATCTAGCAAAAAGCCTTGGGAGATCCTGGCCTTAGCCACTTCCTAGCAGGGCCCACTCCCTCTGCTGGCTTCCTCATCTCTTAAATAGAGATCATCCTCCCTGGCTACCCTCCCTGGGGTCACTGTGAGAAAAGCCCTTTATAATTCATCCTCATGAAGTTCCTGTGAAATGGGCTCATGGTGGACAGGTATGTTCTTTATCCTGTCTAAACTTTTTCCCTCCTGCTTCAGTCTAAGTCCACTTTCCCCTTTGAACTCTAGAGACTTGTCTGATCTTTCCAAACAGTCTTTCAACTTTAGACTTTTTGGGGGGGTGTTGTTGCACCCCCCAGTTCTGCAACTCCTCCTGTGTGGTGGAGGGGAGGCTTGCCTGGGCCAGCTCAGCAGAATAAGCCCCACCTCAGTCCTAAGCCAGAGTAAACACAAATTTCTCGATGGTTCCAGCCTCTTGCCAAGGCCTGCTGACCCTGCTTCCCTGCCAAGCTGAGGTCTGAGGGGTGTTGGCCTTTGGGGCCAGACCAGACTGGGGAAGACCAGACCAGACAGGCGAAGGCCACTCTCTGCCCTCTTCTCGAGTTTTAGAGTTGGGGGAGGAGAAGGGGGAGGGGAGAGATTGTTCCTCCCCCTCCTGTTTTTCTGAGACATTTAATGTGCTTGTTTTTTTTAAATTCTAAGAAGCTCAGAGTTGTGACATAGAAGCGCTAATAACGTGTTGAAATGAATTGTAGGTCTCTTGGATAACTTGGGGGTTAGGGGAGCGGCCCTCTTGTGGGCCTGGTTTGGCCTTTTCTAGAGAGGCCAGCCTGATCGGTGAGACTGGCGTCGCCCACTGGTTTGGGAATTGGGACACCTTGGTTCTAGTTCCGCTAAGTGTCTTATTTGCTTTTTAGAACAAAACTTTAAGATAGGATGGTTCTTATTTTATAAATGAGGGTAGTGAACCTGAGAAGCTAGTAACAATGGCCCCCACTGTAAACCATCAGTAGTACCCTGACTTTCTCTTTGCCTTTCTCTGTATCCCCAGCACAGTGCCCTGGCCTGCTAAGCACAGAACTAATAAGCTGACCCTAGGCTTTCCTCACAACAAGCCTGTGAGAATGGTGTGATCCCATTCTGTAGACGAGGAACTGAGATCCAGAGAGGTTTAAATGACTTGCCAGAAGTTGTAAACTTGGAAGGGGCAGAGGTCTGCAGGCTCCCAAGTCTGTTCTTTCTCCTGCATGGGGAGGCCTGATGCAGCTTGGGGATGTGTGTGTGTGTGTGTGTGTGTGTGTGTGTGTGTACCTGTCCATGAGTGTGTTTGTGTATGTGTGTGAAGGGGGTGGGGTGGGGGTGGGGAAAGATCACATAATGCATTTACCCCTTTGCTCCTTTCAGTGACCTGTCCACTCCCCCCTTGGATGAGAGAGGCCCAGGAGGGGATGTTGTTGGGTTGGGGGTAGGACGATTCCAGGTTTTGACCCCACCCACCCCAAGCTGGTTTAGTCTGGAACCTCCTCCCTTTCTCTTCCTCCCCCGCTGCTCCCAGGCCTGGCTCCTAGCAACAATCTCTGCCCCTTGGGGGGGTGGGGTGGGGAGAAGGCTCTTAAGCAACACTTGTTTTCTGCCCCTCCCTCCCAGCCCCAGGGTTTGACCTTTGCCTGATGCCTGGGCTGAGGAGTCTCTGATGGACAGCTGTCAACATCTGGCTAGGTCCCTTCCCTGGCGTGCGTGCGTGTGTGTGTGTGTGTATGTGTGTGTGTGTGTGTTGCTGAATTAGGTTTGGAACGGAATACTAGTGTGAGCTTCACATCTCCCAGAACTTTTCTCCCATGGTGGCCAGATTATAAATAGAATGAAAGAAAAAGGACCTTGACTTTTTAGAATTTAAAACTTTTACATTTGCATCCTATAGATTCTCCAAAAATCCCTCCTCACCTCCTTCTTTAAAATTAGGTGGGTGATGGACAACATTCCCATTTTATAGAAGGAAAAATAGGTCCAGGGAGGCTCAGAAAGACCGGACCAGGCCAGGCCCCCAGGGGGCTCTCTTGACTCCCAAGCTTCTCTACACTTCCGTGCTATTGATGGGGTAAGAGAAAACGGGCTTAGAGAATGATTCTCAAGAACGATGCTATTTTCCGTAGCTCTTATTCCTCACCTTGCTAGGGAGGGAGGGGCAAGTAAACAGAGTCTAGTTTTATAGAAAGAGAAGTTGGGTTTGGCTGCCTTTTGTAAAGATATTTGCCACATTTCTTCCCCCAGCCTCAGTTTCCCCATCTCTAAAATGAGAAAGTTGGATTGGCCGGACTCACTTCTTTCCAGTAGCATATCCATGATGCTTTTTGCAGTTGAGAAACTGGCTCTTGGAGACTCGAGGAGACTTCCCTGTGTCCCTTGGCTTGGAGGAGGGTCCAAGCCAGGATTTGACCCATGTCTCTGCTGTGGTTAGCACGCTTCCCATCTTGTCCCTAGCCCTGCTGTCTGATTCCAGCGGGTTGTGCCTTGAAGGAACACTCTGCCGTGTTCTTGTTTGCTACGAGGTCCATGAGGAGAAAGTCAGCTTAAGCCTATCACTACACAACAGTTCATCTTTCCTTGGAATCAGGAGGGTCCGGATTGGAGGCCAGACTCTTAGCTATTAGCTACACGACCATAGGCCAGGCACTTGACACTGAGCCACCGTTTCCTTGAATACAATGGAAAGGACTCTAGATGGTAGACAGCGAGTTCCTGGGTTTGAATCCCAGACCTTATGTTTGCTCTTTGTGTGAGCAAATCACTTTATTTCTCCAGGCCGAAGTTTCTTCATCTCTAAAAGAGGTGATTGGAATAGATTTCCATCTTGGAATTGGTGATCCTGATCAGTCAAGTCAGCTAACATTTATTTAGTACCTACCATGTGCTAAGTATTGGGGATACAAAGAAAGGCAAAAGATGGCCAGTTCCTGCCCTCTGGGAGCTTCTAGTTTGATGGGGGAGATAACATGCAAACCTGGATGTACAACGAAGATATTTACAGGGTAAATTGGAGCCAAGGCATTGATATTAAGGGGGATTTGGAGGTGGAATTTCAGCTGAGACTTGAAGAAAGCCAGGAGGCAGAGAGGAGGAGGTAGACCATTCCACATTTCAGACGTGGGAGACAGTCAGTGCAAATGCTTAGAATCAGCAGGAGTGTCTTGTTCAAGGAATAGAAAGGAGACCCGTGTCACTGGATGGACAAGAACCTGGACAGGACAAAGGTGGAAGAAGACTGGGAAGGTAGAAAAGTGCCAGGTGATGTTCTATTTGGAGAGCCACTGAAGTCGATTAAGTGGGGTGCAGCGGGGAGAAGAGGTGACAAGGTCAGACCTATGATTTAGGAAGATCAGCTGAATGGAGCTCGGACTGAAGTGGGGAAAGGCAGCAGGGAGGAGAACCAGCCGGGCTGTTGGGAGAATCTGGGCCTGAATTGAGGAGGGGTCTGTACCAATGGCGGCAGTGTCAGAGGAGAGAAGGGGGTAGAGAGAGGAGATGCTATAAAGATGGAAACCACAGGACTGTGGTCTCCAATTGGACGTGGGGGCTGAGAGAAGGAGGAATCAAAGATGATTCCTAGTTTTTGAGTCTGGATGACTGGGAGAATGGTGGTATCTGTGACAAAAAGAGAGGAAAGCTTAGGAGGGAAAGATGGTGAGTGAGTTTAATTTCGGACACGTTGAGCTTAAGATTCAAGATGTCCAAGTAGGCAGCAGTGCAAGGCTGGAGGTTGGGAGATAAGCTAGACCTGGAAAAATAAATCTGAGAATCATCTGCACGAATGTAGATGTCCAAAATGGAATCAGTGGTACTTGAATATTATTGTCCTCAGAGAGTGGCTGTGAGGAAGGGGCTCTACAGATGGTAAAGGGCTGAAGAAATAGGAAGAGTTCTTTTTCCACATCTTTGAACTTAATAGACTTGATAGAGAATTCCCATTAGAGGGAGAGGTGGTTAAGGCCCGGCCAGGCCAGGCTTGCTATTTGCTCAATTCTTATGAAGAGTTGTTGAGTTCATAAGGTCTGTGGACCCCCATCCCCTCAGCTCAATGATACCTAATGAGGGGGGAGGAATCAAGGGATTTTCCTTTGGAGATATTTAGGGGTTAGGGAGGTACACATCAGGCTACCTTTCATAGGCCTGAGAGCTAGCCAAGGGCTCCAGTACCTACACAGGCAAGATAGATGGCACAGTGGGACAGAGCGCTGGGCCTTGGAGACCTGAGTGCAGATTTGGCTTTGGGCACTTAGTTCTGTCACCCTGGACAAGCCACTTAACTGCTGTCTGCCTCAGTTTCCCCACCTGTGAAATGGGTGTAGCAGTGGCACCTACCTCCCAGGGCTGTCGTGAGGTTCAATTGAGGATCGCTCAATTGAGACTCAATTTGTACAGTGATTTGCAAACCTTAAAGTGCGACATAAATACTACTTATTGTCATTACGGGTGAGTCGGTTGAGGCCAAGGAGGGAGAAGCCCTGACTTCTGACACAGGTAGCAGGCAGAAACCGTGGACCACTGGAGTGCTAGGTGAGGCGATCCCGCTGGAGCTCCTTCTGCCGCTGCCACTGTGAGACCGAGCCGCATCGTCAGGGTGGAGTTGGAGTGTTCTGCTTTTCCCTCTATCTTGCTTCTGGAGGGAAGGAAGGACGGCTTTAAGAAGAAAGGAATAAATAGTGTCTCCACTGGATCATAGAATTTAGGGACCTTACGGATCTCGTCCAGCTCCCCCCCCCTTTTGCAGATGGGGAGACTGAGGCAGAGAATGGCCACATTACATAAAAGTCTTTGGCGTTGCCGGAAAAAGACCCTTGGGGCTCTGGACTTCTTCCGGACCAGGGCCCAGAATGGGTCTTAGGATCTAGAACTGGAAGGTGCTGTGGAAGTCATCAACCTGTCCAGGCCACAGAGGGGGAAACAGATCCGGAAGGGGGAAACTTATTAGGGTCTAGCTCTAGTGAATGTGGAAGCTGGAATTTGAACCCAGCTCTTCTACATCCAAATCCTGGCAGCCTCGGACACGTTAGTTTGGTTCTCCACAGGTGCTGGAGAAAACACCCCTAATCTAGGCCATGTTGGTTACCCAGGAGACCTGGCAAAAGAGTGGGGATGGCTTGGTGCAGCCCATCCCCCACTGCTAAGAGCACGTGGCCTATAGACAGTAAGGCTGGGACATCCCCTTTGTTTGTGTAAAGATAAAAACGTTCCTGTGATTGTTCGTGCCTATCAGCTGTTTGGGGAGGCTGAGGAGGGGGGTGAGGTGGAGTATCTTCTGGTCTCATGTGTCCACCCTCCTCCCTATCCCCTTTCCCAGGGGCTCAGCACCCAGTTCAGATAGCCCCTGGCTGTGACCCCACTCCATGCCTTGCCCCTGCGGATCTCCCGATCTTAAGGCTTGGAGGCCCTTTGGCTGGGCCAAGAGAGGTTCTGTAGTACTGCTGAAAGAATCCAGTATTTCCAAATTCTAGCCTAATTCAACTTCTTGAACTTCTTGGGGCCTTAATTCTGTCCTTTGGGGATACACAGAAATGGAACTGCATGGTCTCTAAAGTTCATCCCTCTGGGGTCACGTCCTGTCAGGCTGGGCCTGCCACCTCATTGTGAGTCATAGAGTGTGCAAGGCTTGAGCAGCCTAGAACTATGTATAAGGACATGATTTTACCACTATTGATTATGGACAGAGATCAGAAAATCCCAGGCTGTAAGGAGCATGTGGTATGGGGTCCCCTTTCCAAAAAACAATGTTCAGGGGGAAGGGGAAATTCTAAGAGACTCTTCTCATGACCTGGACTCCTCCCCCTTTCTCTCCTCACAGGGACAGAATCCTTTCGAGCTGGCCTTCGCCGTCAACCAGTCCAACCACCTGGAATCTGTCTTCAATTTTGAGTGCCCGACCCGCCCTGGTAAGCCCTAACAGATTGGTCTTCTGCCCAGTGGGCATGTGACTAGGGAGAACAGAGACAATTAGATGGATGTGGGGGGAGCATCAGGGCCTGGGGAGGTGTTAGGCACAGCTGGGGATGTATAGGGATGGTTAGAAGAATCAGGACCAGAGAATGTTGATGCTAAGAGCACCTACGGGGATGGAGGGGGAGAAACTGAGGGTGGATGAGGCTGGAGAAGCATTTGTCCCAGGTTCCTCGTTGCTTTAGCTAGTTCTGATTGGGGAGTCAGAGGGGAGAGTCCTGGAGAAAAGGATTCTTAGCTCTGAAGCTTAGTTATGAGAGTGGATGTTAGCCTCTCTTCCTACCTTTCCTGACCTCTTGGGGAGGGCCTTCCTTTGACTCAGTCCCCGCCTTGCCTCACCCTCTCCTAAAAATAGCTGGTGAGTCCTAGGGTCCTGAGCTCTTGTGGCCCTTACTGATGCCAAGTCCCCAGGGCAAGCTGGGGAAATCTCCAGATATAGGGAGATCCTGC
Organism: Trichosurus vulpecula; assembly: GCF_011100635.1. NCBI lineage: Eukaryota > Metazoa > Chordata > Mammalia > Diprotodontia > Phalangeridae > Trichosurus > Trichosurus vulpecula. The sequence goes on along the minus strand of NC_050573.1, from coordinate 58,296,813 downwards.
CTGACATGGAGTCCTTTAAATAGGGCCTGGAGCCCTCAATTCCCTTACCCCAAGGCTAGAGGGGGAGGTCTGGGGTGGGAGGGTGAGTCCTGACCAAGAAGAGCCCGCTGTTTACCTCTGTGCCCCCCCTCCTGCGGTTGGGGGTGTTGTGTGCCCCAGACATGCCCTCAAGCCAGCCCATCGACATCCCTGATGCTAAGAAGAGGAGCAAGAAGAAGAAACGCTGCCGGGCCACAGATAGCTTCTCTGGAAGGTTTGAAGGTGAGGCCAGTCAGTCCGGGCAGGGCAGGGTGGACGGATGTCTGTTGGGGCCAAGAATTCTGAGCCGGTGGTGAGAAGGGAGGGGAGGGGAGGGGGAGGGACTTGGGTTAGAGGCTCCCTGAGAAAGGAAGAGACAAGAATTTTAAGGAGGTCCCACCAGCAGTGTCTGTGGCAACAGTCCTCCCAGGCAGTGTGGTCTGGCTCAGGGTACCAAAGTCCTTTCTCTCTCTCCCCCAGATGTTTACCAGTTGCAGGATGAAATCCTGGGGGAAGGAGCCCATGCCCGAGTCCAGACGTGTATCAACCTCATTACGAACAAAGAGTATGCTGTGAAGGTAAGCCAGCTGCTGCTGCTGAGTGGGGGAGACACAACCAGAGCCTGGACAGGTGGGAGGCTGTGGGAAGGGAGCCTGAGGTTCATCCCAGAGGCCATTCCAGGCTCAGGAGAGTTGGGACTCATGAGGTGCCACCACCCAGTAGGGTGACCATTTTTAAAGTAAAGTTGGACTAAGTATTGAAGGACCCTTTTAGATTTGGTGTGTTTGAGACAGGGTCTCCCTTTGGAGGCCAGATATCGCTGTGCTCTGTGGCCGGCATCTTTGGTGGAATGAGCCTTAGGTACAGGTTTGTACTCCAGAGGCAGTTTCTTAGGTTGATCAAGGATTTGGAGAGGAGTGCTTGAGGAGAGCCCAGATTTGATCCAAATAGGAAAAAGTAGAAGTAAAATCCTGGAGTGAGAGGATGGGGAAGCCCCATGTCTGACTGCCGCTACTGAGGCTCTGTGTGATGCTTAGTCAGAAAACAGTAGGGGCCTACTCTCTGAGCTGTCCTCTCCCATCCCACCCGTGACTGGGCCTCCTTGGCTCAGACCCCTCTTCTGGGAATCCAGGTCACTGCACAGACCTTCATTACCAAGGGCTATTTACTGAAGTGCTCAGGCCCTGCACTAATAATAACTGACCAGCTTCTGATTGGAGCCCTGAGGCTCTCTGCACAGGCTTGGGCTGAGCCGCAGATGGGGATGGGGATGGTGATGGGGATGGGCAGCCCTGGAGGGGCCCTCCACTGGCCAGCTGGCCCTTCCTTTTCTCTCTTCCTTCTAGCTCTCCCCATCTCCTTTCTTTACCTCTTCATTCTCCCTATCTCCTCACTCATCCTCACCTAACATCCTTTCTTCCTTCTTTCTTTACCTCTTTATTCCTTTTCTCTGTCTCCCATCCCCCCATCTCCCCTCCTCTTCCTCTCTCTCTTTCTGTCTCTCCCCCTCCCTGTCTCCTTCCCCCCCCACCTCTCTCTCTCTCTCTTCCCCCTCTCCCCCTCTCTCCCACTCCCTCTCCCCGTCTCCCTCTCCCCTTCCCCCTCTCTCCCTCTCTCTCTGTCTCCCTCCCCTGCCCCATCTCCCTCCTTCTCCCCACCCCGTCTCCCCTCCTCTTCCTCTCTCTCTTTCTGTCTCTTCCCACCCTGTCTCCTTCCCCCCACCCAACTGCCTTTCTGTCTCCCTCCTCCTTCCCTCTCTCTCCCTCTTTCTCTCTCTGTCTCCCCTCCTCTCTCTCCCTCTCTGTCCCTCTCTGTCCCTCCCTCTCCCTCTCTCCCTCTTCCTCTCCCTCTCTCCCTTTCTGTCTCTCTCCCCTGCCCCATCTCGCTTCCTCTCCCCCTCCCCATCTCCCCTCCTCTTCCTCTCTCTTTCTGTCTCCCCCACCCCGTCTCCTTCCCCTCCCCGCCCCCCTCTCTCTCTCTTTCTCTGTCTCCTTCCTCCCTCCCTCCCCCTCTCCCTCTGTCTCCCCTCCTCCACCTTTCTCTCTCTCTCTTTCTCCCTCCCTCCCTGTCCTCCTCTCTTTCTTTTCTCTTTTGATACCTCTTCTCCCTCCCTTTTTTCCTTTCTACATCTCCTCTCTCTTCCCATCCCCCATCTCATGAACAAGAGGAGTCGATTTTGAGGCCTCTGGCTAGAGTAGGGAATCACAGTCTGCAGTGGGCAGATAGCCTGATGGGCCCCCCATCCATTGACCATAAGGAGCAGCTGGATGGTACAGTGGTTAGAGTACTAGGCCTGGACTCAGGAAGACCTGATTTCAGATCCTGCCTCACTTAATAGCTGTGTGACCCTGGTCAAGTCACTCCATCACTCTCAGCCTCAGTTTCTTCAACTGTAAAATGGGGATGATAATGCTAGCACCCACCTCCCAAGTTTGTTGTGAAGATCAAATGTGATTATAATTATAAAGTACTTAACACAGCTCCTGGCACATGGTAAGCGCCACATGACGTTAGATGTCATTGTTATTAGAGAACATAGTAAATCTGGGATCCACGGATCCCAGAAAAGGGGAAGCGGTATTTCCTGAGAGCCAAATGCAGAAGCATCAGGACATACAGGCTACTTGGATTCCAGCCTCCTGGTTGTGTAGATAGAGAAACTGAGGTCCAGAGAGGGGATGGGACTTACCCCGATGTCACAGAGGAAGTGAGCAGCAGAATCGTGCACTGAACCCAGCTTTCCAGACTTGAGTTTTCTTTATCTTTCTGCAGCAACAGAAGATGGGGACATCAAAGGTTAGGTCCTCCATTTAGGTCTGGGGAATTCCCTGTTCCTTCGGGGTCTGAAGAATAGCTTTTCTCTGAAAGCTAGAAATAGGTACACCTTTCACCAGAACTGCCAAGTAACTGTAGATGGACTAGTTTGAGTCTTGCTGGGACAGTGATGCAGGCAGAGTGGGTAAACTGAGGAAGAGAGAAAAGCTGAATGCTTAGAGGTTTGCCAGTTTGGCTGATTCCCAGATCGGTACCAACCCCTGAGGTAATAGGGAATTGGTTTTAAGTCTATATGTGTAGCAATTGGCTGGCTAAACACTAATATTGGCTGGGTTGCGGATGCCAACGGAAGGCTCTGAGTAAGAACTTCTGGGAAGTCTTCTATGCTACTGAGGTCCCAATGCTTTGGAAATGGACCTCCGTGTAGAAGGACGCAGCCTGTCCCCTCCTGAGTGAGGGCCAGGAGGGCCAACTGCTCTCTCCTCCAGGCTGTACTAAGGAAGGGATAGTGCCTGGCACCTGGCAGGCCCCTAATGAATGCTTATTGATTGGCTGGGCTCCTGTCAGGAGGAGGAAGGGAGGATTCCTAGGGACAGGAAGGTGAAGGGCCAGAGGGTTCCCCTACCTCCCACAGTCTGCCCAGACCAGGGGTGGGGAACCTGTGGTCTTGAGGCCACCTGTAGGCTTCTAGGTCCTTGCGTGCAGCCTTTAGACTGAGTCCAAGTTTTATAGAACAAATCCTTTTATAAAGGGGATTTGTTCTGTGAAGTTTGGATTCAGTCAAAGGGCCACACTTGAGGATGTAGAGGGCCACATGTGGCCTCGAGGCCGCAGACCTAGACCCTGCCTTGCCCTCCCTCCACCCTTAGCCAGCACTGAGGCCTCTTCTGATACCGACCTGGACCAGCTGTGTTTTAAAACAAGCCACAATGCCCTTGTCTCCTGCTGTGGAATTGTACGGAACGGAATGGGAAGTAGTTGACAAAGCAGTGTCTCTTAAAGAGTCTTACATTATTTGACCTCTTCCCTTTAGCTGGAGCCAGTGTCTGCCCCCTCCCCCAACCCTTTTTACTTTGCCAAACCCGGGCATGAAGCTGCCACTTGTCCCTCTTCACAAATACATAGGAGGAGAAGAATGATAAAAAGATGGCCCATGGAGGTTGTGTTGTGTCTTTCTAGGCTAGGTATGGGCAAGCATCTTCCCTTCCATTCTCATGATGTCCCTGAAGGGAGAGAGGGGAGATGCTGGTTACCACCCCCCCACACCTGCTTTTTTTTTTTTTTTGCTGAGGTCATCAAGCAGCTCGCCCACCTTCTTATAGCTGGGGTTGCCCCCCACCCAAGTCTCTAGTGCAGGGTTTCTTCCACTGCTCGGCGTACCTCCTGGCTCCATCTCTAGGTGCCATGGGTTGGAGGGTGGGTGCTGAAGGGAGATAGCCTCAGTGTAGAGATAAGGAAGTTCCCATGGAGGCTCTATCCCTTTAAGTGGCTTTCTCTGTCATAGGAACTGGCCAAGGGGTAGAGGCTAGGCTGCCCACCCCCTCCTCTTCTCCTCTATTGGTTGAAGAGCTTGACTTATGGGGAGGGGGGAGGCCAGCTGGAGGATGGCAGCTGCGGGGTTAGCGCTCCCCGGGGAGCTTTCTTTACCCGGCAGGCTCTGCTATGAAAGGAACAAAGCTTCCTTTTGCCAAGTCCCCATCATGGCGAGATTTCTCTCTCTCTCTTTTTCTGCGACACCTCCCCCCCACCCCAATCTGTTTCAAGATGGATGGCCCATCGATGGGGGAGGGTGGTGCAGAGGGTTCTTTTAGGGAAGAGGGGAGCATGGGGAGGGGCTTTCCCTTCCCTTGATGAGAAGCCTAGAGCAGTCCACTGTTAGAGAGGCTTCTGGCACCTGAGAGGCTAGACAGAAACACTGCACACATTTCTCCCCCACCCCCCAGTAAAATACGAGCACACATTCTCACATTTCCCTATGGGGAATCTCCATGGCAAGGGTGAGGGTTGGGGCTGCAGGGAATTGGGACTGGATCTGTCCAGGACCATCCACTGACCAGTGAATGGCCCAGCCCCTGCAGTGCTGGTTTGCACTTTGTTCAGGGAGGTGGAAGGATTGGGGTGGGGGGAGAGATAAGTATCTGCCTTTAGTCTTCTGGAGATGGGGGAGGAGGGGTCAGCACAGGTTCTGGGACTGATTAACTCCTGTAGAGGTTAGGGGAGAAAAGTGTCCTGCTGTTTTTCTCTGTGTATGGTTTTGGGAGACCCTTGCCGTTAGGGGTTTTTTCTTCTGCTGAGCATGACTGTGTGATACTTTATACTTAAAAGAGGCATCCTCATGGCATTGCTAGGTGTATGTCAGAGAACTTGGAGGTCCTGAGATCAGCGATTGTTCAAGGTCATACAGACAGCAGCAGAAACAGGGCTAGAAAGGATGGTTTCTGCCTGGAAACGAGCTTGGCGTCCACACTTAATCTGAGACCCTACCTGAACATTTGTTAGTGCTCCCCTGGCCTCTTCGTGGCTGTTTGTCATTTAATACCTCAGTTTCCCCATTAGTAACATGGGATAGTGGTGTTTAGAATCTGGAATGACCTCAGAGACAGAGGGCATAATCACATGACCTGTAATTCCTGGGAGTGTTTTGAAGGAAATGCTTTGTAAACCTTAAAAGGGTTCTATAAACCTGAGATAAAGTTCAGTCATTTGGTCCGAGTGAAAACTCCCATCTCTGAAGCGTTTTCTTCATGGCAGCCTGGTGAAACAGGGAGTGTGTATCGGCTTATTTTACTGATGAGAAAACAACCTCAGAGGTCAAATTCAATTGAACAAATGTTGGGTCCAGCACAGTTCTAGGTTCTGGAGATTGAAAGACCAAAACAAAACAGTCCCTGCCCTCAAGGAGCTTATAGTCTAGTTAAATAACTCCCAGAGCCTGGATTAAAGCTGACCTAGATAAGGTACCTACTATGTTCAGGGCATTGAGCTAAGCACTTCACAAATATTATCTCTTTGGAGCCTCATCACAACCCCAGGAGGTAGGTGGTGTTCTCACCCCCAATTTACAGATGGAGAAGGGGCCTAGAGAGGTGAAGTAGCTTGCCCAGGGTCACACAGCTAAGTGTCTGACACTGGATTTGAGCTCAGGACTTCCTGATTCCAGGGCCAGAGCTATAATTCCCCCAGCTGCCTGGGTCCTTTTCCTCCCGAGTCCTAAGTGTCGTTTGCATTATACCCCAGCGCCTATCCATGAACTTGATGGGGGTCCTGTAGTGAAACGAGTGATATCTTCATCCTTCCAGCAGGGATAATGACAGTCACCATAATGACAATAGCTAGCATTTATGGATCTTGTTCTGTCCCCAGGTCTGGAAAGGAAGAAAGGAGGCCAGTAAAAGCAGCGGGGTTGGCTCTGGACAAAACTGGACAGTTTGGTGTTTGCCCTCCTGTCTCTTCTTGTCCAGAGGCCCGGCTTATCTTAAAAGGGGAGGAACTGAGACTTCCAGTCCCCTTGCCCTGGAGATTTACATTTTAATAGAGAACTCTAAACATTTAGCTAGGAAGGAATAAAGAATATTTGCATTTCACGCCTGGTGATGAGCAGCAGGTCTGAGGGCCTTCCTGAAGCCACCCCTCTTCCTGTTGGGCTGTTTTGGAGTCCTTTGGGCCTGCTGGGCGGCCCCCAACTTCTTGGTGACTCCACCAGCCTTGCTCTTTTTCAGATCATCGAGAAGCGCCTGGGCCACATACGGAGTCGCGTGTTTCGGGAGGTAGAGATGCTGTACCAGTGCCAGGGACATCGGTAATGAATCCTTCTTTCTCCCTGAATCCCCACTTCCATCTCTCTGCCTTGGCTTCCTCCTATAGTCCTGTCCCATGTCCATACTGCATTTCTAAGCTTGCCTATTGATAAAGGCCTTCGGTTCTCTGATGGGGGTCATTTTGATGGGCAGGACCATCTCCACTAAGGTCCACTCCTCTTCCCTCCCCTGTTTCTAGCCCTAACGCAGTGAGGCTAGCTTCTACTGCACAGCCCCTTCCCCTAAAGTGTCAGGGAATTCAGATCCTCCTTCAGGGGCAAAGGCTGTGTATAAGAGGCTGGAATGGGGGGGATTGACAACTGAAGCACCTTCTCCTGCCCCCCCCTCCCTTCTTCTTTCCCTCCCAGAAATGTCCTTGAACTGATAGAATTCTTTGAAGAAGAAGAGAGATTCTACCTGGTGTTTGAGAAGATGCGGGGTGGTAAGTATTGGAGGATTCTGAAGCTGCGGGTGCATGTCTTGGGCTCTCCCCTTGATCCCGTAGGGCATTAGCACCCCATTCCTCCCTCTTCTCACCCCGCTCCCAACTCCTGACATGAAAGACTTAGGTTAAAAGAAGAGATGATTAAAATCCATGAAATCTTCAAAGAGAATAGAGGATTCTTTAAGGGGAATAGAGGACTCCCTTCCACAGCAGACTAGGAATAGATCCTCCTTAGATACTCAGAAGATGGGATTTTAAGAAAAAGATTGGGGCTGGACCTAGGATCTCATTAGTCTGGGACAGCGGTTCTCAAGCTTTTTGGTCTTGGGAGCCCTTTATCCGCTTGAAGATGATCAAGGACCCTGACCCACTACCCCAAGAACCTTCATTTCTGTGGGTTATGTCTTAGAATTATTATGAAAATCATTTTAACTTTGGTGGATCCTCTGGAAGTGTCTCACATATTGAGAACAGCTGTTCTGGGGCAGGAGTGTCAAACACTCAGCCCCCAGTACTCCGGAATGAGGCCCAAACCAGGGTAAAATACCATTTGGAAATAGTTAACAAAATAAATAGGAATACAATAAAATAGAGATGATGAGACTACATGTGGCCCACAGGGATCCTTGTATACTTGGTGGCCCCTATTTCTGTTTGAGCTTGATGCTCCTGGCCTAAGGAACTCCTGAATGAGGGAATGCCCCCAACGATGCAGGTAGCAGCACCTTCTTGGCATCTTAGGGAATTGTCAGACTTAGCAAAGTGGTTTTGTCTTGGCAGGCAGGCCGCTGGCTCTTCTGGGACAGGCTGGAAACGGGAGCTAGTTCAGGCAGGGCTTGGAGAAATTCCCATGTGATAGACCATAAAAGAGTCAGTAAGCATGGGGTTTTTTTTGAGGGTGTTCCAGATTCAGAGGTGCAGGATCTTTGATAGGGAAGGGTCCTTAGTGGGCATCTAGACAAGTCAAGCCAGCAGGCATTTAGTAAGTGTTTTCTGTGTGCCAAGCATAGGGCTAAGTGATGGGGATACAAAAAAAAAAAGGCAAAATCCATCTCTGGCCTCAGGGAGCTTACATTCTCATGGGAGAGATGATATCTTGTATCTTCTCCAGAGGGGCAGTGGGCTAGTAAAAGGGGGGGGGTGGTGAGGTTTGAGCTGAGTCTTGAAGGAAATAGACCAGATGAGACTAACTAGTCCCTGGCTTCCCTGCAAATCCTTTTTTCAGTATACCTAAGAATGGTTACTTAGCCTTTGCTTAGAGACTTCCAGTGTGGGGAGGGACCTGTTACCTGTCGGAGCAGCTGGTTTCACTCACAGAATTATCTGGTTGGGAAGTTCTTGCTGAGGTCAAGCCTAAACTGACTTCTTTGTCCATCTGTCCTGGTGCACGTTGGGGGAGAAGCGAGCCAGGTGTGGGAGAAGGGTGTCTGTAGTTGGGGTTAGACACCTAGAGGTGAGTCTCAGAGCTGCCGAGGGACTCTGTGACCCCAAATAAGTCACTGCCCCTCTGCATTTGAGCTTTCCCCTCTGGTAGAAGAGGGAGGGCAGGGATGGCCCCTCCTCTCCGTGCAGCGGTGAACCATAAAGTCCTGTGGATGGGAGGCATGATCTCCACAGTGGTAATGCTGATTCCCCTAGAGCCAGAAGATGCAGGAGGCAGGCTTGGTCACCTTTCTCAGTAGCATCCCAAGACGCAGTGTGTTTTAGTGGAAAGAGCACTAAACTCGGTGTCAGAGGGGACCTGTTTGAATCCCGAGACCCTTGTTAGCTGGATAATTCTATGCAGCACAGCGCTCTGAGCCTTGGTTCTCTCCTCTGAAAACAGGGATGATCACACTTGCACTGTCTGCCTCCTTGGGTGGTTGTGAGGAAAGCCAATAGAATGCACACCAACGAAGCTGTATAAAGGTGGCCTCACTGGGCTTCTAGGGTCCTGTGTGGGGTGGGAATGAGACTGGCCCTCCCCCATGACCTGTGCCTTACTGCCCTCTTCCCCTCTGCCCCCTGGCAGGCTCCATCCTCTCTCATATCCATCAGCGACGTCATTTCAACGAGCTTGAGGCCAGCATGGTGGTCCAGGACATTGCCAGCGCCCTTGACTTCTTGCACAATAAAGGTGGGCGATGTCAGGGTACAAGGGGAGGGGACTTGGGAGAGAAGCGGAGGGTCGGGCCAGAAGCCTGGGCCCCCTCCCTCTCTTTCCTCCCCTCTTTCCCACCCTACCCCTCCCAGCACCAGCCACACAGCTGTCTGCCTCCTGCTGAGAAGCTTGATGCAGGATCCCCTCCCCACCCCCTAATTGGAGGGAGCCTCAGGCCCCGACTCCTTAGGCCTCCTGAGAAAACCTAGCCCTGTCCTCCCTCCTCGACTCCCCCTTGACATTGCCTCTGCTGTCTGACTTTCCCCAGGGATTGCACACAGGGATCTTAAACCTGAAAACATCCTCTGTGAAAATCCTGACCAGGTGAGGAGAGGCTCCTGAGAGGAACCCTGAACCTGGGGGGAGGGGAGCAATGGGCCCCTTGGGCTGCAGACTCTAGAGCAGGGGCTTCTTGAGTCACCAACTCTGTGGCTGACTCAGAAGCACAGGCTGTCAGAGCCGGAAAGGCCCTTATCCATCCCCTAGTCTAAGGGCATTGCTTGGGGCAGGGAACCCTTTGGCAGTAGGCCTGGGGAGACCTCAGAATGTATTCCTTCTCAGAATCCCTTTTTTTTTTTAAGGCATAAAATAAAAAAACAAAGGATTACAAGTGATGTGAAATGTACTTATAAAGATATTGATAATAAATGTAATAAATTTTAAAAAGATATTTAAAACACAAGTTCACAGACCCTCTGGAGTCTCATGATGGACCCCTGGGGGGGGGGGTCTGTGGGCCATTGTGTAAGTGTCCCTGATGTGGTCCAACCCCACTTATTTTACAGAGGTGAAAGCTAGAGCTCAGAGCAATGAGGAGGCTTGAACCTAGGTCTTAGGACTCCCCGTTCCGTGCTCTTCCCATTGTAACATTCTGCTCCTGTAGCTGGCTCACGGTCTGAGTGCTAGGGTGCTGCTTTCCATCAGGTCTTGGTTTCTTCATCTGTAAAATGGGGGAGTGTGTGATGCCCCCTGTTAGAGCCTTCTGAGGACACTGTATAAAAGTGCTCTCCTGCTCCAAGGGATGCTGGGCTGGGTTGGGGTGCTCATGGAAAGGAGAGCAAGGCAGAGAGAGAGGTGCATGCAGCCAGGGGCTAACAGGAAAAAAAGAGTATCCCCGGTCATGGTGTCCTGGCAGTGTCCCAAGGCTGCCTGTGGTCTCAGGCCCACCTCCACGTTGCTTGGGGAGTTGAGCCTTTGTGGGGCTGCCCTGAGACCAGAGGGATGTGGAGCCGCTGGTGCGGGCGGACACCACCTCCTCTACTCCTGGCCCCTCTCACGAGGATGTGTCAGAGGCCAGTGGGCTATGACGGGGTAGGGTCTGGGGTGGGGAGGGCCAGTGGTTTAGTAGGAAAAAATGACGAACCTGGGAGGCAGGAGATCTGCAGTCAGGTCCCACCTCTGACACTCACAAGCTGGGTAGCCCTGGACAAATTCCTTGATCTCGGACCCTCAGTTTCCCCACTTGTAGCGTAGGAATGACCATACTACCCAAACGGCCCATCCCCCAAGGTGGACATGGGGAAAGTCCTCGAAGGTCTGACGAATGCGCTTGGAAGGGGAGGGTGTTCACTGAGGGCTGGGGTTCCTGTGTTTCATGTACCTGCCTGTCTCCCACTCTCCACTCCGGCTGCCAGGTTTCTCCAGTCAAGATCTGCGACTTTGACCTTGGCAGTGGCATTAAGCTCAATGGTGACTGCTCTCCCATTTCCACCCCAGAGCTGCTCACGCCGGTAAGTCCTGCTCACTACTGACCTGCATGGGGGCAGTGAAGGCAGCTGCCCTGGGCTGTTTTCGCTGGGCTTAGCAGGTGTGTGATACTTGGTCCCCAGAGGTGGAGGCAAGAGTTGTCCCTCGGCCCCTGGCCTGTCTTTGAGGGGTGCCCTGAGCTAGCCTGTAGGTCAGCTGGCCCATGGGTGGTGAGGCTGGGAGGCAAGTGCCCACCCTGGCCTGAGGGGTTAGGAAACCCTCTACTCTGCCTCTGCTTCCCTCCATTGTCCTGGCAGCCTGCACTGTGACTCTGGAGAGTCGGGGAGAGAGAGGGAGCCAGGGATGATGTGGATTTAAACTGAGTAGGCCAGTACCATGAGGTCAGGGTCACTGTAGCTCTAAGCTGGATGGCTGTGTGGCTGTCTGTGCCTGGGAGCAATGACCACTGAGTTTTAAGGGAGGGGGCAGATCAGGATCCACTGGGGATGCTTTGGCCCCGGGCTTCCCAGCTTGCTGGCTCCTCCTGGGCCATTCCTGTGGGATGCTGGGCTCAGCATTGCCCTCGCCTCCTCTTTTCTCTGGGGCTGTAACTTGCCCTGCCCCCATGGGCCCCAGAGTTACATAACACCCCCATTCCTGGTTGGCCTGGAGCGGAGCCCAGCAGCATGGGAGGAGCCAGAGGGAGAGAGAGAGCTTAGGGCTCGCCTTAGCAACAGCCGCTCTGATTGGGTGGGAGGGTGGGGCCCCGACGCTCAGGGCACCCAGAAATGGGTCAGGCGAGGCTTGGGCAAAGGGAGGGAGGAGGGGCTTTGAGGCACTGGGGCACCCCTGGGTGCACATATGTGTGTTTGGGGTGGGGTGGCGTTGAAAACTGAGAGATGGGCGGGGTTTTAGAGGGAAGACTTGAGCTTTGGTTGGCTCTGTGTGTCTCCTAGCCCTTCGGTTCCATGAAATCCCTGCCCACCAGCCACTTGGCACCCATCCATCCCATCCCGCCCCACCCTTTGGTTAAGGCCAGAGTTTGGGGGTTGTCCCTGCTCTGCCCCCCAATGCCAGTAGCCTCTGACACAACCTCTTACCCTAACCTTCCCCTGGAACAACAAAAGCAGGGGAATAGCCCACAGAGAGCTCCCTGGCCACTGCCTTACCAACCTGTGCCTCCCACTTGGGGCGAGGTAGGCACATGGTTTCACAAATTTGTTCGGTGCACCTTCTGGTGCTAATTCTCAGGTGGATAAATTGAGGCCAAGGGGCGATTCCAAGAGGGAGGTGGCCCCTGACCAGAGTCCTTTTTTGAGAAGGGGTCAGCCTTACTCCTGCAGGGGCCAAGGAGGGAGCTGAGCCCCTCCTGCTTGGCCCTTCCGCCCCTCCCCAAGGCAGAATCCTTGGCTGGAAGCCCAGTCTGGGCGGGGAAGGAGCTGATGCAACCCAGTCCTGCTGGGTAGGGAAGGTGACTCTCCCAGCTGGAGCTAGGACAGCCCCTCACTCCCCCCATGCTGCTGGGCCTGGCATCTCAGACAATCTTCCCCTCTCTGGCACAAAGTTAGGCTTTGTCTCGTAGAGCAGGGGCTGTCTGGGTAGAGAAGTAGGGGAGAGCTGCCCAGCCCCCCCTCTTCTCCCCATCAGGCTTCCTGTCTCTCGTGCGCAGAGGGCCTCCCTCTTCCCCTCCCCCTCACGGCTCTGGGGAGGCTGGAAAGTCCCCGTGGCTGGCTAGCGCCGGCTCTGCCTTAACCCCTTGTGTGCCTGCTGGCTGGCTGCCAGTGGAAGGGACCTTAAGAAAGATCAGACCCTCCCTGGCTGTGTGCTGTCACCCCTGGGCTTCAGTCTTTTTATCTGTAGAATGAGGGGGCGGGCAGTTAGATTTGATGGTCTCTTGGAGCCCTTCCAGCTCTGCCTCCAATTCTGCGCTTTCTGGAATAATTCCTTCGTTAGTCTGGCCGTAGGTGTTGATTGGCTCCTGGCACTGTGCAAAGTGCTGGGGGTACAAAGAAGGGCAAAAGACAGTCCCTGCCCTCAGGGAGCACCCAATCTATGTACAAACAGAAGCTATAGGCCAGAGAAACAGGAGATGACCCACAGAGGGAGGGCACTACAAGGAAGAAGGGTCTGGAAAGGCTTCTTGTAAAAGGGGGGTGGGGCGGCATAGCTGGGCCTTGAAGGAAGCTGGGAGGCCGAGGTGAGGAGGGAATGGGGCCACCAGAGAAAATGCCCTGAGTCAGGCTCATTTTAGTGAAGACTCTTAAAGCCCAGGCAGGTTATGTGACAAAGCCACCCAGCCTCACTCTGATAATAGGTGGTGATGCCCGCATGTGAAGAGAAGGAAGGATAATCACAGTCCTAATGTCCATTTAAAGGTCGGCAAAGACATTTACAGATGCTATCTGATTTAATCTCCTGACTCCCAAGCCAGTGATCTTTGTGGTGCAGGTCCCCCTGTCTTTGAGTCTCCCATGACAGGTGCCTGTGAATGGCACACTAAAAGCTAGGACCTGATCGTTTTGTTTTTGAGGCGATTGGGGTTAAGTGACTTGTCCAGGGTCACATGGCTAGTAAGTGTCTTAGGTCACATCTGAACTCGGATCCTCCTGACTTCAGGGCCAACACGCTATCCACCATGTCACCTAGCTGCCCCCATGCCCCCCAGGACCTCTTGTAAAGTTGTCCTTGCTAGTGGGACCGAGCAGGCCTTCTAGAGGCTGCTGGGCCTTAGGAAAGTTGTGAGGACTAATTTTTTCTTTCCCCACCTGCCCCAGACTTCCTGCTCCCCCAGTTCTCCTGCAACATGGTAAAGGCAAAGTAAAAGGCATGTGCCAGCCTGCAGGCTCTTGATGCCCTGGCCAGTTTGTGAGCCTAGAGGGTGAAGGGGAGGTGGGGTAAGACTTCAAGGGCAAGGAAGAAAGAGGTGGAGAAAAAGGAGGAAGGAGGCTGGGCCAGGACTCCTCTCAGGTGTCCCTTTTGGCTCCTATCACAGGCACAGGGAGTGGCTTTGAGAAGCGTTGAAGGGGAGGCTAGAGCACCGCATGGTTACATGGTCTGTAAGCACCCCAGAGCAGGGCTTTTGCCTTTCTTGGGATCCCCAGTGCTTGAGATAGTGCCTGGCACACAGGCAGTGCTTAAAAAGTGTCTCTACTGTTGTTATCCCAAGAGTGAAGGGGCATCCCCAAGGACAGGTAGAAGGGAGATTCAAACCCAGGTCTTCAGACTCCCACATCTAGGCCTCTAACCTCCCGTAGCACATGCTCCCTTCTAGCCCCACAGGAGGACTTAGGGCCCAATGTAGGGTCATATGTGGGTTTGGTGCCATCACTGGTGGGGTCAGCAGAATGGGGTTAGGCAGACGCTCGATGGGCAGCACAGAGAGTCTGTGTCTCGTTGGAGAGACAGAGATATAGAGCTGCAGCCGCACTCCTGTGGGACCGTAGTCTCTTCTTCCACTTTGAAAGGGAGGCTGATGCCCCCAGGCCAGAGGCCTGACTCTGGGCAGACCTGGCCAGTGTGCCTGGGGCTCAGATGAAAGTAGATGTGAGAGACAGAAGGCCACAGGATGGAGAGCTGGAAGGGACCTTGGAGGCCGTGGCATCCCATCCCTCAGAGGCTTTGCTCCAGTACGTTAAAGTGTGCATGGTTACAGGTATTATCCCCATTTCATAGACTGGGGAAACTGAGGCTCAGTCAGCCAGTGAGTCAGTCAGCAAACATTCCCTGCATTGAGAGACCTGGTTTCAAACCACACCTCAGACACTTGGTAGCTGTATGGCCCTGGGCAAACCACTTCAGCTCTGCCTCAGTTTCCTCATTTTAAAATGGCATCAATAACAACTCCACCCTCCTAGAGTTATCATCATAATTAAAAAAAAAAGGATAATGTGCATGAAGTCGTTGGGTAGACAGAGTACTGTGCACGTGCCAGGTGCTGTTGTCGTAATGGTGATCATAAAATTAGGAGGCTGGATCAGAGATTATTTCCAAGGTCTCCCCAGGAAGAAAAATGGCATGCCTGACAGTCACCCAGGAGACTTCACATCCAGGTCCTCTTGCTTCCACAGTAGTTGGGAACACTCGGGCTTCTCACCCCACGACTCCTTGGCCTGGCATTCGAGGCTTTGCCCAGTCTGGACTCAACCATCCAGTGTAGCCAGACCAGCCTTCCAGTTAATTGTCTCCTGGATACCTGTGCTGTCTGTCCTGCCTTTGTGCCTTTTCTCTCTCTCCTCCTCCTCCCTTTTTCTCTCTGTTTATCTTCATTATTTTTAATTGCCATCTCCTCTGAGAAGTCCTCCCTGACTGCCCCGTAGCTCCTGATGCCAGGTCCTTGGCACCTCTAGTCTGAGACCGTGGGTCCCCTCTTTCTCCATTTGTCCTTTCTCTCCAGCTAGAATATGGACCTGTATAGGACAAGGGCTGTGTGGGGGTGGTCTAGGGAACCCAAATATCCAGCAGGGTTCAAACCCCGCCTGCCATATATGTTAGCCTGAATAAGTCTAAAATGAAGGGACTGACCCTGATCACCACCGCGACCCCTCTGGTGCCGAGTTCTGAGCTCCTCTCCCAGACCCCTGTGCCCTGCACTTCACACATCTTCGTCCAGTGTTTGCTGACTCGGCCAGGCCAGGTCTAACCCTGCTCCCTCCCTTCTCCCTCCCAGTGTGGCTCTGCAGAATACATGGCCCCTGAGGTGGTGGAAGCTTTCAACGAGGAGGCCACCATCTACGACAAACGGTGTGACCTGTGGAGCCTCGGGGTCATCCTCTACATCCTGCTCAGCGGCTACCCCCCCTTCGTGGGCCACTGTGGCAGTGACTGCGGCTGGGACCGGGGCGAAGCTTGTCACACCTGCCAGGTGAGGGCCCTGGCACGGCCATGCCCCCTGGCATTTCTTCAGTGCTTGCTGGGTTTCTGAACTCCTTACTCATTGATTCTCCCTCTGATCGTCTGGGATTTTGATCGTTAAGAAATTCACACAAGGGGGAGCCAGAATTGAAACCTTTCTCTTGGCCCTGTAAAAGCTATTTCACAAAATGCTGGTGCTAGAAGGGTCCCATGTAGCCATCTTCTTCCCACTTTTCATTTGTCACCGAAGGACCCTGGGATCCAGAGAGCCAGCCAGTCATACATGGCTCCTGAGCTGGGATTGAAATCTCAAGCTCGTTCGACTAAAGGCACCATCCACCACCACAGCAGGGACCAGAGAAAGACACACACATACGTTCACACTCAGGGGGCAAGAGAGAGGGATCATGTACCCCAAAGTTTCCTCTTCCCCAGCTCCCTCACCTATCCCCAGTGACACATACAGTGTCCAGACCTCCCGTGGGGTCCACAGTGGGGCTGTGAGTCAGGGGCTAGGGTTCTTAAAGTTATTGGGTAATTCCTCAAGTAACCTCATCTTGGGTCTCTTCCCTCTGGTCTTGTCCCCAGAACATGCTCTTTGAGAGCATCCAGGCAGGCAAGTATGAGTTCCCCGACAAGGACTGGGCCCACATCTCCTTTGGAGCCAAAGACCTCATCTCCAAGCTGCTTGTCCGGGATGCCAAGAAGCGGCTGAGTGCTGCCCAAGTCCTGCAGCACCCCTGGGTGCAGGGGGTAAGTGTTGCTGGGACTGGGAAGTAGCAAAGTGTGCCCCTTGCATTCCAGGTGGTGACGTGCTTGAACTTGGCGAAGGAGAGGGAAGAGTCAACTACCCTCTGAATCTTTAAGGGGACAGAGGGGCGCGAGGGTGGTTCTCAACCCTGGGTTCTACTCAAGGCATCGTAGAATTACAGAATGTTAGAACAGGAAGATACCTTTTCAGATGAAGGAACTGAGCCCCTGAGAGGTTGTGACTGATGATAAAACTTGGGAAAATCAGAATGGCTGGGAACCACAAGCTCGTCTGACTTAGTAATGGGTAATAATAACTCCTCACGTTTTTATAGGGTTCTGAGGTTTAGAGTAGCCTTGTGAGGTGGGTAGTCTAAGTGTCCCCATTCTACAGATGAGAGAAATTGAGACTCATATTGTGTGGTGATAAAGGTGTTGAGAAGCCAGGATGAGACTTCCACATGTACCGCCTGATGCCAAGCCCGGTGTTTTTTCCCCATGATTCTGTGCCAGCTCTTAAACTTTAAAGGAGAAGGGACCTTTAAAAGGTCATCTCATGGGACACCGGCCCTGGAGTCAGGAGGACCTGAGTTCAACTCTGGCCTCAGATACTTGACACATGTACTAGCTGTGTGACCTTGGGCAAGTCACTTAACCCTAATTGTCCTGCCTTTCCCCCTGCAAAAAAAAAAAGGTCATCTCATATCCCTCTTATTTTACAGGTTAGGAAACTGAGGCCCGTTGAAGCGACTTGGCTGGAGTCTTTTAGGGAGTAGATAGATGACTGTTGCTCTATTTAATTCAGCAGACAGTGATTGGCTTGGGGGGTGGGGGGAGGGGGAGGTTCTACCAGAGTCTCCATTGTCATGGAATTTGTACATAGTTGGTGGCACTTTGTCTCTCCCATTGGACTGTAAGCTCCTTGAGAGCAGGGATTCTTGTTCTGACTTTCTTTGTTTAACCCGAGCTTAGCATGGTGCCTGGCAAAGAGGAAGTGCTTAATAAATGCATGCTGGTGGACTTGAATTTGGTCACTGTTAGAGCTACAGGAGGTGGAGAGCCCATGGTGCCGTGAAGCAGCTGATTGTGTGTTGTAGTTAGAGCTTTAAGAGTGAGACACACACAAAGTGCCTTGGGAAGATGGGCTGGAGGTCACCACCAGCTGCTGGGGGTTGGGGTTTGGGCGGAGCATGGGGAAGACTTTTTGGAAGAGTTTTCACAAATGAAAATAAGCATCTGAGTGGCAAGGGACCTCACGATATCTAATGTAGCCCACACCTGGTCAGTGAGTAATCCTCCAGACCTTGCCTGATGACCTCTCATGAGAGGAGGCTGCCCAAGGACTCCCTCCCACTTTGGGGTACCTGCAATTATTAGGAAGTTGTTAAGCTTAGATCTGCCTCTTGGCCTTTTCTCCCCCCTCCTCACCCCCATTGCCGTTTGCTCCCCCAATCACTTTCCTCTAGACACTGGAAGAAGGGCAGCCCCAAAAGCTAGTGCATTCCTTGACTGCATGGGGGTGTGACAAATGATCAGACCATGCATCAAGTACTGGGCACCCATCTAATCGGGTTCTTAACCTTTTTTGTGTCCTGGACCCTTTTGGTAATCTGGGAAAGCCTAGGGACCCCTTCTTAGAATAATGTCCTTAAGTACATAAACTATATAGGATTATGAAGGAAACCAATTATATAGACTTAAAGATTATCATTTGGTTTCCCATTCAGGTTTATTTGACTCCTTGTCTCTAGGGTCTGTTTAGATCCTAGGGCCAATCCAGTCCCCCCATTTAACAGACGAAGCAACAGACTCAGAAGGGGTCAGATGCCCAGGATCACACAGCTAATTAGTGTCAGAGTTAGGATTTGGGTGCAGGCCAAGGCCTGATTCTCAAGGCCAATAATCAGCATTCTCCACCGTGCTGAGTAGTTAGAGATGTCAGAGGAGAGAAACAGTTAATAATAATGTCTCTGAAATAGAGAAAGTTATCCAGAAGGAGGAAAACAAAGACTGTAAGGAAGGTCTTCTGGTTTCCAGAGAGCAGAGAGGCCTACTGTCCTAGGCTGCCTCTGAACAATAGGCCCACACTCCTGGCTAGCAGTGGTTCTCCTCCATCCCACTGAACATGTTTATCACCTGCTGTATGTCCAACCCTGTGCCAGGGGCAATGGAGGAGAAGGCTCAGTCCCTGCAGGTAAAGGTCTGTTTGGGGGAGAGAAGGCTCATAAGCACAGGAAAAAAACAAATAATCCTAGGTCATATTTGCTGAACAAGTGGGGTGCCTAGATAGCGCTCTGGAGGAATTCATGGGGTTGGGAAACTAGGGAGTGTGGAGGTTGGCCAAGGTGCTCACGGAAGTTCTGTTGGAGGCCCTTGGACTTGGGCTGGACCTTGGGGTCCGAGCACAAGGTGGAAAGGAGAAAGGGAGAAGGGATGGCCCAGCTAGCGACCTCACTCAAAATCTTGGGTTTCTGTGACAATGAAGTTCCAGGCTGGTCTAGAACAGTGATATGTGAGGCTTGCATTTCTTTTTAAAAACTACTTGTTGAAGGAGAGATTAGAAAGGTGAAGTCTGAAGACATGAGAAGGCCCCAAAGCTGTCAATAGGTCTGAATGATCAGAGATTTAGAGCTGGAAGTTTCCTTGGTGGTCTTGCAATCCACCTCCCCCATTCTTCCTTTTGAGGAAACTGAGGCCCAGAGTGCTTAAATGATGTCCCCAGGGTCACGTTCAGTATTCAAGTTTAAGTCTTCCTGAATTCAGGTGTATCCACTCTACACCAAGCTAAAAGGTACCTTAGGAGGAATTTTACCAAGAAGGAAACGGAGACTCGGCTGATTTGCCTAAAGTCACAGAGGTATATAATAAGTGGTAAAGCTGGGCTTTGTAATTATTGGTCAGAATGGAGGCCACCTTCCTAAAAAGAGATCTTTAAAAAATAAAATAGAAAGGACGTCTGTGTTAAAATCTATCACACGTCACCCCCACCCAAATCTGGGGGTAGGTCCAACCAACATTGAGACTTCTTTGAAATGAAGTAATTCTTTGTATGACGATTTTAGTTGGGTTTTTGGACCTCGCTGTGCCTTGGGAAGCTTGCTTCCAGTCTTCACTCTGTGTGTCTCCTTGTCCGTTGCAAGCTGGGGGCTTAGAACAAGTTGCTTGACCCTTTTTTCGCCTCAGTGTCTTCATCTGTCACGTAATTTTAATTTAAGTCTAGAAACAAAGCCTTTGTGACTTTGGACAGGTCGCTCAGTGCCCAAGCCTCACATGTCTGTTCTTTTCTTCAGTGAGGGGACTGAAGTAGATGATCTCTTAAGATCCCTCCTGGGTCTAAAATTCTGTGAATCTAAAACATTCCTGGCTCTGCAAATGTTAGGAAGTGCTGCCATTGGGGGAAATGTCTGATGATGTTAATCCTTTAGGTGTGCGCAGTAACTCAGCTTCTTTCTAAATTGCTTCCCAATGCATTTTCTCATTGGATTGCCAGAGTGCCCTGGGGAGGTGGGTGGCGAAGTCCCAGGGTCTCCTCTCCGCTTCCCTCCTGGAGAAAGGACTGACACCCATATTATGGAGGGACTGGCCCAAGGTCACAGATGTATTAGCGGCAGAGGTCATAGTCATAACCTTTATACACACACCCCTTTGTGATTCACAGAGGGCTTTGTTGCTATCACCCTGTTTGCTTTTCTTATTCCAACTCTACAGATGAGAAAAATGAGAGAGAGAGAGAGAGAGAGAGAGAGAGAAAGTGCAAAGGGAAGGGATCTGTCTTAGGTAACAGAACTACAAAATGACAGGGTCAGGATTAGAACTTGTTCTCTGGCACAAATTTTCTTGTTATTCTTTTCACCGAAGCTCCTGGGGGCTCTCTGTTACCTCCTAAGGGCAATGCCCCTCCCCCAGCTCGGCCTTGAAGGACCTCTGGGTCTTTGAGCTACAAATCCAAGGAGGTCATAGGTCACAGCCGCCTTCTCAAGTTTTGAGGTTGCAGAACCACCCCGTAACCATAACCAGTTAAAGCAGGCTCTTCGGCCTCAGGAGTGACCGAGCCCCTAAGCTCGCCACCAGCCTGGCCTATGACTAATGGAGGTCCTGTGTTCTCGTTGCAGTGTGCTCCGGATAACACCTTTCCCACTCCAATAATCCTGCAGAGGTGAGACAACCCCTACCCCTCTGTGAATCCATCTTTGAGTCTTGCTCTGGAGAGGGGTGTATGGTTCTAGGCCTGTCAAGGGAAGGAGGCCATTCTTAGTTGGACTTGACTTGAAGACTTGTCCTCCCCAGAGGTTTGGGGACAGAAGATGCCGGCTCATTCAGTGCCAGTCTTCAAAAGGCTTTGTCCTGGTTAGAACTGAGGAGCTTATTCCTAAAGTGGAGGCTTTGAGCCTTCTGAGGCAGCAGTTGAATATTCCTAGTGGCTGGTTTAGCCCAGTGGTTAGCACCCTGGAGTAATGGCACCAGAATAGGATGGTGACTTTCACTTGGTTTTCTGGCCTTACATCTGGACCCCTGGTCCCAGCTCCTTTTTCAATGTGTTACCTGGGTTTTGAGGAAATGTAGGTGGGAGTACTCCCTGCTGTACCTGGAAGGCACCATTTCTCTCAGAGTGGCATCCTTACCCCCCCAGTGAAACCCCACAATTCTAGCAGTGGAGGGCTGGTCATGGGAGGCAGTTGGGATTGCTGAATTAACCTTGACTCTTTTTTTCCACCTCCTTTCATCCCCTAGAAACAGCAGTGCCAAAGAACTCACCTCTTTTGCGGCAGAGGCAATCGCCGTGAACCGCCAGCTGGCCCAGCGTGAAGAAGATGAAGAGGAGGAGGAAGAAAACCGACCAATTGTCATCAAAGCTACCTCATGTTCCATGCAGCTGTCGCCACCGTCCAAGTCAAAGCTGGCCCAACGGCGGCAGAAGGCCAGCCTGTCCAAGGCCCCACCAGCCCCCCAGCACCTGGTCAGCCCTTTGGTCCTGGTCAGCGACCACATGTAGGCTCCAACCAGGTGGCCCTCCAGCCCTTCCTGCTCATTCATCCCTTGAGGTTCGGTGGGGTCGGGTTTGGTTTTTTAAGCTGTTGCCAGCCGGCGATCACTCCCTTCTCTGGCTGGTTTCCAGGGAGTTCAGCTGACCTTGGGAGTAGTTTTTTTTTTATAAACATTTTTTAAATGGTCTAATGGTATTTACCAACAAAGCAAGAATGCGGCACACACCCCAGGCACGCTTAAAGGGCGTGTAGCACACTGACATTTGTGGGTCCTTTTTTGTTGTTGAGGGTTCCCTCCCTTCCTACGCCAAAGGATGCGCTGTAAGCTCAGCTCACCCCATACTGTGAAAGACGGTCAGTCAGTTGTGTGAAAAGGCGCGTGGTTCTCCGTCCCCTGCCCGTCCCCCACCCCTCGCCTTTCCCTTGCTCCTCTCCCAGATCGAGTGTAGAGAATCAGCCCAGAAGGAAGGCCTATTTTCCTAACTCAAGAAGCTTTTCAGTCTTCCAGAGCAGGTGATGGGCGCCTGGGTAGGAAAGCGCACCTGTGTAGTGGGGGGAGAAGGGAGGAATGTTTTCCCCTCCCCGCTCCCCTTGCCACTGCATATATGCATATTTTCTATATATGTATATACATATGCATATTCTACATATGTATATATATAATATATAAAATTCATTTTGCATTCATCCAGCCCTGTGGGAAATTCTCAGTATTCTGAGGAAGTTTCCCCACCTGGCCTGTGTACAGTGTTGAGAAAGGAGTGTGGTCCATGCCTAACCTCCAGGTGAAATGTTAACCCACTCCAGATAGAATAGCCTTCCTGTCCTCTCCCGTTCTTCCCTCCCCTACCCCCAAGCTCTCCTTTTGGGGTCTTGCTTGGAGCTCACCTGGACATGTTGGCCTTAGAGCAGTAGGATCCAGGAGGGTGAAGTCCTGAAGGGGAGGTAGAGCCCACACCCAAACTGGGCCACTCCTATGGGGCTCTCCTCTCCCTGTCCCTCTAGGTCTCTCCTTCCTTCCTCCCCCATCCCATCCTATCACTGACTGGCCAGAATGTAGTCTGAGAGCAGGGTAGTGACTGGCTTTCTCCCTTTCTCATCCCCAACAGGCAAAATTCCTCTTCCCATGCCCCCATCTCCTGGACAGACAATCTGGGTCTTCTGCAAATTCCCTTTTTTTTCCTGGAGCCCCATTACGTATTGGCCTCCCTGGGGGAAGCAAGTGTACCTGACTGCTGATGATAGACAAGACACTGCTGGGAGGTGTTGGGATCCTGGGCTCTGGTCTGGCCATTAATATACGGGTGACTCCCACGTTCCAGGAAGGGAGGAAGGAGGAGAGCTGGCTTCCCCATGTTCCCTGGGGTTGTTGTTGGCAACTCCTGTGGTGGGTGTGTGTGTGCTGCTATGGTACCTGGGTAGGGCAGCCCCACCCCTACCCCCCATGCCCTGGTCAAACTTGTGCCAACCTGTGGTAGGACAGCAGACAGTAGGGATGGGGCTAGAACAAGGGGGGAAGCTTTATTCACCTTCATCGGCTGGAACAGGCTGCTCAGGTGCCTCGAACATGGGCACCTGGGCCCCAGGGCCTAATGTGCTCATTTTCAGGCCTCAGGATGAGTGGGGCCTTGACATGCCCACCGCCTTCCCCTAAGTTTGGAGTTAAGCCCAGAACAGGCAATTTCAGTCAGTGGGGATAGACTGGGAAGATGTCCCTCATCTTCTCCTACCCCACACTGAAGCCTGAAGTTTAAACAAACTCCAGCCCCCAAGGGGAGTACTTAATTTGCCAACCTTCAGGAAAAAACAGCTTCTAGTTTCCTAATTGGCCTTTGGGTGTCTTGGATCCTGGGGCTCAGCAGATCCAGGGCTCTAGGCAGATATCTGCTGAAACCTTCCAACCAGGAATTCCTCTAGAGAGACTTGGTGTCTCCTCCAGGTCCATCTCCTCTCCAGCGCCATCCTGGATTGAGAGAAACCCTCCCAGAAGCCAGGAGAGGGCACCTCTATGGATGGGCGTTTTCCTCCCACCCCACCTTTGGATTCTGGGCAGCGATAAACTATGCAATACCAGTTCATTCTTACGTATGCATACATATATATACATATATATATATATGTGTGTGTGTGTGTGTGTGTATATATATATATATACTTTTTCCCAGTCAGGGAGGTGAAGATGGTGGGACGTGTTTAGAGAGAAGTCCTCAGGTTTTCTTTATAGTCAGTTCCCCTAAGCCTCAAATAGCATTTTTCTTGTTCCCTCAGTCCCCATTTCTTTGCTACCGAAGCCCCCCTTCTAGCCCTCGGCCAGAACTCCCTTGAATAGTCTGGGTCACTCTGTGTGAGTTTTGTCCCATGCCCACCGAGGAGGTTGGGAAGCCACTCAGACAGCCATAGGTGGAGGAAGGGATTCTGGAGAAACAATACTCTTGCTTCTTCAGAGTCCGAGGTCTTTCGATTGTACATTGTGTTTTTATAGGGATTTTTGGAGCAATTTGTTTTTATTCTCACCTGTAGATTTCATCCTGCCCCCCCACCCCCACCCAACGGGTATTTGTCTTATATTAAGAATACTTGAATGGTGTAAGTAGGGGTCAGGCTATCCCCACACTACACCTGGAATCTTGGTCACACCTGGAGGAGGAGACAGAGGTTTAAAAAAAAAAAGCAACTCCCTCCTCCTAATGTTCCCCGTCCCCCATATGCCTTGACCTCCAATCCTCCCCAAATCTTCTTTGGACATACCTGGCAGGCCAGGGCAGGGCCTGGAGGATTGAAGTTTCCTCCCCTACTGACCTACTGAGTGTTGTGGGGTGGGGCATGACAAAGGAGGAAGATGAGAGACTGCCTTCCTGTCTCCTGCCCCTTACTCCGGCCCCATTCATGGGTCAGACTTCTGACTCACTTCCAAAGACACTGTCTGCAGTCTCTGAAGTTTCTTGAGTAGGATGGGGGTGTAAATGGAAAATCAATGGTTCTTTCCAGCTGGGAGTTTTCTGGGATTTTTTTTTTCTTTTAACTCCCCCCCCCCCCAAAAAAAAAGCCTTGGAGACTCCAAATGCTATTTCTCCCGACTAATCAGAACTTAGCTGATACTGATGACTGACTTTTGTTTTGTTTTTTAAATTTAGGTTCACTTTCCCCTTCCTGCCCAACTCTCTCCCCCCTCCCCCCTTCAGCCAATTAATTCAACTTGGAACTGGTTAGAAATGTTACTGTGAACCTGACTTTTTCAAGGCTCATAAAGATGCACCCCCTGTCCCCACCCCAGCATGGGGTAGGCCATTCTTGAAAGTGGCCCAAACGATGTCACACACTGCACTGCTGGTATCCGAGACTGGCCCCCCACGAGAAAGGGGTATGTCAGCTCAGAAAATGCTAAAAAAAAAAAAAAAGAACAAAACATCCACCAACCCAGTAGAAAGAAAAGGAGGGAAAAAAAAAAGCACTTTAACTATGGGGTACCAGGTAAACTGATACAGCTCATGAGTTTTCCTTTGTAACAACTATCAAATGCCAGAATTTTGTATTCTGTTTTGTAAGAATTTAATAAAAGCATTGCAACCTATCGATTGTAGAAGATTGCGCTGTCTTCCCTACGTGGCTCTGGGCCAGGGTTGTTGGCTTGGGATCCCCTTCTTTGGGTGTTCGTTGGGAGACGGATGAATGTCACGTTGGCTTTTACCCTCATGTAGCTGGGGGTGGGGTGGGCTGAACTGGGAGGGGGGAGCAGGTACAGGAGGGGTGACAGTGATATGAGGCAAAGTAGCTAAGTGCCTAGAGAGGAGATGGTAGCTCCCCAGCCTTAAAGGGTTTTAGGACTTACACAAGGAGGCAGGTGTCGCATGCACGATCCGGATTGTATAAGGAGTGGAAGTGACAAGCTTAGGGTCACGGTGAATATGGGTAGGGGAGAAATCTGGGAAGGAACAGTTAACTTTGAAGGATGCAGGACCCAAAATGGTCGAGAGGGGGCAGAACAGTGACCGACCCAAATCTAGTAGATAAAAACTAAGTGGAGACACAAACCTTGAGGAAGCAAAAACAAAACAAAACAGAACAAAAAGGTGCCCTAACATTTCTGCTGACATGAGTGACTGTTTTAGAGCTAGCCTCTATTTTGGGATAAACTAAGCAAAACCAAGTACTTGAGTTCACCCCCATATCAGTTTGCTCTGTAAGATTAAGCATAAAAATGAGTGGACCTAGGTAACCGTAGAAGAAATCAGATGCTTTGCCTCTCCCTGCCCTTTATGAGACATTAGAAAAAACTTTGTTTTCGTACTGCCTGCAAGGACAGTTGTCTGTAAAAACAAGATGTTTACCTTAGTATGGGAAAAAGTGATTTTTATATGGGCCTGTAGACTCCTCATATCTACGTGTGGAGTTGGAGGGGGTGGGGGGAGCTTTCCTTTAGTGTAAATGCTCTTGGGGTAGTCAAGTAGTACAATGGATAGAATTCTGGACCTGGGTTCAAATTCAACCTTGGACACTTACTGGCTGTGTGACCTTGGGCAAGTCACTTAACACTGTTTGCCTCAGTTTCCTCATCTATAAAACAAGCTGGAGAAGGAAATGGCAAACCACTCCAATATCTCTGCCAAGAAGACCCCGAATGGAGTCACAGAGTTGATGACTAAACAAAAAAAACTATGACCCGATGCTCCATCTTGTGTCCTTGGTTTGTGTGTATCCCCCTTCTGGCTCAAAGGCAGGGAAATACAGACAGCACCATATGTAAAAACTCCTCTTAAGTGGCCATCTGACTGTGAGTGGTTCTGCCATTTTGGTTTTGTCCTAGAAGCGGATGAGTCAGGCAGGTTCCACCTAACTGGAGGGACTCAGGTGAAGGGGGCATGGGCACTTATCAGGATGTTGCAGGAGGCTCTGCAGGTTCAGGAGAGAGCAAGACCAGTCCTGCTTGTGTGTATGGGTCTATTCTCAAGGCCTCTCTGAAGAACTTTGGAATCGATTATGAGACATGGGAGACACTGGCAGACTATGGCACATCCCGGCCCCCCAACCCCCCACATCAAAGAAGGTGCAGAATGGTGGTAGCTCAAAGAACTGTGAGGTGTGAGACATTTAGAGACATCTCTACCCCAAATGTCCATATGGACGATTTGTGCCCAACCAGTGGTAGAGCCTGCTAAGCTCCTATTGGTCTGATCAGCCACAGTCAGACACACTGTAGTGTGTCAATGTAGTGGTATCATTTTCATTCTCTTCCAGAAAGAAGGACAACAACCAATGTGTCTGTTGGAGGTGGAGGGGAGGAAGGTCAAGGGAGGGAATTCGGAGAATCTCTTTCCCCATTTGTAAAATAATCTTGAGTTAAATCTTCTGAGATCGTTCTCCCCCACCACCCCACCACTCCCATTACTAACAAGTACCTACTAAGTGCAAGGCACTGAGATATAAAAATAAAATAGAATGCTCCCGGCTCCTACAGGAGCGTCTTCTCCTGGTAGGGGTGTGGGAGCCAAGGAGTACAACACACAGTCAGAGATGTCTGTACAAGGCAGTGTGACTCAGATAGTACAGAAAAGACTGAGGAGGAAGAGAAGAATCTCGCATTCAGCTTTGGTGATAACAATCCCCACATAAATGTTAAAGGCCTGCTATGTGCTAGGCACTGTTCTAAGCCCTGGGAATCCAAAGGCAGAGATAAAACCATCGTTTTCCCTTTCCTTTTTCTCTTTTCCTCTCCTTCCTCCTGTTCTTTCTTCAGTCCTCCCAGTCTCTTCACTCCCTACTTCTCCCTGCGTCTCTTTTTAATGATCCTCCTCCTTTCCACCATGGCCCCCTTTCTGCCTCTTTCCTCCCTCTCGCTTCCCTTCTGCTCTTTTATCTCTCATTCCTCACTTTCCCCTTCCCTGACTGCTGTGGATTATAACACAGGCCTTCTCAGTCTTGTCACTCCTATACCTCGTACCCTTTTCCCTCTGGGCTGGGGAGCCTAGGCTGATGTTTTAAGGGACCCTTCCCTTCGTATTATTCTTTCACTTCAAGTATCTCCTCCTGCAGACGACCTTTGTGGACTGCCTCAGCCCTCAGCGGTAATGTCTCTTCCTTGAGTCCCTCTGGCCTAGACCTTCGTGTTTGCCTGGTCTGTTCTTTGGTGAGGGCAGCCTCAGATGAATGACGAGGTCAGAAGCCAGACTGCAAGGCGTCAAGAAGAGGGGGAGAGGAAAGAAAGTGGAGGCCTCCATTGTAGACAGAGTCCTCAAAGAGTTTAGCCACAAAGGGGAGGAGAGATGTGGGATGACACAGTGGGGGTTTTTTGAGGTGGGAGGAGAGGTGGGCAGGGACTATCAGCTTCCTAGTCCTGGATATCATGCCCCTCCTGCTTTGGATGTGTGGTTTCGCTGGTGGAGGGAGTAGGTAAGACACCCTGCTCTATCGGTGCAGGCCAACAGCTATTCTACAACATAGTCTTAGGGCTGCCTGGGAAATTAAGATAAGTGACTGGTCCAGGGCCCAGTGTATTGGTATTTAAACCCAAGTTATCCAGACTCTGATTCTGGGTCTTGGCTCACTAGGCAACACTGCCTTTCATGCCCCTTAGAATATAATCTAACATTGGATTCTTTTTTTTGCAGGGGGGGGGTCATATGACATTGTTGGTTCATATTAGTCTTTTATGCCCATTAAACCCCCCAAATCATTTTCAGGAAAACTGCTGCCTGGCCAAAACTGTCTGCATATTGTACTTGGGAAGCCATTTTTTTGTGTAAGTGTAAGTGTAAGACTACATATGTCCCTTTAAAAATATGTCCTTTTAGATTCTGCCCACCATTCTAGTTCACCAAGATCTTTGTGGATCCAAACTTTCACCAACATATGAGCTAT